>NC_067477.1:102417667-102767331 GCF_947179515.1 Apodemus sylvaticus | reverse complement strand
GCAAAGTACATTATGATTTGACTATAATTTTTGTGAGAATCTACACAAGACAATCCAAGTATACATATATCTGAGTCCAGTGATTATTGATGTATTATTTGCAGTAGCCATGTTATAAAAGCAGCCTAGATGTCTGTCCATCAAAAGATACATGAAAATGCTGTTCACATCTTCACACTTGGCATGGTATTCAGCCATAGAAATGAATACAATTATGTTGTTTTCAGGAAAATGAACGGAACTGGACATTATTATGCAGAGCAAATAAAAAACTAGAGATAGATTCACAATTCCCCTCATATACAAAACATTTTGGATTTTCCAAAGAACAAGAAAACAAAAGATGTTAGGGTTATGGAAGAGCAGAAGAGTGAAAGGAGAAAAGAATTATGATGAAGACAAAATAATAAAATACATTTTATCTGCATGAAAATGTCATCAAGAAGTACATTACCTGGAACCAGTAAAATTCACTTATTAAACTGAACTCATCAATATACATATATGTGACTAGGTTGATGGCACACATGTGAGAATCTAACACAAAGATGTACCACCGTGAGATAAAGGAAAGCCTAGACTATATACTGTTTAGGACCAACTTGACCTACATAATGTATCCCTTTCTCAAATACACACACACACACACACACACACACACACACACACACACACACACTGCTTCTTTCCCCCCAAATTTGTGCCAACTACTATTTTAAGCTACATGTGTATACCAAAAAATAGGAACAGTCATATTTACACTTCAACATGAAGTAATGAAACAGATTTAGGTGACATCATGCTTTCAGTTTCAAAGCCTTAATTGTCATTAAGAATTATTATTCCTGGTAAATTCCTGAGTCATAGAGTCAATGCAAACTATATATAAAGTTCAAAGCTCCAGACTCAGAATTAAAGAGCTGATAGGTCTAAGGAAGGGCAATAGAAATTCATCATGGTTACATGAATAATGATTTCATATTTATTCTAATTTTCTTCCAAATGGAATTGTGCTCACTCTATTGACCAGAAAAGTTATTTGAATATGTTTCTTATGAATTCTGATATTACATATATATATGTACATATATATGTTCTTGTACATACACATACACACAAATATATATATACATATATATATATATATATATGTATATATATATATTGTTTAGTGACAACTTCTTCAGAGAATATAGTACGTTTTGCTGGGAGGATAAAAATATTTCCAAACGAAGCATGAAATTTTGAGTTTTAGAGCAAAGATACCAAGAGAAATCTTATTTTGCTACAAAAGTAATTGGGTTCCCTCCCTCAGCACACTCCAAGTCCCCAGTGACACACACTGCTCCATATGAACACCTAATGACCTTTCCATTTGCTGGGCCAGCAGGGGAAAACAGAAAATGTTCCTTCCCACGTTAGCTCTCTGTGTGAGTCACAAAGAATAGATCATGATTAATGAGACAGTCCCTTACAGGGTCCCAAGTGTTTCTAGTAAGATTGCATTGTTTATTCACACTCAACTGTATATTCCAGGATCAAAATAGCATTCCATTTAGATCTTTTAGAGGCTTTGGCTTACGTGGTTTCCATCTGCCTGCTTCTTTCTGCTAAAATGTTAGCATCACATAGTCAGAGTTTCAGTATTGCAGACAGATCATGAAGTTCAGTAAATCTGTGTTGAATGAATAAACATATAAACACTTACCTTAGGGGCAGATTTCTTATTCATCTATCTTAACATATATATATATATATATATATATATATATATATATATATATATATACACACACACACACACACACATATATATATAGAGAGAGAGAGAATATATACATGTATATATATTCATCCATCCATCATCTATATATCATCTATAACATATATATTGTTCTATCTATCTATATTATTGTATGTGGGCATGCATAAATCCCAACTTGAGGAAATGATGTCAGTGTACACATGTGTGTATGTGTATGCAAAAAGCAATGGTGTCATCTATTGCAAAACAATCTAACATTTTTTTAATCAGGAAAAATGTATAAAAGTACAACAAAGCCCATGGTCTAGAAGGAGAGTGATGAATTTATTTTCATCTCATAGGACTCTAGAAGCTACTTTCCCTCCTTAAAGGGGGCAAATTCAGTGTGACATACACCTCCCAACAGGTACCAGGGGTAACAGACATTCCACACCTTTGAAAACAATGGTGTTAATGATTTTTTTCTTGCTGCAACTTTGAGCAACATGAACAGTCATTTTTTTTTTCTGCACATATTTAGAAAGGGCTAATTTAAGAAATTCCAGAGGCGGCGGCAGCGGCGGCGGCGGCGGCGGCGGCGGCGGCGGCGGCAGCGGCGGCGGCGGCGGCAGTGCAGCAGTGGCTGGTCCAGCTGAAGGGCCATCAGCAGTGGAACCAAGGCGACACAGGGTCCAGTTAGGCCCTGCGCCCACGACCACTGACTTTCGCTGACCAGCCGGGCGGCAAGCAGCTGCACTCCTGTGGCTCCTTTCCTGCATGGAAGCCACTTCAGAACTCGGCCTCCCACCAGTCAGGAGAGGTGGATCCATCTTGGGTTCAGACTCCAGGGATCTGACAGACTGAGGTACACAAACATAATCCAAGGCCAACACCGCGGTGGTCTGAGCCTGACGGGCGTTGGCCTACACCCAGGCCCTGGGCTGGTCGGGGGGCCATCGGGGTGCCAACCCAGCCAGGAGGTTTTTTGCCCAGGCCTGCGCGCGCCTCCATTTTGCCTGCAGGACGACAGAGAGCTCTGGTGGGCAGACCTGTAACAGGCATAGCCAGAGGCTAACAAAGCGGGGTCTAGGCCCCAAAAGGCACAAGACTGACCCCAAGAACTGGGCGGCTTGGTGGGCCATCTGTGAGTCAACCCGCCCAGGAGGTTGTTAGCACAGCAGACTCTCCCAGCGCTTTCAGGGATTGCGGGCGTGCACGCCCACCATCCTAGTCACCTGGCGGACCCAATTAACAGTCATAGCCCTAGGGGAACTTTGCTCGGACCTTGGCCTCCCAGGCTTTTGCCTGGACTCAGGGACTGGGCGGCCAGGCTAACCTTGTGTGCGACAGCCCGGTTGGCGGATCTGCTGCCCAGCGGAGTGAGCGGAACACAGGGGAGGTCACAGCAGCATACACCGTCGGCACTCCCTTGGGGTGCACATGGGCTCCATCTGGCCCACAGACACAATCTGGGGCAAGGCCTCAGGCCGGAGCCCTCAGCTCAACTCTCAGCTTCCGGATCCAGATCAGCCTGGGTGGCAGCACCACATCTCCAGGTCCTGCAAGAGGCTAGAGGGGCTTCCGGGCGGCCAGCGGGGAGAAGTCAGTGTGCTCCTGTGAATCCAACGGGCCCCAGCGGGAGCCTTCGGGTGCCTGCTTCGGGATCTGAACAACCTGGGCAGCAGCACCCTGTCTACAGGAAGTGCAGGAGGTAAGCTGTGCATCAGAGGCCAACTGGGAAGGGGCAGCTTGCACTGGTGAGTCCAGCACTAACAAGACCAACTAAGACCAGTGAGAACTAGATGGCAAACGGCAAACGCAGGAACGTCACTAACAGAAAACAAGGCAATATGGCAACATCTGAACCCAATTCTCCTCTACCAACATGTCCTGGATACCCCATAACACCAGTAAATCAAGATTTGGATTTAAAATCACTGGTCATGATGCTGGTACAGGAACACATGAAGGACATACTTAAAGAAATTCAGGAGAAAATGGATCAAAAGTTAGAAGCCCTTGCAAGGGAAACACAAAAATCATTGAAAGAAATCCAGGAGAATACAAAAGCCAACAAGGAGGAAATGCAAAAAACACTTAAAGAAATACAGGAGAACTTTGCTCAACAGGCTGAGGTCATGAAAGACGAAACACAAAAATCTCTTAAAGAAATACAGGAGAACTTTGGTCAACAGGCTGAGGTCATGAAAGAGGAAACACAAAAATCTCTTAAAGAATTACAGGAAAGCACAAACAAGCAAGTGAAGGAGCTAAGCAAAACCATCCAGGATCTAAAATCAGAAGTAGAAACAACTAAGAAAACTCAAAGGGAGACAACTTTGGAGATAGAAAGCCTTGGGAAGAAATCAGGGGACAGAGATGCAAATATCAACAACAGAATACAAGAGATAGAAGAAAGAATCTCAGATGCTGAAGATTCCATAGAAACCATGGACTCAACAGTTAAAGAAAATGCAAAATGCAAAAAGCTTGTAACCCAAAATATCCAGGAAATCCAGGACACAATGAGAAGACCAAACCTAAGGATTATAGGCATAGATGAGAGTGAAGATTTACAACTTAAAGGGCCAGCAAATATCTTCAATAAAATTGTGGAAGAAAACTTCCCTAACCTAAAGAGAGAGATGCCCATGAATATACAAGAAGCCTACAGAACTCCAAACAGATTGGACCAGAACAGAAATACTTCCTGTCACATAATAATCAAAACACCAAATGTTCTAAACAAAGAAAGAATACTAAAGGCAGTAAGAGAAAAAGGCCAAGTAACATATAAAGGAAGACCTATCAGAATCACAGCAGACTTTTCACCTGAGACTATGAAGGCTAGAAGGTCCTGGGCAGATCTCATGCAGACTCTAAGAGAACACAAATGCCAACCAAAACTACTATATCCAGCAAAACTCTCAATCACCATAGATGGAGAAACTAAGATATTTCATGACAAAACCAAGTTTACCCAATATCTATCCACAAACCCAGCCCTAAAAAGGATAATAGGAGGACAACACCAATACAAGGAGGGAAACTTCACCCTGGAAAAAGCAAGATAGTAACCTTTCATCAAACCCAAAAGAAGTTAAGCATTCAAATTGAAAAAATAACGTCAAAAATGATAGGAAGTAACAATCAGTATTCCTTAATATCTCTTAACATCAATGGACTTAATGCCCCAATCAAAAGACACAGACTAACTGAATGGATACGTAAACAGGACCCTACATTTTGCTGCTTACAGGAAACACACCTCAGGGTCAAAGACAAACACTACCTTAGAGTAAAAGGCTGGGAGACAATTTTACAAGCAAATGGTCTCGGGAAACAAGCTGGAATAGCCATTTTAATATCAGATAAAATTGACTTTCAACCCAAAGTCATCAAAAGAGACCCTGAGGGACACTTCTTGCTGGTCAAAGGAAAAATACAAAAAGAAGAACTGTCAATCCTGAACATCTATGCCCCAAATGCAAGGGCACCCTCTTTCGTAAAAGAAACTTTATCAAAACTAAAAGCACACATTGCACCTAACACAATAATTGTGGGTGACTTCAACACTGCACTTTCCTCAATGGACCGATCAGGAAAACAGAAACTAAACAGGGACACAATGAAACTAATTGAAGCTTTGGACCAATTAGATTTAACAGATATATATAGAACATTCTATCCTAAAACAAAAGAATATACCTTTTTCTCAGCACCTCATGGTACCTTCTCCAAAATCGACCATATAATTGCTCACAAGACAGAACTCAACAAATATAAGAAGATAGAACTAATCCCATGCCTCCTATCTGATCACTATGGAGTAAAAGTGGTCTTCAATAGCAACAGAAACAACAGAAAACCCACATACACGTGGAAACTGAACAATACTCTACTCAATGATACCTTGGTCAAGGAAGAAATAAAGAAAGAAATTAAAGACTTTTTAGAACACAATGAAAATGAAAACACAACATACCCAAATCTATGGAACACAATGAAAGCAGTGCTAAGAGGAAAACTCATAGCCCTGAGTGCCTCCAAAAAGAAAATGGAGAGAGCATACATTACCAGCTTAATGACACACCTGAAAGCCCTAGAACAAAAAGAAGCTATTTCGCCCAGGAGGAGTAGAAGGCAGG
Organism: Apodemus sylvaticus; assembly: GCF_947179515.1. Classification (NCBI taxonomy): domain Eukaryota; kingdom Metazoa; phylum Chordata; class Mammalia; order Rodentia; family Muridae; genus Apodemus; species Apodemus sylvaticus. The sequence goes on along the minus strand of NC_067477.1, from coordinate 102,761,439 downwards.
AAATCATCAAACTCAGGGCCGAAATCAATCAAGTAGAAACAAAGAGAACCATACAAAAAATCAACAAAACCAGGAGCTGGTTCTTTGAGAAAATCAACAAGATAGATAAACCCTTAGCCAGACTGACCAAAGGGCACAGAGAAAGTATCCAAATTAACAAACTTAGAAATGAAAAGGGAGATATAACAAAGGAAACTGAGGAAATCCAAAAAATCATCAGATCCTACTACAAGAGCCTGTACTCAACACAACTGGAGAATCTGGGGGAAATGGACAATTTCCGTGACAGATACCAAATACCAAAATTAAATCAGGACCAACTAGACCATCTAAACAGTCCCATAATGCCTAAAGAAATAGAAGGAGTCATAGAAAGTCTTCCAACCAAAAAAAGCACAGGACCAGATGGCTTCAGTGCAGAATTCTACCAGACCTTCAAAGAAGAATTAACACCAATACTCTTCAAACTATTTCACAAAATAGAAACAGAAGGAACACTACCCAATTCCTTCTACGAAGCCACAATTACACTGATACCAAAGCCACAAAAAGATCCAACAAAGAAAGAGAACTTCAGACCAATTTCCCTTATGAACATAGGTGCAAAAATACTCAATAAAATTCTTGCCAACCGAATCCAAGAACACATCAAAACGATCATCCACCATGATCAAGTAGGCTTTATCCCAGGAATGCAGGGTTGGTTCAATATACGGAAATCCATCAATACAATCCACTACATAAACAAACTCAAAGAACAAAACCACATGGTCATTTCATTGGATGCTGAAAAAGCATTTGACAAAATTCAGCATCCTTTCATGCTTAAAGTCTTGGAGAGAACAGGAATTCAAGGCCCATACCTAAACATAGTAAAAGCAATATACAGCAAACCCGTAGCCAGCATCAAACTAAATGGAGAGAAACTTGAAGCAATCCCACTGAAATCAGGGACCAGACAAGGCTGCCCCCTTTCTCCTTATCTTTTCAATATTGTACTTGAGGTACTAGCTCGGGCAATTTGACAACATAAGGAGGTCAAAGGGATACAAATTGGAAAGGAAGAAGTCAAACTATCATTATTTGCAGACGACATGATCGTCTACCTAAGTGACCCAAAGAACTCCACTAGAGAGCTCCTACAGCTGATAAACAACTTCAGCAAAGTGGCAGGTTATAAAATCAACTCAAGCAAATCAGTGGCCTTCCTATACTCAAAGGATAAGCAGGCTGAGAAAGAAATTAGGGAAATGACCCCCTTCACAATAGCCACAAACAGTATAAAGTATCTTGGGGTGACTCTTACCAAACATGTGAAAGATCTGTATGACAAGAACTTCAAGACTCTGAAGAAGGAAATGGAAGAAGACCTCAAAAAATGGGAAAACCTCCCATGCTCATGGATCGGTAGAATCAATATAGTTAAAATGGCCATTTTGCCTAAAGCACTATACAGATTCAATGCAATACCCATCAAAATCCCAACTCAATTCTTCACAGAGTTAGAAAGAGCAATTATCAAATTCATCTGGAACAACAAAAACCCAGGATAGCTAAAACTATTCTCAGCAACAAACGAAAGTCTGGGGGAATCAGTAACCCTGACCTCAAGCAATACTACAGAGCAATAGTGTTAAAAACTGCATGGTATTGGTACAGTGACAGGCAGGAGGATCTATGGAACAGGATTGAAGATCCAGAAATGAACCCACACACCTATGGCCACTTGATCCTCGACAAAGAGGCTGAAAACATACAATGGAAAAAAGATAGCCTTTTCAACAAATGGTGCTGGTTCAACTGGAGGTCAGCATGCAGAAGAATGCGAATTGATCCATCCTTGTCTCCTTGTACTAAACTCAAATCCAAATGGATCAAGGACCTCCAAATAAAGCCAGACACTCTGAAGCTAATAGAAAAGAAACTGGGGAAGACCCTTGAGGACATCGGTACAGGGAGAAAGTTTCTGAACAGAACACCAATAGCGTATGCTCTAAGAGCAAGAATTGACAAATGGGACCTCATAAAATTATAAAGTTTCTGTAAGGCAAAGGACACCATCAAGAGGACAAATCGGCAACCAACAAATTGGGAAAAGATCTTCACCAATCCTACATCAGATAGAGGGCTAATATCCAATATATATAAAGAACTCAAGAAGTTAGACTCCAGAAAACCAAACAACCCTATTAAAAAATGGGGTACAGTGTTAAACAAAGAATTCTCACCTGAAGAACTTCGGATGGCGGAGAAGCATCTTAAAAAATGCTCAACTTCATTAGTCATTAGGGAAATGCAAATCAAAGCAACCCTAAGATTTCATCTTACACCAGTCAGAATGGCTAAGATTAAAAATTCAGGAGACAGCAGGTGTTGGAGAGGGTGTGGAGAAAGAGGAACACTCCTCCACTGCTGGTGGGGTTGCAAATTGATACAACCACTCTGGAAAGCAGTCTGGCGGTTCCTCTGAAAACTGGGCACCTCACTTCCAGAAGATCCTGCTATACCACTCTTGGCATATACCCAGAATACTCCCCACCATGTAATAAGGATACATGTTCTACTATGTTCATAGCAGCCCTATTTATAATTGCCAGATGCTGGAAAGAACCCAGGTATCCCTCAACAGAAGAGTGGATGCAAAAAATGTGGTATATCTACACAATGGAGTACTATTCAGCCATTAGAAACAATGAATTCATGAAATTCTTAGGCAAATGGATGGAGCTAGAGAATATCATACTAAGTGAGGTAACCCAGACTCAAAAGGTGAATCATGGTATGCACTCACTAATAAGTGGATATTAACCTAGAAAACTGGAATACCCAAAACATAATCCACACATCAAATGAGGTACAAGAAGAAAGGAGGAGTGGCCCCTGGTTCTGGAAAGACTCAGTGAAACAGTATTCGGCAAAACCAGAACGGGGAAGTGGGAAGGGGTGGGTGGGAGGACAGGGGAAGAGAAGGGGGCTTACGGGACTTTCGGGGAGTGGGGGTCTAGAAAAGGGAAATCATTTGAAATGTAAATAAATTATATCGAATAAAAAAATCAAAAAAAAAGAAATTCCAAATTCCAAAGCTTCCTGCTTCCTGTGAATCATAAAAGTTTTAATTTTTTCCACTCTATTATATTTAAGTCTCATGTGAACCTTGCCATGTGTGTGATTTATGAAAGTCTTCCTCCAACAGAATGGTGAACCCTTCACAATTTGATCTCTAAACAAACTCATCGAGAGATTTACCTGTTAAAGATATTTTATGTTATAATATAATTATATTATTTCCAAGCTCTCCTATGTACTCCCTTTTCTGTCAAGATATATGTGTTGTGTATGGGATTTAAGGGATGATTATTTGGTATTAGACTACTGGAGATGGTGGCTTTTCCCTACAGAAGACTATTTTTCTCACTTCCAGCATTTGTTAGTAGCTTGTATTTCTTTGTATAGGGCTGAACCTTATAAGATTTCCCTATTCTCTGTTAGTGTATATCTTAGTACCCTCCTTCTCCGGGCTTATTTAGGCAGCATATTAAGACTACATCTACCTTGGGCTGCTGCGTGTCATGGATTTTGGAGAAGAAACATTTTAGTAGAGAAATTTAACTCCTAACTGCATTATAAATATTTGTCCTTATGTCCCCAATTAAGTTCTCACCCATCAACAAAGAAATCTCTCTTTGTACTACATGGAGATCATAGCAGAAAACACAGATTATCAAAATCCATGAAACAAGAGATCACATGATGATACCCCCAACTTATTCACTGCAACACAAAGCCTACATCCAGGGCTCAAGGAAAAATCTAAGAAGCAGACTTGAAGAAGAAGCAAAGGAACAGGATATCTGTTGTGAGATTGCATCTCCTGGAAATATCAAGGAAGTTACTCCCATGAATCTTGAAGTCACTTTTACTCTTTTGTTTGGTTTTGAAATGATGGTTGTTATGACAAGGTCTTGGGAGAAACCGATACATCAGCAGCAGAGTTCCTGCTGTCTGCTGACACTATGGACTAAGTGACTGAAGATGGACTGAATGCCCCCTTCACCTGCACAGTTCACATCTGAGAACAGGTGAGGATGCTCACGGCATTTCGAGGCTGGGACTTTTAGAGGCAGTTGAGTCCGGAAAGACCTGCTCTCTTCACCTATCATTTTTTCCCTTCCCCTTCCATTTCCCTTCCCTTCACAGCCCCAAAGCTACACTGGGAAAGTGCCCATCTGTATGGAACCCAAAAGACAGATCTTTGTGGACCTTATCAAGCTAAAACTCTGAGCTTGAGCTCAGAGCTTTTAGAGTAGGAGAAAAGTAAAATTTCCTAGGCTTATGCATTTATCCAATCTATAGTGCTCTGTCATAGGAGCCTGAGTAAACTGAGCTGTGAGTTAACTACAGTCAACTATCCAAACCCATCAAAGCATATTATTTGTGAATCATCCAAAGAAGGAATCCCTGAGGGTCAGGAGCTGAGCATCCTGCAACATCGGTGATCAGGCGAACATAACTGTTCTTTCTTCCCCTAGAAGGGAAGCAGTTTTTATCTTGTAATTTTCCTTCATTTCCTTCATTCTTTCCTTCCTTCCATTGCTTTTTGGTTCGCTCTTTTATCATGCTAGCTTCCACATATAGAAGCAGATATTAGTAATCCAGGAGAAAGTGGAAATTCTAAAATAAATTGAATGACTCAAATGTAGGTAATTATGAAGGGTTGTACCCATTAAATTAAAAAATGGTGGATTCCTGAAAGATACCAAACAAGAATGTAATTTGTCCAAATAGCTGAACACAAATTTTTACTCTCAGAGAATCTTTTTATTTCATATTTTACTTATTCATCTTATATCTGCTTACTGCCCCCTTCTGGTAACCCCCTCCCATAATCCTTTCCCCATCCCTCCTTCCCTCTTCTCTGAGTAGGTCCAGTCCCCCTGAGTATCTCCACCCACAGTCCTAGCACTTCAAGTCTCTGCTAGGGACTTCTTCTCCCACTGAAGCCAGAGAAGGCAGCTGAGCTAAGAGAACATATCCCATGTACAGGCAACAGCTTTTGGGATAGCCCCCATTCCAGTTGTTCAGGACCCACATGAAGACCAAGCTGCACATCTGCTACATATATGCAGAGACTCTCAGAAAGGGTGACTTAGATTTTCCAACAATTTTCCTCTGAAGAAGAGTCCTGTGTGACCAAATGAATCCTAATAGATTTGTTCTCTGTGTTATATAAACATGCTCCTTTGTGGTGTAAGGCAAAACTCTCCCCTATAGCTCTTAATACATTTAAAAGTAACTACCCCAAATTCCATGTCTTTTTTAAAAATTCAAGTATGAGATGTTGTTTGTTGCAAATACAATGAGTTAAGATAAGATCCTGCTTCATTAAGATGGTCCCTTCATCCAATATGACTTATAGTGAGGGGAGAAATCACCCAGGAGATAGTGCCACACCATGGGAGAGCCAGAGCTCCAAATGACATGTCTATGAATCAAAGGGGACTGATGATATACAATGTCCAGCCTTCTAGAAGCTGATCATCCTCGGAAGACCAACCCTGCAAACAGATATCCTAACTACAGGCTCTGCCAATTGACTTTGAGAGAGAATCAATATCTTGTTTTAAGCTTTGGTTCGTGGTTCTAATTAACCATATTCTTAAAAGAAAACAAAAACAAGAACAAAAACAAACAAAAAAGAATTATAACTACCCTAGAAATCTCAAATATCCCATCATGCAAAACTTAGCACACAGTGAAAAGCGATAAGCTACAAGGCTGCAAGAAGCATGGAGAGCTCCTACATTAGTGTTACTAAGAAAGGAACACTGCTGTATGACTCCAAATAATGTGAAATGTTCAATGACAAATCCCTATACTCAACCCTAGCACTGAGATAGGCAGGATTTGATAAACCATCAGTAGACATAGCATAGAAGTTGGCTACTTAGAGACTTCTCTATAAAGATACCAACCATCAGTAGATATAGAAATATGGTTCTTAGAAAATGTTCTGTAAAGCTACGTGAATTCAATTTCCATATCCAGGCATCTGCAGAAGTTGTAACTAATAGATTGGTGCTATATGAGTTATGCACACATATGTTATAGTGCACGAATAACTAAATTTATGCGGAATTCAGTGCTATATGCACTGTCTTCCTTGGGCTGGTAGGAGACTAGAGGTGAAGATGGGCTCCTGGATATAGCATATTCTTTGTAATCATGGAGTATGAAGAACCGAGAGAAATATTCATTATTACAATCATATAGAAAACACTCTGAAATCTCCCTCCTCCTTGTCTTCCTTGACTCACCCAACTATCTCATCTTCATTCTCCTTGTAGTATCTGCCTGATGTGCACATAGCTAAACATATAATTAAATACTTTAGCAATATAATTCTATTCTTCTAGTATTTTCATGAGCAGCTTGATAAACATGATTTTTGTTTTTGATTCCCAAATAGCACCTTACTTAAGTTCAAGAAAAAACAAAGCGACTAAATATGTGATTAGCAGGCCATTTTAGGTCTATTAGTTCATCTATCTTTTCAAATATCTTCCTTAATCTGTTTGTTTAAACCTATTGAATAGATATAGAGAGCCCATTTCTCTCAATTACTGTATTGGTGATTGTGCATCTATTTTTCAGCTCTCAACTTTTTATGATATACTTTCTCATTTATTTTTATAAACTTTTTTATTTGCTCTTCTTTGATTTAAGAAGATATATTTTTAAGCTCATATTGAAATAACAAAATAATTCTCAAGAAAGAATTTTGAACTCTCTGGAGTAGTTACAACTTTTTCATTTTATAATTATAATTACAATTATGCTCACTGGATAATCTTCAAATTCCTTCTGACAATATTTTGCATAAATACATTTGTCGCTGTTAATGTACTATAGATTCCTTGGAAGCAAAAGGCTATTAATCTTGTACATTTGAGTGTGCTGCCAACTGGAGGGATTGGTTTCTGATACATTTAGATTGCAGTTAATAGTTCATCGATGTTTGGCTGAATAATAAACTGAAATTATCTTAGAATTATGAGGCACTGTGTAAATTATAAGAAAAAAGTAGAAGTCTCAATTCCTATAATATTTATCTCTGTCTTCCTTTAAATATAATTATTTCAAACATGTATAAATATATAAAGAATGATATGAATCCAATTGTAGAATAACAAAATTGGATTCCATTTTGAAGCCAGAACATAAAGAATGAACTGTGGAATACTCTACAATAGGTCACATGAACACAAACCAACACTCCAGGATACTCAGCACTTTGGCCCTCACTTGGAAAACATACACAAGGAAACAGGAAGTTTCTTCATTTTTGTCACTTCCTATTTCCTTCTTATGGTTCCTTTCCCTCTAGAAGCATTCATCATTGCCTGTCTTAGAATTTTTCAGAACCTCTTTCTAGTTTTCTGAGTCTATTATGAAAGATTAAGTGTATAATGAAGGTGATTAGATCATTCTCAGAGTTTTAATGCTATAGTTGGCCAAGGAATATACAAACATAATCCCAATCACAAACAGCTGGACAGGAGTTTGTGGGTGTAAGAATGATACTTAGGTACATGCTTCCTCTAGAGCTGCATTTAGAATATTCACACCAAGTAGTCTATGTTCACTGGTAATACTGTGAGTCTGGATGCTTAGAAGAGTTATAGCAGCATCAGGGTAACAGCTGAGCCTTCCAAGACTTTCAAAACTCTGGCTAATGATAAAGAATAACTTCTATACTTCCTCAAAAATCTCTCCACATATGTTTATTACAGAGAATTTGAATTCACCTCAAATGTCCTTTAGTAATTTTATCCCTTTTCCTATGGAACTTTGAAATTAGCTAGACTGTCTCAATTGTTATCTATTTTGCCCCACCAGATAGGATAGGAGGACTTGGGTAGATGTTGTCTACACTGACTCAACTGTACATCATTCCCTTGATATGTTGTCCTGAATCCCGATATTCAATATCTGGTCCTTTTATAATACCTGAACATAGATACTGACTTCTGCTTTCTTTGTTACCTATATTATTTAATCTATAAACAGAATAACAACCCTCTTTTAGAGAAACACTACAATAACCATGCCAAGCTGTGCAGTTAGGATGGGATTCTAATCAAGAAAATTTAAGGCCTAACACCCCTCTACATGCTATGAAATAGATTCATACTTGAAAGTATATAGTCTCCACTTATGGTAAGCCAGAGTCTGGACTAGGAGATGTCCACAAAACAACCCCATGTGCACTCTTCACATAAAACATGCAAATTTTCCATGGGGCAGAGATTGCCTAGTTCTTAAATGTGTCTATGAAATCTCTGAACTGAGGTTCATCCTTTGAATGCTTGTTTTCTCTGAATCCTCGGTTTTGTATTTTAAAAGGGTCTAGTTAGCTTAACAGTCAACTTGACACCTAAGAATGGAGTCTCAACTAAGAAATTGCCAAGATCTGATTGGCCTGTGGGCATGTATGTGGGGGATTTTCCTGATTTTATCATGGCGGACTATCCTTCTGTGAGAGGCACCATTCTCTGTTCAGTGGTTCTGGTCTACATAGGAAAGCATGAGTCATTCATGCATCATTCCTCCATGATTTCTGCTTCCAGTATCTTGCTTGAGTTCCTGCCTGACTTCCCCTGATGATGGACTATAAAATGTAAGCCAAATAAATCACTTCCTTCTTCCAAGTTGCTTTTGGTCACGGTATTTGTCACAGCAACAGAATGAAACTAGAACAGACAACAAAGCCATGTATCTAAGGAAAATCCATTAAGTAGATCACCTGTTATAGATCTGGACATGTACATGCATATGTCTGTGAATGTAATATGTGTATTTCATGTATATGGTATGTGTATGTAGTGTATATGCAACCTTTGTGCTGATTTCTTTGCTTGTTAATGTGCAGATGCTACGGGTTAACCCCAGGTTTATTCCTTTATCATTCTGTCATATTTCTTTGAGGCAGGGTCTCTCCTTGAAACTGAACTATGTTTTGCAAATAAGTTGGCAGGCAAAATAAATACCCAGTGATCCTCCCACTTCCACCCTTACACCACAGGAATTAGACATGTGCATGTCCATACCTGGTATTTTGTATGACTGCTAAGGTACAAATTCAGGTCCTCAAGCTTGGTCAGAATGTACTCTTACTCACTTATTCTCTCCAGATCCATGCTATGAATCTTTCCAGTGACCAGAGTCTTTCTGGAAAATAGCAACAGTGACTCTGATAAGGCTTCCTGGGCTCTGAATTTCCTCATTTTCACACAATTCCCTATTTACAACCACATTTTCCTCTGTTGAAGATTTATGCACTTGCCATATTAAAGATGGAAAGAAGGCCTTCCACAGCTTCTCATATATGTCTGGTAATCCTTTTCTTTGAAGATTTAAACTATTCTTTTTTACGAGAAACTCTATTCTCATTTGCATGCCCTTTTAGTTAATCATGATTGTCAATCAACTTTAAACCATAGTTATTGAAATAAAAAGAAAACATGAAGAGGAACAACATTCATTTCAATAAATGTAACTCAGAGAAGATAAAAATCACACTTTTCCAGCTACTTAGATCATCTTTATCAGACTTGATACAGTGGGATTTAATTTGAAATGATAAAAAGCATTGGCTTATAATAGGTCTTTTGTTTTTCACAGAGAACAGAGGTCAGCAGGAAAGGCTTATCTCTCATAGATGTTTATTCTCATGGTGATATCTGCATACCAAAGTCTTCTTGTCTTTATAAAAATACTGCTTACCTCTCAATGGTCAGTGAATTTAAGTTTAAAAAAGTGTCATTTAATATCATTGAATATAGGAGTGATATTCTTGACAAATTGAAATTCTAAATTTTAATATAATTTTAACCCACTCTAAAATCTTTTCCTTATAAATTTCCATTGTTTTTCTCTAAACAAATTTACAGTTAAAATCAGTGAGACCATAAAAACAGTTGAATTTTTTTCTCCTTAGATTTTTGACCTTACATGTTCTGTAACATATGTCATATTTTAAAAAGTAAAAAATAAATTTACCCTTTAAATTGTTGCATTGAGAATGAATGTATTTTGGTGATTGTGTGATATACATGTATATGGTGTGTGATGTATGTGTGTGTGGTGTGTGTATGTGTGTGTGTATGTATGTACATACAGTGTATCTTTGATGGTAGGTATGTATTTGGTGTCCATGTGATGTGTCTGGTATACATGTATTTGGTGTAGCATGTGTGTTGTATGTGTATATGTGAATGCAGTGCATGTTTGATAGCATCTGTGTTTTTGTTGTGTACATGATGAGTGTTGTGTATTTGTCCATGCATGTATGTGGGTAGGATGTATTCACTAATATGCCCTTCCTCTGGTCTGAGTAACATCAATTTCCTTTTACTTTTGTAAAAAGTAAATTGCACACTCTGAAATTCTAGATCATTTCTATAGTTCTAGAGGCAATTCACAGAAGACCATTAATGCATCGCATCCAGAGAACAGGTGGACATAAGAGAAACAAGCATTATCTGTGTGATGTTTGGAGAGGCAAAGGGATCAAAGGGCATCTATGCTGTTGGCATCTGATAAATATTGTTTGGAACAAATCTCTTATGTGAAATTATATGCATACACACATTGGCTCCTGTGAAAGATGATTTTTACCGTGAGTCTGTGTGGTACTAAGGACAGAGGCATGCTAAGAGCTTCAGGAGTGCTTAACTTTTATATAGCTAGCAAGGTTTCTCTAGGGCAAGTTACTGCACACCTCATAGGCCCAATGCTGTCATCGGTGAGATGGAAATAATATTTGCTTCATAAACTTTCTATAAGGAAAAACAATGAGATAGCACACAGACAGATTTCAGTGAGTATTCAAAAGTATTGGTTACCATAGTCTTGTTATAAAGGTGTGTCTGCACACATGGAAATGACACTTTCTAGGATCTCTTTTGCAATTAATCCACACATGACACAAACAATTGTATTTGGAGGATACAATAACATGATGTGGTATATCTGTACATTGTGTAATAATTAAATCAGGTTAATAGCTGTTCTCCATTCCCTGTAGCCTTTCTATGGGAGGACCTTTTATCTATTCTTCCTTTGTTAATTTTCAAAAACATAATAACCTATCAATGAGTATAGTTACTCTACCATGCTGCAGAAGACTAGAACCAATTCTTCATTCAACTGTTTTTTGGCTCATGTTCCTCTCCTTAGGAAAGGAATATACTGAAAATATCTGTTCAGACAGAATCTTCATAGTCATAGAAATAAAGATGTTTCATGATGCTCTTCTTATGTCTTTAGCTATTGCTCTTCCTTTCTTCTTCCAACATGGTGGGCTTAGAATTTTGTTTTTGTATTTATTCTTTCATAGTTTTGCCACATACAAAAACATGTACAGTATGCATAATATCTTCTGTGTCATCTTCTTTCCCCTTCCTTTTCCCAGTGAATACCTTTCACTTCCCAACAATGTATCCCTTTCACTTCCTGATCTTTTGTTTGTTTCTGTCCTACTTCATTTAATTAGTCTTATTTACCAGTGGCTATAATACTGACAAATGCAACTACCTACCAGGTCTGACATGGCCATGGAAGGGACAGTGTAATATGGTTACTACTTCTGAAACACAGCTGACAGGGTGTGGGTCCTCATTGGTCTTCACATGTACTGAGAGTTGTTGAAGTTACATGGTTTACTTATATAATAATGCATATATGTTTACTTTATATTCTTCCTTTGGGGAATGTTCCACCAAGATTGCTGACTCCATTATAATCAGAAACAGTACAATTCCAGGAAGTGAGAATATGGATGGTATTCCTCAGCAAAATAGTAATGCTGTGGCCGTCAGCACAACCTAAAGCTGTGGGAAAGAATACTGAGAACATGAGTTCAAGAATGTATACATCAATTTAGAACTATTCTTTACAGGATTACTCAACTTTGTAAAAAATAAGGATGAAATGTGACCTGAAAAAACCAGAGGCAGCAGCACTAATGAGCCAACTTTGTCTGAATTATATTAAAAAAGGAGATGAAAAGATTTAGAGAGTTGTGATCTCATGGCAAGATACCACCCAGCTAAGATTATTGTTTGCATTTGCAGTTGAATAAGGAATAGTTTGAACTTTTAATCTGGAATGAACTAGAATCCAGAAATGCAGGGTATACTTATGATCCAAAGCTGGAAACTGGAAGACATAGACTTTTGATTCAGATCTTGAAGAATTGTGGCCATCAAACGCATAGGCCACACCCACCTTTCATCCCAGGAGATAAAGACAAGCAGATTTGTGAATTCCTGGACATCCTGGAACAGAGCAAATTCTAGGTGAAAAAAGTTTACATCTCTGCATGATGGTATATACCTTTAATCCCAGCATTCAGAAAACAGAACCAGGCATATCTCTGAATTCTAGGTCTGTCTACAGAGCAAGTTCCAGGACAGCTAAGCTTAGACAGTGAAGGAGGTGGAAAACATAAAGTCGATAATAATAAAACATTGGGGCCATGTTACGGCTCCAGAAACCACCAGAACTCTGCAGATTCAGCTATGTGACTCTGTTGTTAGAGCCAAGGGACTAAGGTAATAAAATGCTGATTTGTGGGATAATTAAAAGGGAGCATGGGGTAAATGATTAAAATGATGTGAAGGTTCTACAGAAGTAGCTTAGGCAAATAACAGACTGGGCTTTGGTCTGCAAGAGAGAACTGTCTTGATATCAGAAAATGCCAGCAAGAGAGAACTATCTCAAGCTGACTACAGAGCAGTGAGCTTGCATTGTTCACTGACTTCAAGTATTCTTCCAATCCTAAATACCCCTTCCTCAGGTTTCCCAACCAATCGGAGACTGGTCCTCAACAACTACCTTCATTCAACAGCCATTAACTGTCAGTAGATCTCAGGGAAAAATGTGCTCTAATTAACCCCTCCTCCATCTGTGATGGAATATTGAGTGACCAGTTTTTTTTTGTTTTTGTTTTTTGTTTTTTTGTTTTGTTTTGTTTTGTTTTGTTTTGTTTTGTTTTGTTTTGTTTTTGGTAGGTATCACACAGTTCTATCATGGGTACAACAGCCATGTCACATCCAGAGAACAACATTTCACAACAAAACAACTTTAAAACACTGAAAAGTATATGAGAAAAGACATTAAATGTTGGGAAAGCTTCCAAGTTCCTGGATTGGCAGAACTAATACTGTGCAAATGGCTGTACCTCCAAAAGCAATCCATACCAATCTAGAATATCAATGAAATCCCTGTAGAATTGACTAATGTTCTTCACAGATATAGAAAACAACAATCAAAAAAAAATTGTATGGAAAACTGAGTACCATGGAGAGTCAAAGAAATTCCATGCAGAGAGAGGACAACTAGTGACATCATATTCTCTGATCTCAAACCGTAGAACAGACAGCACGGTACTGGCCAGAACAAAATAGAAATGCAAATCAAGAGAACTGGATAGAACATACAGAGATAAATCCACACAGAGACTTAAAATTTTTTGACAAAGGTTTCAAAACCATGTATTGTGCCTTCTTCTCAAGCCCCAAAAGACTACACAGGAGCTAACTCCAATGTAATGGCATTAGGGTCCATTTATTACAAGCTTAAACCTGGGCTCTCCTCTAACCAACCCTGATACAGCAGGACAGGAAGGCAGCGCAACAGGACAAGATGTTATAAAAAATGGGGTCAAGTGAGGGGGAGTCTAGCCTGACAAGTATCTAATAGAGTGACTGTTGTAAACCAGTAGGTGGATGTTCTGAAAGTACATCTCAATCAGTCTTGAGTTTGATTCACTGTTGTTAGGAAGTAGCTAGTGAGTAACTATGGAGGATGGACCAAGGAAAAGCACAGAGGTCGGTCCTTCCTGATACTCAGGTGCAGCTGCTGTTAAACTGCAGGGTTTAGCTGCAGGTTAAGTTCTTTGGCTTTTTTTTTTCTTCTAAGATGGAGGCAGTCCCAAGATGGAGTAGATTTGGCCTGTCAAATGCACTGAACAAAATGACAGCTTTTTCAACAAACATACTTGTGATACTGGACATCTACCTGTAAAGAATCAAGTTAGATCTACCTCTCTCACCCTGTACACAAATCAATTAAAACTGGATCAGAAACCTTATTTTAAAGGTAAAAACATTGAAACTACTAAAAGGAAAACACTTCATGTCATAGCTATAGGCAAGGAAGTTCAGGGTAGAACCCCAACACACACAGGAAAATAGCCTAAGAAATGACACATGAAATTTACCTCAGTCTTTCCAGGTAATTTTTCTAAAATCTTATGTTCAAGTGAAGAAGAGACAGAATCCAAACCTCGATGTTATCTACTAATACTCTGTAGGGATACAAGAGTATTAGGGATACTCTGTGCCTAAAATTTTGCTAATCCAAGATGAATCCCAGACATGTGATGGGTAAGCATGCGTTCAACGATTACTAATAAGGATAAGCAATTGTTATGTTTGTGCACTTTGCTGTGCAGAGGAGTCATCTTTTCCTGACTTGTCCCCCCAGTGTGTAGAGGCAGGTAGTAGCCTTGGCCTTGTTCTCCCATATTTTCTAAATACATTGAGTGAACTCGGAAAACTCTGTTTTTCACCTCCATGTTATCCTCTACCCTTTGATTCTGAGAATCCACTGTATGATTCTAGACTTTGCAAGAAATCTTTAGATGGAGGTTTATTTTTCATGCAAAGTTCATACTCTATCTACTGTCATCTACAAAGAAAGCAGTCGTTACCAATCCCTGAGTTTTCACTTTAGACTATTTCTAGTGAATTGGGAGAGGGAAGGGCCAGAAGAAGGACAAAGCTAACTGGGGTTTCAGAGAAAGATGGGGTGAGAGATATAACACAAGCAAGAAAGAACATGAGGAAGAAAGTGGGATCAGAGGAAGGACAGGGAAGGAAAGACAATGAAGGTAAAGCCGGAGAAGAAGGAAAGAAAGAAAAATTAAACTGTGTTAAAGAACATATTCATTTAAAATTCACAGTTGGGCTCTTATCTGTGAAGAACAAATGCCTAAGATTTTAGAATATCAAATTTCCTTATGGTTTGCAAAATCAAAATCTCCCTCAGCGAAAACTCAGCTTCACTGAATAAAAAGAAAGAGCATAAATCTTGTCATTAAAAGTTTGATTTGTCATTTGAGGGCTTAACAGCCCATCTATCATAAAAGGATTTCATACTGTCATTGTTTAAGACCTTCATGTTAAACATGTCATTCCTAACGGCAAGATAAGTAAATTTGAAATTGATTTTGAATTGAGGACAATTGGGAAGGAATCTAGTGCAATCATTATGTTGTCAAGAATTCTTCATATTTTCAGTAATTCCAAGGCTAATTATTTTGTCCCACAATCAGTCCAACTGTGTGTCTCTTTTCCTATGTCTTTTCTCCCTTGACAACCTCAGTGTTGTTTCTGAAAGATCAACAATGGGCTGAAAAGGGCACTTTATCCTAACTTGATAGACATAAGAAAAATTGTCTATAAAACTTCATGAAATCTAAATACCTAGGGTTCCCATAATCATCCCAAACTACAATTAACTATGATTTGGCTGCATACAATAAACTAACAGATGAAAAACATCACTGTACTGATATGCATACACACACACACACACACACACACACACACACACAATTCAGCAATATCTCCAAACAACAAAATCTCTTCCGCTTTTTCTTCCTGTATCCTATTTTCTCAGGCTACTAGTTTTCAGAACAACACATTTGAACAGGATCTTACAAATGTGTATGTCAACCAAGTAACCATGCAGTTGACTTTATTTGGAAGATAGATTATGCAAGTAATCAGTTGAGATGAGGTCTTTTACAATGCATAAAGATCTTGAATACAAAGAAAGTGGTATTTGCCAGAAAGACACAACAAAGGCACTGAGAGAAGGCTATCTGAAGAAAGAAGATAAGTTCATAATCATATTTCCTTAAATAATAGAAGATCAGTGATGGTTAGCCACACCAGAAGCTAGCATAGATTCTTCTACCACTCCACTGGGCATAGCTTACTGATATCAATAATTTTGAGTTTCCAGTCCCCTTGACTAGGAGAAAATTAACTTCTGCTTCAAACCACTCATGGAATTTTATGACAGCAGTTCTGGGAAACAAATGCATACCTTATACCCTGTGTGGAGATGTTTCCTTTGATGGGAGAGACTTTGAGAACATGATGGAACCAACTTGAAGCTTCCTGGGAAAGGTAAGATATCATGAAATAAGTTGAGGAACACAGATAAGGGTGTGTTTTCTGAATGCCTGTCTGTCAGTATTTCACTGAGTATATATCTTTTCATGCTCTAGCTGTTCCTTAATCCACTTATTTATTATGCCCTAAACATCAAGAGGCAGTGTAGCGGTATAACTCATGGCCACTCCATCACCAATCCTGTGAGATGCCAAGCACATGGAAACTGTCCATATATATCTATGGAGGAAGAGCAAAGGGAGAAGAAGCCAAACTCCCCACAAGTTGAATCTTTCTTCCTGCTTCAAATTAATTTCCTAAACTCCGATGATGTCAGAAAAGCAAAAACAAAAACAAAAACACTTGCAAAATTCAGAGTCTCTTTACAAATTTACTGAAGGGTAACTCAGCCTCTTATTGTAAAATATAATTTACCACTTGTGTTAAAGAGGTCGTTAAATTTTATGATGCCTATTATGTTCAGCATTAGGGAAAGGAAATAATAGAGTCTCAATTATTTCCACTTACTTTTGTAAACATTAGAAAAACACAGTCTGAAGAAGAGTGAAAAAACCTGTGTGTCCCAACTCTTAGCTTGGTGTCTTGCATGCTGTATCACATTTTATTTCAGAATATCAGGCATAATGTCTTAGAGACTTTAAATGTACAAGATAAACATGCAGTCTATGCTTATCCATGAATTGGTGTCATTTCACATTAAAAAATGTTAAACCTTAATTATATCTGGTTTTCCCAAGTTATCTCTAATATATCCTAGTCTATTTATTCAAATGTATTTTATTTTCTCTTTGAGAATTTCAAACGTGTGTGAAATGTATTATGATTATGCCTACCCCTTCATTGTTCCTTCCAACTTTCCAAGGCTCCTCCCGACACATCTCCAGAATTTTATGTCTTTTCTTTATTCTTTTTTTCATTTTCTTTTGTGTATATGTGGGTGTTTTGCCTGCATCTATATCTGTGTGTCATGTGTATGCCATGCCCTTGGAGATTAGAAGAAGGTTTCTGATTCTTAAAGACTGCAGTTACAGGCTGTTGTGAGCTATCAAGTGGTTGCTGGACTTGAATCCAGGTCATCTAGAAGAGCAGTCAATGCTCTTAACCACTGAGACATTATCTCTGGATTCCCTCTTGTTTTTTTTTATTTTTTTTTTACCTTTTCATTATATATTTTCTTTATTTACATTTCAAACGTTATCCCCTTTCCTTGTTTCCCCTCTCCTATTCCATTCTCCCTCCCCCTGCTCATCAACCCACCACTCCTGCTCCCCTGTCCTGGCGTTCCCCTACACTGGGGCATCAAACCTTCACAGAACCAAGGGCCATGTGGTGTCCAACAAGGCCATTCTTTGCTGCATATGCGACTTGAGCCATGGGTCCCTCCATGTGTACTCTTTGATTGGTGGTTTAGCCCCTGGGAGCTCTGGGGGTACTGATTGGTTCATATTGTTGTTCCTCCTGTGGGACTGCAAACCCCTTCAGCTCCTTCAGTCACTTCTCTAACTTCTCCATTGGGGACCCTCTGCTCAGACCAATGGTTGGCTGTGAGCATCCACCTCTGTATTTGTCAGGCACTGGCAGAGCCTCTCAGGAGACAGCTATATCAGGCTCCTGTCAGCAAGCACTTGTTAGCACCCGCAATAATGTCTAGGTTTTGTATCTGTATATGTGATGGATCCCCAGGTATAGTTCAGTGGTAGAACATTTGACTGCATTTTCTCTTTAATGTTTAAGTGCATCCCCTTGTATCATATTAGTGATATCCATATCTGACTGTGTTCTTTATGATATTGCTGATCTCACATTGAATAATATTTAATGTTTTGTGAAATATCGAACAATTTATTCTACCCAACATTTGGGATAATCAGAAAATACATTCTTGGTCTTTAACCTGTCTAACTACATAGTTCTTTCAGACTGAAACATAGATCCCTTCCTCTGGAAGCACAGATCTCTCCAATGTCTGCATCCCTTCTGGGGAAAACCTAGGTATTATCCAATTATTTGTCATTTAAACCTGATCTGAACCCTTTTGCTTTTTTTTTTCTAACTTAGGAAAAAATGTTAGTTCATTATGGTAGAAACCTGTATTGTTAATTTTTAACCATATTGAAGAAACCACCCCATAATTTACCAAAGATTTTTTTACATAGATTATTTGATTTTAACATAAAGATCATCGAACTCGACCCATTGAAAGAAAAAAAAAATAGAAGACAACCAAATTTGTCCCAAATTCAGTGACAAATTAAAACCTCATATGTATTGAAATGTCTCCAGACTCTGTACAGGAACAAAACTATTTTAACCAATCTCCTTTTTTAGTACACTCCCATACCTGACCCATAAATTCCCTCTGTTTACTGATAAACGGTCATAATTTAAGTAACATTTGGATCCATTTTCCAGGCTTTTTATTAGGTTCTCCGAATTGATTAATGTTTCATAAACTCTGCTTGAGGGAGAAAAAAGATAGCAACCCTGGTTTTGGTGAATGCTTTTTAAAATGTGAATTTCACTTTACAAGCTGACAACATAGCGCCATCTGTTGGATAAAATGAACTTCCTTCAGTAGTAGCCAAATCTGAATTACCTCCTCTCTCAGCCTCAAAAGAAGATACCAAGTAAGTTTATTAGCAGGGAATGGCAAATGTTGAAAGGGATATCCAATTTAAGCACAGGATTAAACTCTGAAACCATCAGGAAGTGATTGGGTGGCAGGAAGGGAATATAAGTGCAGGTGTTCAAGCAAAGTTTTGACCATGCCATTGGTGACCTAAAGAGATGCTCAGTGGGTAAAGTGTTTGCTATATAAATATGAAGATCCTCATGAGTTCAGGTCCCTAGGACCCTTGTAAAATTCAAAAGCATCATCTGTAATCCCAACATTTTTAAGGTGAAACGGGAGAAGGATACAGAATGTCTAGAAGCTTGCAATCCAGTTAGCCTAACATACAAGAGACTGTGTTGTGCCTCTGTCTCTCTGTCTCTATCTCTGTCTCTATCTCTGTCTCTCTGTCTCTCTCTCTCACTCACACACACACACACACACACACACACATTTTTATTTGTTTTTAAAGAAAATATCTATAGTGCAGCACTATAATGGGGTCAATCATTGCAGATCAGGGCTGGATAATATTTAATACCACTCTGAGATACTTGAAACCTGAATTCAAATTTCAGAGCTATAGAGTTAATGTTGAGAACACTCAATGTATGATTTTAATTTTAATAGTAACCATATCATTCTTCTTATTTGTATGGATTTTGAACATTTACACTATGATTAGAGCATGTAAAGAAAGGATCTTCACTGGAGAGTGCTGCTGCAGGGGAGACATTCGACAGTGTATCTTATGCAGGCAAAAACCATGGAGGAATTATTTACAAACAGCAGTAACTCTATAAGCAACGCTTTTTATGTCAAACTTTTATACCCTTTCTACCAGGGCCTGTGATATCTTGGCACAGAATGCAGAAGCATCCAAAAACCAAGATCTCTTAAAGGTCATGATTTACAAAGCTCCCACAAACTTCCAGCTTGCAGGTGATGTAAAGTGAGCAATACCAAGCTTCCTAACAGGCAGACATCCGTGGTACCAGATCAGGGCTGTAGAATGCTGGCATATTAGAGTGCAATATAAGGAGCTGACAGACTCTCCTAAAGTCCTCCATCACTCAAATTTCATCAAAGCAATATTCTTTCAGGAGGGACCACTGAGAACAAAACTAGATCTTCTTTTAAAAACAATCCTAAGACAGCTTATTTTTCATTAATGTTCACGTTATATGCAATAAATTTTCTACATACTAACAAGATTTTTATAGACTAGTTCTTATTTCAAAATTACTTTTATTAACTGTCAGTGAAGGAATTTTTATATTTTGTAATATATTCTGATATTTTACACCTGTAAACAATGTATCTTAATTAGATTCATCTCTATTCCCTCCAATTCCCCTCTAGTCCATGCTCCATCTCATCATATCTCTCCATCTCAATGTAATATCCTGTCTGTCTCTGTGTGAATGGAGACATGTATACGAATATCTAGATGTGTATGTATAGACACATATATATTCGCACAGAGTAAGTGCTGACCCTATGCATATTTGTATGGAGTCATCCACTGCAGAATGAACATTCTACTCTCATCTAGCTGGCCCAGTGAAAAGTGCTTCTCTTTCCCCCAGTACTCATCAGCCATCAACTGCCAATGCTCCTCCAGGAGGTGGAAGGTCCTGAGAGTTTCTTCCCACTCCATGCTGGAACTTTAACTGGCTTGATCTCTTGCAGGTGACCGTGCTGTGAGTACATGTGAGCAAGAGTCATGTCATGTCCAAAGGATACTATTTCACAATACTCTCGCCATCTCTTTGACTATTATTCTCCCTGCTCTGAGCCTCAGGTTGGAAGTGGCATAGACACCTTCTCTATTGCTGACCACTCACAGTCACTTGTTTCCAGCACTCTGGGGAGTCTCTGCATCCACCACAAACCACTGCAGTAAGAAGTTTCCCTGCAGAAGATAAGAGAAGTACACACCTGTGAGTATAAACAGATTTACACTCCTCCACTGCTGGTGGGGCTGTAAGATGGTACAACCACTGTGGAAATAAGTCTGGAGGTTCCTCAGAAAACTGGACATGAGACTTCCTGAGGACCCTACTATACCTCTCCTGGGCATATACCCAAAGGATTCCCCGGCATGCAATAAAGACACATGCTCCATTATGTTCATAGCAGCCTTATTTATAATAGCCAGAAGCTGGAAAGAACCCAGATGCCCCTCAAAGGAGGAATGGATACAGAAAATGTGGCATATTTACACAATGGAATACTACTCAGCAATTAGAAACAATGAATTCACAAAATTTTTAGGCAAATGGTTTGCTCTGGAAAATATCATCCTAAGTGAGGTAACCCAATCACAAAAGAATACACATGGAATGCAATCTCTGATAAGTGGATATTAATTAGCCCAGAAGCCCTGAATATCCAAGGCACAAATTACATAACAAATGTTTCAGCTCCTGGTATTTGAATATAAACCACTTTGGATTCTATAATCATATTTACTAACCGAGGTATGAGTGTAGGCAAGTATGTGTCGAACTTCCTGGGGTACAGGAGCAAGTATTTGTTGATAGCATCTTTGGATTAGATAAGATTTTAAGTCCATTGACGGAAATAGATCTTTTGATAATAAGGTGAAGTAATTATTTCTATTATTTTCTTTTTATAAAAATTAAAAATTAAACATTTTCCTTGGCGTTGGAATCAAGCTATGAATCCATGGATGTCCGTACTTGAAACCTTCGATTCTTCCATAGCATCAGGGAAAAGAATGTGGTCTGATAGGAGAGGTGAAAGCTATTTTAAAAGGGGAAGAAAAGGAAATAAAGAAGCATAACTGATTATTGCTTTTTGAAAAACAAGTTGATTTTCAAAACCAAAAGGAATTACTTGGATTCATACTATACCTGGATATATTGGGTCATAGTGGCCTCTTCTGGTGAAGATGAGAATATCAGAAATAATTATTAAAATTATAAATGTTTAATATGGTATTTCAAGTATGTGAATAAATTTAGAAATTTCCTTTCTTTATGAATACTAATTTGGAAAATGTAACACCCATTGATATGAATGTTAAATGCTCAGGGCTTGTTTTCTTTTTTTATTGATATATTTTTTATTTACATTTCAAATGATTTCCCCTTTTCTGGGTCCCCACTCCCCGCAAGTCCCATAAGCCCTCTTCTGTCCCCCTGTTCTTCCATCCACCCCTTCCCACTTCCCTGTTCTGGAATTCCCCTATACTCTTGCACTGAGTCTTTCCAGAACCAGGGGCCACTCCTCCATTCTTTTTGGACATCATTTAGTTTGTGGATTATGTCCTGGGTATTCAAAGGTTCTAGGCTAATATCCACTTATCAGTGAGTGCATACCATGATTGACCTTTTGAGGTTGGGTTACCTCACTTAGTATGATGTTCTCCAGCTCCATCCATTTGTCTAAGAATTTCATGAATTAATTGTTTCTAATGGCTGAATAGTACTCCATTGTGTAAATATACCATATTTTTTGTATCCATTCCTCCGTTGAAGGACACCTAGGTTCTTTCCAGCTTCTGGCTACTACAAATAGGGCTGCTATGAACATAGTGGAGCATGTGTCCTTATTGCATGCTGAAGAATCCTCTGGATATATGCCCAGGAGTGATATAACAGGGTCCTCAGGAAGTGTCATGTCAGGGCTTGTTTTCTTATGAATCACCAAAGTATCATCATGGGGACAGAGTGTCATGTTGAACAAACACAGAAATGAGTCTTTCGCATGATATCATCCTTGGTAAATGTCTTGTCCATTACAGAGTTCAATCTGAAATTTAAAAAAGGAAAAGAAAAAGTAAAAGGTATAACAACCATGCTTCTACTTGGTGACCTCTTGCAATTTATAACTAAATATTCACTGTTTTAACATTCTTCATAAGGACTATATGAAATCATGGTAGATTTCTCAATTAGTTACACAATAGGACAATAAGGATCAAACATCTTCCTTTTCCATAAGGAACAGAATGAGGCATTCTAAATGGCATCTGTCCTTGCACATAGACCCTTCTTATGTTCATTATCTCTACTGTAATTTTGTTTGTTTTATAATTTAATTTTATTTTTTTACTTATTCAATTTACATGCCCAAATCTTTCCACCATCCCTCCTGCCCTTCTCCTCTGAGTGACTGGGGGCTCCATGGGTATCTCCCCAACCCGAGCATTTCAAGTCTCTGCAAGAATAGGCGCTTCCTCTCCCACTAAGGCCAGACAAGGCAGCCTAGCTAGAACATATCCCAGGTACAGGCAACACCTTTTGGGTAGTCCCTGCTCTAGTTGTTTGGGACCCACATAAAGATCAAATTGCATATCTGCTACATACGAGCTTGGCGGTCTAGGTACAGCCTATGTATGTCCTTTGGTTGGTGGGTCAGATTCTGAGAGCCCCAAGGGTCTAGGTTGGCTGCCAGTTTTCCTGTGGAGTTCCTATCCCCCTTGGGGCCTGCAATCCTTCCTATTCTTCCATAGAATTTTCCAAGCTCTATCCACTGTTTGGTTGTGGTTGTCTCTATCTTTCTGATACAGTTTTGGTGTGGAGCCTCTCGGAGAACAACATGCTCCTGTATGCAAGCATAACGCAAGATCATTAATATTGTCAGGGATTGGTGCTTGCCAATGGGATGGGTCTCAAGTTGGGGCAGTTATTGGTTGGCCATTCCTTCAGACTCTGTTCCATACCCTGTGCCTACATTTCTTATGGACAGGATAAATTTTGGGTTGAAAGTTTTGTGGGTGAATTGCTGTCTCTATCTCTCCATTGTGGGTCCTTCCTGGCTACAGGTGGTAGTTTCTTCATGTTCCATGTCCCCAATGTTGTGAATCATAGCTAAGGTCACCCCCTTTAATTCTTGGGCTCTTCCCTCATCCCAGATCTCTTTCTATATCCAGTTCTAGAGATGCCCCCCCTATCTCCTTACCCATATTAATTGCAGATTTCCATTCATTTTCATGGCCATCTGGCCAGCCAGCTCTCTTGTCCTTCCCCACACCTGATCCTTAACCCCCCCATGTCCCACCCTATTCCCTCCCTACAAGTTCCCTTCCTCCATCTCCCTCTCATGACTGTTTATTCCCCACTTCTGAATGAGATTCAAGCATCCTTGATTGTGCTTTCTTTCTTGTTTAGCTTCTTTAGTTCTGTGGAGTATAGCATGGTGCCTGTATTATAGGGTTAATATCCACTTATAAGTCAATACATACCATGTATGTCCTTTTGAGACCAGGTTACCTCACTCAGGATGATATTCTCAAATTCTATCCATATGCCTGCAAAGTTCAAAATGTCTTTGTTTTTAATAGTTGAATAGTATTCTATTGTGTAGATGTACAACATTTTCTTTATCCCATTCTTCAGTTGAGAGACATTTGGATTGTTTCCAGTTCCTAGCTACTATGTATAAAACTGTTAAGAACAATGTTCCTCTAGAAGTTCTTTTATTGTTCAGGATTGTTTTGGCTATCCTGTTTGTTGGTTGGTTTGTTTCCTTGTTTGTTTTTTCCATATGAGGTTGAAAATTGCTCTTTTGAGGTCTATAAAACTTGTGTTGGAATTTTTATGGGGATTGCATTAAATATATAGATTGCTTTTGGTAAAAAGTCTATATTTACTATGTTAATACTACCTATCCATGAGCATGGGAAATCTTCACATCTAATATCTTCTTAATTTCTTTCTTCAGGGATTGAAGTTACTGTCATACAGATCTTTTGTTTGCTTGGTTAGAGTTATAGCAAGATATTTTATTCTTGGATATTTAAAGAGTGCTGTTTCCCTAATTTCTTTCTTAGTCCATTTATCATTTGTATAGAGGATGACTACTGATGTCTTTAAGTTGATTTTATATCCAACCACTTTGCTGAAGGTATTTATCAGTTGTAAAAGTTCTCTGGTAGAATTTTTAGGGTTGCTTATGAATACTATCATATCATCTGCAAATAACAATACTTTGAATTTTTCCTTTCCAATTTGTATCTCCTTGATCTTAACTTGTTTTATGCTCTAGCTAGAAGTTCAAGTTGAATAGATAGGGAAAGAGTGGGCAGCCTTTGTCTTGTTCCTGATTTTAGTAGAATTGCTTTAAGTTTTCCTCCATTTAGTTTGATATTGTCTATTAGCTTGTTGTACACTGCTTTGCTTATGTTTAGGTATGTACCTTGTATCCCTGATATCTCTAATACCTTTCACATGAAGGGTTGTTAGATTTTTATCAAATGCTTTTTCAGTGTCTAATGAGATAATCATGTCTTTTTTTCTTTCCGTTGGTTTATATGGTAGATTACATTGGTGGATTTTTATATATTGAATCACCTCTGCATCCCTGGGATGAAGCTTATTTGATCTTGATGGATGATGTCTTTGATGTGTTCCAGGATTTGTGTTCTGAGTGTTTTATTGACTATTTGAGTATTTTTCCATCAATGTTCATAAGAGAAACTGGTCTGAAGTTCTCTTTTATTGTTGAGTTTTTGTGTGGTTTAGGTATCAGGCTGATGGTGACCTCATGCAATGAATTTGGCAGTATTGCTTCTGTTTTTATTTTGTTGAATATTTTGTTGAGTGTTGTACTCAGATTACAAGGTCCCCACCAATTGCCAAAAACCACCAGGAATTCAATTCATATGTAAAAGCAAAAAGCTTTTAAGCTTGACCTCAGACCCTCCAACCTATCCAGCACACTGGATGGTGTGGAAGGTGCTGGTAACAGCCTTGCCTTTTATCACAGTAACAGGGTTGGGGATTTTCCAACTTGTCAGTTATATGATTGGTTGATATTTGCTTGGTGCATGTCTATTGGCTAATAATGATTTCAACTTGGTATCAAATTGTTGCCAACCTAATCTATCTACTTTAGATATTAGGTATTTTCCCCTTAAGAACTGGTTGGTTGCCATTCGGGGCAGTGGCGGAGGCGGCGGCGGCAGCAGTGCAGCAGTGGCTGGTCCAGCTGAAGGGCCATCAGCAGTGGAACCAAGGCAACACAGGGTCCAGTTAGGCCCTGCGCCCACGACCACTGACCTTTGCTGACCAGCCGGGTGGCAAGCAGCTGTGGTTGTGCGGCGCCTTTCGCTGCACGGAAGCCACTTCAGAACGCGGCCTCCCTCCAGTCAGGAGAGACTCACCTCCATCTTGATTTTGGACTCCAGAGATCAGACAGACAGAGGTACACAAACATAATCCGAGGCCAACACCACAGGGGTCTGAGCCCGACAGGCGTTGGCCTGCACCCAGGCCCTGGGCTGTTCGGGTGGCCATCAGGTTGCCAACCCAGCCAGGAGGATATTTTGCCCTGGCCAGCACACGCGCCACCATTTTGCCTACAGGACCCAGAGTGCTCGGGAGGGCAGAGACGGCTAACAAGCGTAGCCTGAGACTAACAAAACGGGGGTCTAGGCCCCAAAGGCACAGGACTGACCCCAAGAACTGGGCGGCTTGGTGGGCCATCTGTGTGTCAACCCGCCCAGGAGGTTGTTAGCACAGCAGACTCTCCCGGTGCTTTCGGGGAGTGCGGACGCGGACGCGCACGCTGGCCATCCGGGTCACCTGGCGGACCCAATTAACAGTCATAGCCCTAGGGAACTTTGCTCGGACCTTGGCCTCCCAGGCTTTTGCCTGGACTCAGGGCCTGGGCGACCAGGCTAACCTTGTGTGCGCCAGCCCAGTTGGGGAATCGGCTGCCCAGTGGAGTGAGCGGAACACAGGGGAGGTCACAGCAGCATACACCGTCGACGCTCCCTGGGGGTGCACACGGGCTCCATCTGGTCCACAGACACAATCTGGGGCAAGGCCTCAGGTGGAAGCCCTCAGCTCAACTCTCTCCGCTTCAGATCAGCCTGGGCGGCCGCACCACATCTCCAGGTCCCTCAAGAGGCTAGCGGGGGCTTCCGGGCGGCCAGCTGGGAGAAGTCGGTGTGCTCTGGTAAATCCTGCAGGCCCCAGCGGGAGCCTTCAGGTGCCTGCTTCAAGATCTGAACAGCCTGGACAGCAGCACCCTGTCTACAGGCACTGCAGGGTGTAAGCTTTGCACCAGAGGCCAACTGGGAAGGGGCAGCTTGCACTGGTGAGTCCAGCACTGACAAGACCAAGTAACACCACTGAGATCTAGATGGCAAAAGGCAAACGCAGGAACGTCACTAACAGAAATCAAGGCAATATGGCAACATCTGAACCCAATTCTCCTCTACCAGCATGTCCTGGATACCCCAACACACCAGTAAAACAAGAATTGGATTTAAAATCACAGGTCATGATGCTGGTACAGGAACACATGAAGGACATACTTGAAGAAATTCAGGAGAAAATGGATCAAAAGTTAGAAGCCCTTGCAAGGGAAACACAAAAATCATTGAAAGAAATTCAAGAGAATATAAAAGCAAACAAGGAGGAAATGCAAAAATCACTTAAAGAATACAGGAGAACTTTGGTCAACAGGCTGAGGTCATGAAAGAGGAAACACAAAAATCTCTTAAAGAATTACAGGAAAGCACAAACAAGCAAGTGAAGGAGCTAAGCAAAACCATCAAGGATCTAAAATCAGAAGTAGAAACAACTAAGAAAACTCAAAGGGAGACAACTTTGGAGATAGAAAGCCTTGGGAAGAAATCAGGGGACAGAGATGCAAATATCAACAACAGAATACAAGAAATAGAAGAAAGAATCTCAGATGCTGAAGATTCCATAGAAACCATGGACTCAACAGTTAAAGAAAATGCAAAATGCAAAAAGCTTGTAACCCAAAATATCCAGGAAATCCAGGACACAATGAGAAGACCAAACCTAAGGATTATAGGCATAGATGAGAGTGAAGATTTACAACTTAAAGGGCCAGCAAATATCTTCAATAAAATTATGGAAGAAAACTTCCCTAACCTAAAGAGAGAGGTGCCCATGAATATACAAGAAGCCTACAGAACTCCAAACAGACTGGACCAGAACAGAAATACTTCCCGTCACATAATAATCAAAACACCAAATGTTCTAAACAAAGAAAGAATATTAAAGGCAGTAAGAGAAAAAGGCCAAGTAACATATAAAGGAAAACCTATCAGAATCACAGCAGACTTTTCACCTGAGACTATGAAGGCTAGAAGGTCCTGGGCCGATCTCATGCAGACTCTAAGAGAACACAAATGCCAACCAAAACTACTATATCCAGCAAAACTCTCAATCACCATAGATGGTGAAACTAAGATATTTCACGACAAAACCAAGTTTACCCAATATCTATCCACAAACCCAGCCCTAAAAAGGATAATAGGAGGACAACACCAATACAAGGAGGGAAACTTCACCCTGGAAAAAGCAAGATAGTAACCTTTCATCAAACCCAAAAGAAGTTAAGCAATCAAATTTAAAAAATAACGTCAAAAATGATAAGAAGTAACAATCACTATTCCTTAATATCTCTTAACATCAATGGACTTAATGCCCCAATAAAAAAACACAGACTAACTGACTGGATACATAAACAGGACTCTACATTTTGCTGCTTACAGGAAACACACCTAAGGGTCAAAGACAAACACTACCTTAGAGTAAAAGGCTGGAAGACAATTTTACAAGCAAATGGTCTCAGGAAACAAGCTGGAGTAGCCATTTTAATATCAGATAAAATTGACTTTCAACCCAAAGTCATCAAAAGAGACTTTGAGGGACACTTCTTGCTGGTAAAAGGAAAAATACAACAAGAAGAACTCTCAATCCTGAGCATCTATGCTCCAAATGCAAGGGCACCCTCTTTCATAAAAGAAACTTTATTAAAACTCAAAGCACACATTGCACCTAACACAATAATTGTGGGTGACTTCAACACTGCACTTTCCTCAATGGACCGATCAGGAAAACAGAAACTAAACAAGGACACAATGAAACTAATTGAAGCTTTGGACCAATTAGATTTAACAGATATATATAGAACATTCTATCCTAAAACAAAAGAATATACCTTTTTTTCAGCACCTCATGGTACCTTCTCCAAAATCGACCATATAATTGGTCACAAGACAGACCTCAACAAATATACGAAGATCGAACTAATCCCATGCCTCCTATCTGATCACTATGGAGTAAAAGTGGTCTTCAATAGCAACAGAAACAACAGAAAACCCACATACACATGGAAATTGAACAATACTCTACTCAATGATACCTTGGTCAGGGAAGAAATAAAGAAAGAAATTAAAGACTTTTTAGAACACAATGAAAATGAAAACACAACATACCCAAATCTATGGGACACAATGAAAGCAGTGCTAAGAGGAAAACTCATAGCCCTGAGTGCCTCCAAAAAGAAAATGGAGAGAGCATACATTACCAGCTTAATGACACACCTGAAAGCCCTAGAACAAAAAGAAGCTATTTCGCCCAGGAGGAGTAGAAGGCAGGAAATCATCAAACTCAGGGCCGAAATCAATCAAGTAGAAACAAAGAGAACCATACAAAGAATCAACAAAACCAGGAGCTGGTTCTTTGAGAAAATCAACAAGATAGATAAACCCTTAGCCAGACTGACCAAAGGGCACAGAGAAAGTATCCAAATTAACAAACTTAGAAATGAAAAGGGAGATATAACAACAGAAATTGAGGAAATCCAAAAAATCATCAGATCCTACTACAAGAGCCTGTACTCAACACAACTGGAGAATCTGGAGGAAATGGACAATTTCCTTGACAGATACCAAATACCAAAATTAAATCAGGACCAACTAGACCATCTAAACAGTCCCATAAAGCCTAAAGAAATAGAAGGAGTCATAGAAAGTCTTCCAACCAAAAAAAGCACAGGACCAGTTGGTTTCAGTGCAGAATTCTACCAGACCTTCAAAGAAGAGTTAACACCAATACTCTTCAAACTATTCCACAAAATAGAAACAGAAGGAACACTACCCAATTCCTTCTACGAAGCCACAATTACGCTGATACCAAAGCCACACAAAGATCCAACAAAGAAAGAGAACTTCAGACCAATTTCCCTTATGAACATCGATGCAAAAATACTCAATAAAATTCTTGCCAACCGAATCCAAGAACACATCAAAACGATCATCCACCATGATCAAGTAGGCTTTAACCCGGGAATGCAGGGTTGGTTCAATATACGGAAATCCATCAATACAATCCACTATATAAACAAATTTAAAGAACAAAACCACATGGTCATTTCATTGGATGCTGAAAAAGCATTTGACAAAATTCAGCATCCTTTCATGCTTAAAGTCTTGGAGAGAACAGGAATTCAAGGCCCATACCTAAACATAGTAAAAGCAATATACATCAAACCGGTAGCCAGCATCAAACTAAATGGAGAGAAACTTGAAGCAATCCCACTGAAATCAGGGACCAGACAAGGCTGCCCCCTTTCTCCTTATCTTTTCAATATTGTACTTGAGGTACTAGCTCGGGCAATTCGACAACATAAGGAGGTCAAAGGGATACAAATTGGAAAGGAAGAAGTCAAACTATCATTATTTGCAGACTACATGATAGTCTACCTAAGTGACCCAAAAAACTCCACTAGAGAGCTCCTACAGCTGATAAAAAACTTCAGCAAAGTGGCAGGTTATAAAATCAACTCAAGCAAATCAGTGGCCTTCCTATACTCAAAGGATAAGCAGGCTGAGAAAGAAATTAGGGAAATGACCCCCTTCACAATAGCCACAAATTGTATAAAGTATCTTGGGGTGACTCTTACCAAACATGTGAAAGATCTGTATGACAAGAACTTCAAGACTCTGAAGAAGGAAATGAAAGAAGACCTCAAAAAAATGGGAAAACCTCCCATGCTCATGGATCGGTAGAATCAATATAGTTAAAATGGCCATTTTGCCAAAAGCAATATACAGATTCAATGCAATACCCATCAAAATCCCAACTCCATTCTTCACAGAGTTAGAAAGAGCAATTATCAAATTCATCTGGAACAACAAAAAACCCAGGATAGCTAAAACTATTCTCAGCAACAAAAGAAAATCTGGGGGAATCAGTATCCCTGACCTCAAGCAATACTACAGAGCAATAGTGTTAAAAACTGCATGGTATTGGTACAGTGACAGGCAGGAGGATCAATGGAACAGGATTGAAGATCCAGAAATGAACCCACACACCTATGGCCACTTGATCCTCGACAAAGAGGCTGAAAACATCCAATGGAAAAAAGATAGCCATTTCAACAAGTGGTGCTGGTTCAACTGGAGGTCAGCATGCAGAAGAATGCGAATTGATCCATCCTTGTCTCCTTGTACTAAGCTCAAATCCAAATGGATCAAGGACCTCCACATAAAGCCAGACACTCAGAAGCTAATAGAAAAGAAACTGGGGAAGACCCTTGAGGACATCGGTACAGGGAGAAAGTTTCTGAACAGAACACCAATAGCGTATGCTCTAAGAGCAAGAATTGACAAATGGGACCTCATAAGGTTACAGAGTTTCTGTAAGGCAAAGGACACCATCAAGAGGACAGATCGGCAACCAACAAATTGGGAAAAGATCTTCACCAATCCTACATCAGATAGAGGGCTAATATCCAATCTATATAAAGAACTCAAGAAGTTAGACTCCAGAAAACCGAACAACCCTATTAAAAATGGGGTACAGAGTTAAACAAAGAATTCTCACCTGAAGAACTTCGGATGGCGGAGAAGCATCTTAAAAAATGCTCAACTTCATTAGTCATTAGGGAAATGCAAATCAAAACAACCCTAAGATTTCATCTTACACCAGTCAGAATGGCTAAGATTAAAAATTCAGGAGACAGCAGGTGTTGGAGAGGGTGTGGAGAAAGAGGAACACTCCTCCACTGCTGGTGGGGTTCCAAATTGGTACAACCACTCTGGAAATCAGTCTGGCGGTTCCTCCGAAAACTGGGCACCTCACTTCCAGAAGATCCTGCTATACCACTCCTGGGCATATATCCAGAGGATTCCCCACCATGTAATAAGGATACATGCTCTACTATGTTCATAGCAGCCCTATTTATAATTGCCAGATGCTGGAAAAAACCCAGGTATCCCTCAACAGAAGAGTGGATGCAGAAAATGTGGTATATCTACACAATGGAGTACTATTCAGCCATTAGAAACAATGAATTCATGAAATCCTTAGGCAAATGGATGGAGCTAGAGAACATCATACTAAGTGAGGTAACCCAGACTCAAAAGGTGAATCATGGTATACACTCACTAATAAGTGGTTATTAACCTAGAAAATTGGAATACCCAAAACATAATCCACACATCAAATGAGATACAAGAAGAAAGGAGGAGTGGCCCCTTGTTCTGGAAAGACTCAGTGAAACAGTATTCAGCAAAACCAGAACGGGGAAGTGGGAAGGGGTGGGAGGGAGGACAGGGGAAGAGAAGGGGGCTTATGGGACTTTCGGGGAGTAGAGGGGCTAGAAAAGGGGAAATCATTTGAAATGTAAATAAATTATATCGAATAAAAAAATTAAAAAAAAAAAAAAAGAACTGGTTGGTTGTTGCTAGGAGTGGAAAGACTATTTGCCCAAGGGAGTTGTTAGCAGGATGGCATAGCCCCTGGAACAAGTTGTGATTTTTCTAGTAGCTGAGTTCTTCCAGAGGGCAAGTTATTCCTAAAATGAAATTTGAAAAAAAAAAAAAGAAATTTGTAATGTTAAGCTGGGCACTTCATGAGGAATATTGGTTTTAGTTCTTCTTTGCAAGTCTGGTAGAATTCTGCACTAAAACCACCTGGCATTGGGCTTTGTTGATTGGGAGAATATTAATGACTGCTTCTATTTCTTTAGGGGTTATAGGACTGTTTAAATAGTTTGTCTGAACTTTATTTAACTTTTTTAGGTGGTATTTGTCTATAAAATTGTGCAATTCATTAAGAGTTTCCAATTTTGTGGAGTGCAGGTTTTTGAAGTAAGAACTAATGATATTTCTAATTTCCTTGGTGTCTTATTATGTCTCCTTTTCTATGTCTGATTTTTGTTTATTTGGGTACTATCTTTCTGTCTCTTGGTTAGTTTGACTAAGGGTTTATCTATCTTGTTGATTTTCCCAAAGATGCCAGCTCTTGGTTTGTTGATTCTTTGTATTGATTATTTTGTTTCTAACTGATTGATTTCAGCCCAGATTTTGACTATTTCCTGTCTTCTACTCCTCTTTGGTGTGCCTGATTTTTTTTTGTTGTTGTTGTTTTTCTACAGCTTTCAGGTATACTTTTTTTATTCGATATATTTTTTATTTACATTTGAAATGATTTCTTCTTTCCTGGTTCCCCACTCCCCGAAAGTCCCATAAGCCTTCTTCCCTCCCCCTGTTCCCCCATCCACCCCTTCCCACTTCCCTGTTCTGGTATTTCCCTACATTGATCCACTGAGCCTTTCCAGAACCAGGGGCCACTCTGTTCTTCTTGGCCATCATTTGATACGTGGATTATGTCTTGGGTATTCCAAGTTTCTAGGCTAATATCCACTTATCAGTGAGTGCATACCATGATTGATCTTTTGAGACTGGGTTACCTCACTTAGTATGATGTTCTCCAGCTCCATCCATTTGTCTAAGAATTTCATGAATTCATTGTTTCTAATGGCTGAATAGTACTCCATTGTACATATATACCACATTTTTTTGTATCCATTCCTCCGCTGTGAGACATCTGGGTTCTTTCCAGTTTCTGGCAATTATAAATAGGGCTGCTATGAACATAGTGGAACATGTATCCTTATTACGCGCTGGGGAATCCTCTGAGTATATGCCCAGGAGTGGTATAACAGGATCTTCCAGAAGTGAAGTGCCCAGTTTTCTGAGAAACCGCCAGACTGATTTCCAGAGTGGTTGTACCAACTTGTAACCCCACCAGCAGTGGAGGAGCGTTCCTCTTTCTCCACATCCTCGCCAACACCCACTGTCTCCTGATATTTTATTCTTAACCATTCTGGCTGGTGTGAGGTGAAATATCAGGGCTGTTTTGATTTGCATTTCCCTAATGACAAATGATGTTGAACATCTTTTAAGATACTTCTCAGCCATCCGAAGTTCTTCAGGTGAAAATTCTTTGTTTAGCTCTGTACCCCATTTTAATAGGGTTATTTCATTTGATGGGTTCTAACTTCTTGATTTCTTTGTTTATATTGGATATTAGTCCTCTGTCAGATGTAGGGTTGGTGAAGATCTTTTCCCAATTTGTTGGTTGCCAATTTGTCCTTTTGATGGTGTCCTTTGCCTTACAGAAACTTTGTAATTTTTGTGAGGTCCCATTTATATACTTTTAAATTGCTGCTATGAGAACTTTCTACGTTCTTTATGCTTAGTGCTATGAACTGCTTTCATTGTATCCCATAAATTTGGGCATGTTGTGCCATCATTTTCACTGAATTCTAGAAAGTCTTTAATTTCTTTCTTTATATCTTCCCTGACCCAGAAATCTAAGTATAAGGTGTTCAATTTCCATGACTGCGCAGTCTTTCTGGTGTTTCTATTGATGCTGAATTCCAGATTTAATCTGTTTTTTTTTATTATTATTATTATTTGCCAGGAGAACTTTCTTTTCTGGCCCAGTCTAATGACAGTCTGTAAGCTTATTTTATGTTTAATACAGTCTGATAAGATACAAGGTGTTATTTCAATTTTCTTGTTTCTGTTAAAGTTTGCTTTATGACCTATTATATGGTCAATTTTGGAGAAGTATCCCTGAGGTACTGAGAAGAAGGTATATTCATTTTTGTTTAGGTGAAATGTTTTTGTTAGATTTCTGTTAGGTCCATTTGATTCATAATGTCTGTTAGTTTGCCTGTATGACCTATCAATTGATGAAAGTGTGGTGTTGAAATCTCCCACTATTAATGTGTGGGGTTCGATGTGTGATTTACACTTTAGCAATGTTTCTTTTACAAATGTGCATGGGTACCTGCTGTTTGGGGCATAGAAATTCAGAACTGAGATATCATCTTGGTAGATTTTTTTCCTTTTATGATTATGAAGTATCCTTCACTGAATCTTTTGGTTAATTTTTGTTGAAAACCTATTTTATGAGATATTAGAATGGCTACTCCAGCTTGCTTCTGTATCTGTTTGCTTGAAAAAAAATTTTTTAGCCCTCTAATGTGAGGTAATGTCTATGTTTATTGCTGAGGTTTTTCTTGTATGCAGCAGAACAATGGATCATATTTTCCCATCCATTCTATTAGTCTGTGTCTTTTTATTAGGAAATTAAGTCCATTGATGTTGAAAGATAGTAATGACTAGTGATTGTTATTTCCTGTTGTTTTGATGTTGGTAGTGTTAGAGAGAGAGAAAGAGGAGAGCTTTTGCAGGTATGTAATTACTTATTTCCTATGTTTTCTTGGATGTAGTTATACTCTTTGGTTTGGAGTTTTCCTTCTAGTATTTTCTGTATGACTGGATTTGTGGATAGATATTG
Organism: Apodemus sylvaticus; assembly: GCF_947179515.1. Taxonomy (NCBI): domain Eukaryota; kingdom Metazoa; phylum Chordata; class Mammalia; order Rodentia; family Muridae; genus Apodemus; species Apodemus sylvaticus. The sequence continues at coordinate 102,726,163 of NC_067477.1, read as the reverse complement.
TTGAAATTTGAACTTGTCTTGAAATATCTTCTTTGCTCCATCTATGGTAATTGAGAGTTTTGCTGGGTATAGTAGTCTAGGATAATACCTGAGTTTTATTTTTAAAGGTTGCAAGATATCTGACCCTTCTAGCTTTTAGAATCTCTGTTGAGAAGTTGGGTATAATTCTGATAGTTCTGCCTTTGTTTGTTACCTGGCCTTTTCCCCTTGCTGCTTTTAATATTCTGGATTTGTTCTGTAGATTCTGTGTTTTGATTATTATGTGCCAGGAGAATTTTCTTTTCTGGTCCAGTCTGCAAGCTTATGTTATGTTTATAGGCATCTCTTCCTAGGCTGGGAAAGTTTTTCTCTATGATATTGTTGAGAATATTTTCTGGTCTTGAAGCTGGGGCCCTTCACCTTTTTCTAATTCTTTTATTCTTAGGTTAAGTCTTTTCATGGTATCCTAGATTTACTGGATGCATTGTGTCAGGAAATTTTTAGATTTACCATTTGCTTTGACCACTTTCAATTTTTTCTGCTGTATTTTCTATGCCCGTGATTCTCTCTTTCATGCCTATCTTCTGTTAGTGATGCTTACATCTGTTGTTCCTATTCTCTTCCCTAGATTTTCCATCTCTGTGATTTCCTCAGTTTATGTTTTCTTTATTGCTTCTATTTCTACTTTCAGGTCTTGTACAGTTTTACTTCCTAGCCCCCCTTTAATTGTATTTACCTGTATGACTTTTTTGTTTTTTTGTTTGTCTGGTTGGTTGGTTGGTTGGTTTTGGAGACAGGGTTTCTCTGTGTAGCCCTGGCTGTCCTAGAACTCACTCTGTAGACCAGGCTGGCCTCGAACTCAGAAATCTGCATGCCTCTGCCTCCCAAGTGCTGGGATTAAAGGCATGCGCCACCACCACCCGACCTGTATGTCTTTAAGGAATGTATTTGTTCCAAACAATGTCACATGCTGGCAAAAATATAGAGGAATGTATTTGTTTCCTCTTTAAAGACTTCTATGTGTTTGGTTGCATTTTCCTGATCTCTTTAAGGCATTTATTCACTTCCTCTTTAAAGGCCCATATTGTTTTATGTAAGATTGGATTCAAGGTCATTTTTGTGTGTTTCAGTTGTGTTAGAATATCCAGGGCTTGCTGTAGTGGGGTAATTGTTCTCTGGAAATGTAATTTTGCTCTAGCTTTTGTTGATTGTGTTCTTTTCAGGGCTTTTGGCCATCTGGATGGTTTTGTCTCTGGATGTACTTATTACAGTGGGTATTGGAAGGAGGATGAACCCTGACGGTCTTCATGTAGCAAGCCTCTGATGGGTACCCTTGGGTTGTATGGTTCCTGATCTGCAGTTTTATATGATTCAGGAGCCACAGCTCCGATGAAGATGGGTAAAGAGGTGGGAGGAGAAAGGAGGTTCCCCTGGAATGGCAGCAAGACTCTCAGGGTAGCTTGGCTTGGCCTAGAAAACTCAGTTAACAGGGAAGATGACTATGGGAGGGAAGCTGACCTGTATTGTTCAGGAGTTTCAGGTCTGATGAAGGATGAAGGACAGGTGGTAGGAGAATGGGGGTCTCCCTGGGATAGCAGGCTGCTCATGGGAGCTTGGTTTGGCCAAGAGGGATCAGAGAGCAGGGAAGATGGGAGAGAGAAGGGAAGCTTACCTTTATGGCTCAGGATCTATAGGTCTGATAATGATGGGGGAAGTGGTGGCTGGAGAATGGTGGTCCCTCTGGAAAAGTAGGCTGATCAGAGCAGCTTGGCTTGGCCCAGAGGACTTGGTGAACAGTGAAGATGGGTTGGGGAAGGGAAGCTAATCTGTATAGCTCAGAAGTTTCAGGTTTCATGAAGGTTATAGGGGAGGTCCAAGAGAATGAAGACCCTGCCACCATTTCAGAGCAGACAAAATAATGGAAGAAAAGCCATTGTTTACTCAGCTTACTTTCTACAGGTATACAGGGGGAAAATAAACCTCAGCAAATTTCCATTTCCTTCTCATGCCAACCATGCATAGTTATGGTTTGGGTAGGGAGTATGTACAACATGATAATGTTAGAAAATAATTGTTTAGACTCGGTCTCCAGGAAGTGCGGGGGACCTGGTGTGCACCCAGAGGCAGTCTGGGAGCTCACAGCACAGCTCTTTCCAGCTCAGCAGCAGCTCCACATCTCAAGGTCCTGAAAGAGGCAGGTGGGCTTCCGGGCGGCCAGCTGGAGAGGTCGGTGTACTCCGGTGAATCCAGAGGGCCACAGCAGGAGCCTTCAGGCACCTGCTTTGGGATCTGAACAGCCTGGGCCACAGCACTAGGTCTCCAGGAAGTGCGGGGGACCTGGTGTGCGCCCAGAGGCAGTCTGGGAGCTCACAGCACAGCTCTTTCCCTGTGGCACAGAGCTTAGGCTTCAGTCCTGAGGCCTCTGGCTGTAGCCCTCGGACTTCTCCGCTTCCGGATCCAGATTAGGCTGAGCTGCAACACCACATCTCCAAGTCCTGAAAGAGGCAAGTGGGACTTCCAGGCGGCAAGCAGGGAGAAGTCAGTGTGCTCCAGTGAATCCAGCAGGCCCCAGCACGAGCCTTCAGGTGTCTGCTTCGGGGTCTGAACAGCCAGACAACAACACCCTGTCTCCAGGCAGTGCAGGAGGTAAGATGTGCACCAGAGGCCACCTGGGAAGGGGCAGCTTGCACTGGTGAGTCCAGCATTGACAACACCAACTAACACCAGTGAGAACTAGATGGCAAAAGGCAGAGGCAGGAATGTCATTAACAGAAATCAGGGCAATATGGAAACATCTGAACCCAATTCTCCTTTACTAGCATGTCCTGGATATGCCATTACACCAGTAAAACAAGATTTGGATTTAAAATCACTGGTCATGATGCTGGTACAGGAACACATGAAGGACATACTTAAAGAAATTCAGGAGAAAATGGATCAAAAGTTAGAAGCCCTTGCAAGGGAAACACAAAAATCATTGAAAGAAATCCAGGAGAATACAAAAGCCAATAATGAGGAAACACAAAAAACACTTAAAGAAATACAGGAGAACTTTGGTCAACAGGCTGCGGTCATGAAAGAGGAAACACAAAAATCTCTTAAAGAATTACAGGAAAGCACAAACAAGCAAGTGAAGGAGCTAAGCAAAACAATCCAGGATCTAAAATCAGAAGTAGAAACAACTAAGAAAACTCAAAGGGAGACAACTTTGGAGATAGAAAGCCTTGGGAAGAAACCAGGGGACATAGATGCAAATATCAACAACAGAATACAAGAGATAGAAGAAAGAAACTCAGACGCTGAAGATACCATAGAAACCATGGACTCAAAAATTAAAGAAAATGCAAAATGCAAAAAGCTTGTAACCCAAAATATCCAGGAAATCCAGGACACAATGAGAAGACCAAACCTAAGGATTATACGCATAGATGAGAGTGAAGATTTACAGATTAAAGGGCCAGCAAATATCTTCAATAAAATTATGGAAGAAAACTTCCCTAACCTAAAGAGAGAGATGCCCATGAATATACAAGAAGCCTACAGAACTCCAAACAGACTGGACCAGAACAGAAATACTTCCCGTCACATAATAATCAAAACACCAAATGTACTAAACAAAGAAAGAATATTAAAGGCAGTAAGAGAAAAAGGCCAAGTAACATATAAAGGAAGACCTATCAGAATCACAGCAGACTTTTCACCTGAAACTATGAATGCTAGAAGATCCTGGGCTGATCTCATGCAGACTCTAAGAGAACACAAATGCCAGCCAAAACTACTATATCCAGCAAAACTCTCAATCACCGTAGATGGAAAAACTAAGATATTCCATGACAAAACCAAGTTTACCCAATATCTATCCAAAAACCCAGCCCTACAAAGGATAATAGGAGGAAAAGACCAATACAGGGAGGGAAACTTCACCCTGGAAAAAGCAAGATAGTAACCTTTCATCAAACCAAAAGAAGTTAACCAATCAAATTTAAAAAATAACGTCAAAAATGACAGGAAGTAACAATCACTATTCCTTAATATCTCTTAACATCAATGGACTCAATGCCCCAATAAAAAGACACAGACTAACTGACTGGATACGTAAACAGGACCCTACATTTTGCTGCTTACAGGAAACACACCTCAGGGTCAAAGACAAATACTACCTTAGAGTAAAAGGCTGGAAGACAATTTTACAAGCAAATGGTCTCAGGAAACAAGCTGGAGTAGCCATTTTATTTTATTTTTTTTTAAGTTTCTTTTTTTATTATTATTATTATTCGATATAATTTATTTACATTTCAAATGATTTCCCCTTTTCTAGCCCCCCCACTCCCCGAAAGTCCCGCAAGCCCCCTTCTCTTCCCCTGTCCTCCCACCCACCCCTTCCCACTTCCCCGTTCTGGTTTTGCTGAATACTGTTTCACTGAGTCTTTCCAGAACCAGGGGCCATGGAGTAGCCATTTTAATATCAGATAAAATTGACTTTCAACCCAAAGTCATCAAAAGAGACCCTGAGGGACACTTCTTGATGGTCAAAGGAAAAATACAACAAGAAGAACTCTCAATCCTGAACATCTATGCTCCAAATGCAAGGGCACCCTCATTCGTAAAAGAAACTTTATTAAAGCTCAAATCACACATTGCACCTAACACAATAATTGTGGGTGACTTCAACACTGCACTTTCCTCAATGGACTGATCAGGAAAACAGAAACTAAACAGGGACATAATGAAATTAATTAAAGCTTTGGACCAATTAGATTTAACAGATATATATAGAACATTCTATCCTAAAGCAAAAGAATATACCTTTTTCTCAGCACCTCATGATACCTTCTCCAAAATCGACCATATAATTGGTCACAAGACAGACCTCAACAAATATAAGAAGATTGAACTAATCCCATGCCTCCTATCAGATCACTATGGAGTAAAAGTGGTCTTCAATAGCAACAAAAACAACAGAAAACCCACATACACGTGGAAATTGAACAATATTCTACTCAATGATACCTTGGTCAGGGAAGAAATAAAGAAAGAAATTAAAGACTTTTTAGAACACAATGAAAATGAAAACACAACATACCCAAATCTATGGGACACAATGAAAGCAGTGCTAAGAGGAAAACTCATAGCCCTGAGTGCCTCCAAAAAGAAAATGGAGAGAGCATACATTACCAGCTTAATGACACACCTGAAAGCCCTGGAACAAAAAGAAGCTATTTCACCCAGGAGGAGTAGAAGGCAGGAAATCATCAAACTCAGGGCTGAAATCAATCAAGTAGAAACAAAGAGAACCATACAAAGAATCAACAAAACCAGGAGCTGGTTCTTCGAGAAAATCAACAAGATAGATAAACCCTTAGCCAGACTGAGCAAAGGGCACAGAGAAAGTATCCAAGAAATTAACAAACTTAGAAATGAAAAGGGAGATATAACAACAGAAACTGAGGAAATCCAAAAAGTCATCAGATCCTACTACAAGAGCCTGTACTCAACACAACTGGAGAACCTGGAGGAAATGGACAATTTCCTTGACAGATACCAAATACCAAAATTAAATCAGGACCAAATAGATCATCTAAGCAGTACCATAATGCCTAAAGAAATTGAAGGAGTCATAGAAATTCTTCCAACCAAAAAAAGCACAGGACCAGATGGTTTCAGTGCAGAATTCTATCAGACCTTCAAAGAACAGTTAACACCAATACTCTTCAAATTATTCCACAAAATAGAAACAGAAGGAACACTACCCAATTCCTTCTATGAAGCCACAATTACCCTGATACCAAAACCACACAAATATCCAATAAAGAAAGAGAACATCAGACCAATTTCGCTTATGAACATCGATGCAAAAATACTCAATAAAATTCTTGCCAACTGAATCCAAGAACACATCAAAACGATCATCCACCATGATCAAGTAGGCTTTATCCCGGGATGCAGGGTTGGTTCAATATACAGAAATCCATCAATGCAATCCACTACATAAACAAACTCAAAGAAAAAAAACCCATGGTCATTTCATTGGATGCTGAAATAGCATTTGACAAAATTCAGCATCCTTTCATGCTTAAAGTCTTAGAAAGAACAGGAATTCAAGGCCCATACCTTAACATAATAAAAGCAATATACAGCAAACCGGTAGCCAGCATCAAACTAAATGGAGAGAAACTTGAAGCAATCCCACTAAAATCAGGGACTAGACAGGGCTGCCCCCTTTCTCCTTATCTTTTCAATATTGTACTTGAGGTACTAGCTCAGGCAATTCGACAACATAAGGAGGTCAAAGGGGTACAAATTGGAAAGGAAGAAGTCAAACTATCATTATTTGCAGATGACATGATAGTCTACCTAAGTGACCCAAAAAACTCCACTAGAGAACTCCTACAGCTGATAAACAACTTCACCAAAGTGGCAGGTTATAAAATCAACTCAAGCAAATCAGTGGCCTTCCTATACTCAAAGCATAAGCAGGCTGAGAAAGAAATTAGGGAAATGACCCCCTTCACAATAGCCACAAATAGTATAAAGTATCTTGGGGTGACTCTTACCAAACATGTGAAAGATCTGTATGACAAGAACTTCAAGACGCTGAAGAAGGAAATGGAAGAAGACCTCAAAAAATGGGAAAACCTCCCATTCTCATGGATCGGTAGAATCAATATAGTTAAAATGGCCATTTTGCCAAAAGTAATCTACAGATTCAATGCAATACCCATCAAAATCCCAACTCAATTCTTCACAGAGTTAGAAAGAGCAATTATCAAATTCATCTGGAATAACAAAAAACCCAGGATAGCTAAAACTATTCTCAGCAACAAAAGAAAGTCTGGGGGAATCAGTATCCCTGACCTCAAGCAATACTACAGAGCAATAGTGTTAAAAACTGCATGGTATTGGTACAGTGACAGGCAGGAGGATCAATGGAACAGGACTGAAGATCCAGAAATGAACCCACACACCTATGGCCACTTGATCCTCGACAAAGAGGCTGAAAACATCCAATGGAAAAAAGATAGCCTTTTCAACAAATGGTGCTGGTTCAACTGGAGGTCAGCATGCAGAAGAATGCGAATTGATCCATCCTTGTCTCCTTGTACTAAGCTCAAATCCAAATGGATCAAGGACTTCCACATAAAGCCAGACACTCTGAAGTTAATAGAAAAGAAACTGGGGAAGACCCTTGAGGACATTGGTACAGGGAGAAAATTTCTGAACAGAACACCAATAGCGTATGCTCTAAGAGCAAGAATTGACAAATGGGACCTCATAAAATTACAAAGTTTCTGTAAGGCAAAGGACACCATCAAGAGGACAGATCGGCAACCAACAAATTGGGAAAAGATCTTCACCAATCCTACATCAGATAGAGGGCTAATATCCAATATATATAAAGAACTCAAGAAGTTAGACTCCAGAAAACCAAACAACCCTATTAAAAAATGGGGTACAGAGTTAAACAAAGAATTCTCACCTGAAGAACTTCGGATGGCGGAGAAGCATCTTAAAAAATGCTCAACTTCATTAGTCATTAGGGAAATGCAAATCAAAACAACCCTAAGATTTCATCTTACACCAGTCAGAATGGCTAAGATTAAAAATTCAGGAGACAGCAGGTGTTGGAGAGGGTGTGGAGAAAGAGGAACATTCCTCCACTGCTGGTGGGGTTGCAAATTGGTACAACCACTCTGGAAATCAGTCTGGCGGTTCCTCCGAAAACTGGGCACCTCACTTCCAGAAGATCCTGCTATACCACTCCTGGGCATATACCCAGAAGACTCCCCACCATGTAATAAGGATACATGTTCTACTATGTTCATAGCAGCCCTATTTATAATTGCCAGAGGCTGGAAAGAACCCAGGTATCCCTCAACAGAAGAGTGGATGCAAAAAATGTGGTATATCTACACAATGGAGTACTATTCAGCCATTAGAAACAATGAATTCATGAAATTCTTAGGCAAATGGATGGAGCTAGAGAATATCATACTAAGTGAGGTAACCCAGACTCAAAAGGTGAATCATGGTATGCACTCACTAATAAGTGGATATTAACCTAGAAAACTGGAATACCCAAAACATAATCCACACATCAAATGAGGTACAAGAAGAAAGGAGGAGTGGCCCCTGGTTCTGGAAAGACTCAGTGAAACAGTGTTCAGCAAAATCAGAACGGGGAAGTGGGAAAGGGTGGATGGGAGGAGAGGGGAAGAGAAGGGGGCTTACGGGACTTTCGGGGAGTGGGGGGCTAGAAAAGGGGAAATCATTTGAAATGTAAATAAATTATATCGAATAAAAAAAAAGAAAAAATAAATAAAGAACTCAAGAAGTTAGACTCCAGAAAACCAAACAACCCTATTAAAAAATGGGGTACAGAGTTAAACAAAGAATTCTCACCTGAAGAACATTGGATGGCGGAGAAGCATCTTAAAAAATGCTCAACTTCATTGGTCATTAGGGAAATGCAAATCAAAACAACCCTGATATTTCACCTTACACCAGTCAGAATGGCTAAGATTAAAAATTCCGGAGATAGCAGGTGTTGGAGAGGGTGCGGAGGAAAAGGAACACTCCTCCACTGCTGGTGGGGTTCCAAATTGGTACAACCGCTCTGGAAATCAGTCTGGCGGTTCCTCAGAAAACTGGGCACCTCACTTCCAGAAGATCCTGCTATACCACTCCTGGGCATATACCCAGAGGATTCCCCACCATGTAATAAGGATACATGCACTTCTATGTTCATAGCAGCCCTATTTATAATTGCCAGATGGTGGAAAGAACCCAGGTATCCCTCAACAGAAGAGTGGATACAAAAAATGTGGTATATCTACACAATGGAGTACTATTCAGCCATTAGAAACAATGAATTCATGAAATTCTTAGGCAAATGGATGGAGCTAGAGAACATCATACTAAGTGATGTAACCCAGACTCAAAAGATGAATCATGGTATGCACTCACTAATAAGTGGATATTAACCTAGAAACCTGAATTACCCAAAACATAATCTACACATCAAATGAGGTACTAGAAGAAAGGAAGATTGGCCCCTTGTTTTGGAAAGACTCAATGAACCAGTATTCAGCAAAACCAGAACAGGGAAGTGGGAAAGGGTGGGTGGGAGGACAGGGGGAGAGAAGGGGGCTTACAGGACTTTTTGGGAGGGGGGGGCTAGGAAAGGGGAAATCATTTGAAATGTAAATAAAAAATATACCGAATTAAAAAAATTAAAAAAAAAAAAAGAAAATAATTGTTTAACCTCCAAAAATACTGTCTGATTTGCACAGAAATTCACAAGGGTAGAAAGAGAGCCTACAGAATAGGAAAAAATTATCATTGACAGCTATATATCAAACAGGGAAATGGTATGACCCGAGATTCCTGTCTGCTAAGGGCTGATGAATCCCAGACTGGAGCCAAGATATCTAAATGATCTCTGAACTCCATGCTACATGACCCTTTTAATCACACAAAGGATATAATAATAGCCTTTTATTGCTTTGTGTCCACTCAGTATGTAGGTAGAATCTGGATGTATCAAAGGATTATTATATTAAATATAGAACCAATATATCTATCTCTGAATATGATGAAAAAACACTAAAGTAGTTCATGCTTTCTATTTGTAGTGACTGAAAGTGATGCTCTGCAGGGTCAGTGATAATCTGCATATACAGTGAAGCTCTGTAGGGGCAGTGATGCTCTGTATGGGCCAGGTGATCCCCTATATGGATAGTGATGCTCTATAGGAGGGAGTTGATGCTCTGGATGGTCCAGGTGATTCTTTGCAGGACCCAGTGATGCTCTACATGGACAGTGATGCTCTGTGGGGATATTGATATTCTGCAGGGGTCAGAGATGCTCTACCGGGACTGTGATGCTCTGTATGGGCCAGATGATATTCTACATGGTCCAGGTGGTGCTCTACAAGCACAGTGATGCTCTGTAAGGACAGTGATACTACAGGAGCAGTGATGCTCTGTAGGTACAGTGATGCTCACAGGGGCCAGTGATGCTCTGTAGGTGCAGTGATGCTATGCAGGGGCATTGATGCTATGCATGGTCCAGGTATTGCTCTTCAGGGGCAAGTAAAACTCTGTAAGGAAGCTAGTAAGAGGATTTTATCTCTGGCTCATAGACATCCTTGCTTCAATGTAGGTGTACAAGTTCAAAGCCCTTCAAACAAAATTGCAGCATGCCTAGGTGTCATTTTACAGATGGTATTTCTGTTTTTAAATAATTTATTTTGTGCTCAACATCATTAGTCATTAAGGAAATGCAAATCAAAACAACCCTGAGATTTCACCTTACACCAGTCAGAATGGCTAAGATTAAAAATTCAGGAGATAGCAGGTGTTGGAGAGGGTGTGGAGAAAGAGGAACACTCCTCCACTGCTGGTGGGGTTGCAAATTGGTACAACCACTCTGGAAATCAGTCTGGCGGTTCCTCCGAAAACTGGGCACTTCACTTCCAGAAGATCCTGCTATACCACTCCTGGGCATATCCCCAGAGGATTCCCCACCATGTAATAAGGATACATGCTCTACTATGTTCATAGCAGCCCTATTTATAATTGCCAGGTGTTGGAAAGAACCCAGGTATCCTTCAACAGAAGAGTGGATGCAAAAATGTGGTATATCTACACAATGGAGTACTATTCAGCCATTAGAAACAACGAATTCATGAAATTCTTAGGTAAATGGATGGAGCTAGAGAACATCATACTGAGTGAGGTAACCCAGACTCAAAAGGTGAATCATGGTATGCACTCACTAATAAGTGGATATTAACCTAGAAACCTAGATTACCCAAAACATAATCCACACATCAAATGAGGTACAAGAAGAAAGGAAGAGTGGCCCCCTGTTCTGGAAAGACTCAATGAAGCAGTATTCAGCAAAACCAGAATGGGGAAGTGGGAAGGGGTGGGTGGGAGGACAGGGGGAGAGAAGGGGGCTTACGGGACTCTTTGGGAGTGGGGAAATCATTTGAAATGTAAATAAAAAATATATCGAATAAAAAAATATAATTTATTTTGATTCACTATAATTATGCTTTGGGGTGTATGCATTTGTTCAGACATGTGTGTTTATGTGTGTATTTATGAGTATGGAATCTAGAGGTCCTACTCAGTTACTGTCTACCTCATTTTTTTTGAAACAAGGACTCTCACTGAACCTGGAATTTACTTATTTGGCTATGTGTGAGCTCCAAAGGATCCCAACTCCACCCCTCAGCTCTGGAGATACACATGAATATTTCTGATCAGTACCAACGAAAAGGTTCGCATGTTTGCACATTGCCAGATAAGCCATCTCCATAGCTTGCCAGACGTGATTTCTTAAATGGAACCTACAGCTGCTTGAGAAACTCAAATTTAGTCTTTTGTTTTTCTCTTAATGATTAAACATAATTCACTTTTCAAACAAACAAACAAACAAAAACTCATCAAAACTAACCCAAGTTTATATTCTATTTACATGGGACACAACATATATCCTCCTGACATAAAGTACACCAAGCAAATAAATCAGGAGTCTGTAAAGTTAGAAACCCCATGGCTCTGGGATGCAATAGGCTCTCAATTATTGTACTCTGCTGAAGAAAGGAGGTTTATCTCTCTGTTGTGATTTTGTAATTATCCACTTTCTCCTGTATTTGCTTTTTCCAGGCTGCAGGAGGGTCTGCCATGCTACAATTTACTTAAGGTAACTCTGTTGGGGAATGTTTCTACTTCTGCACAATGATGAGAAGCTTATCCCACCATTGCATTGATTCAAATAGTTCTAACTGTATGCTCCTTTCTGAGGTGTGCATCCAGACATATCTTTCATCTTATAGCTCATGAAGCACCTCATTGAGGACTGCTTTCTTGACATCCATATTGGATTCTTGGCCCTAAGGCATTTGCATAGGAACTGACAGTAGCTTTTACAAAAGTTTATATTAAGTTGATTTGCAAATTCCTATGAATCTACCATCCCCTCAACAAATTAGACAGTGCTGAACAAAGGGCAATCCATTCCATGCTTTCATACAGACTGTGTGCACAGAGAGGTCCTTGAAACTGTTACAAAATATGCAAACTTGAGTGACGATGTAAACCCTGAAGCCAACTGGCATTGTTTTGCACACAGACAGCTCCTTTATGCAAGCTGAGGACCAGGGAATTTTCTTGTTGTTCATAGAGCTGCTTGATATAAACTAGAGTCAACAGCTATAGCCATGTGCCATTTCCAGGTGACATGAAGAAAGTCAAACGCAGAGAGCTCACCGAGACAACATATCTGTGGTCACTGCTTGGGCCTCTGGTAACCTAATTAGACTTTGTAATGAAACTTCATACCTGGATTTCCATCCCCACCCTGTTCTAGCAAAGGCAGAATGGACCTCTCCAGTCCACATAATTCAAAACTTACCTTTGAGTCTAGGCTGTTTGGGATAAATACCAAACCTCAAGTTTGTCTGAACCATTCATCATTGTCTCACTATTCAAAAAAGATTTTTGTAGTTTAGTGTGCCAGATCTTGATGTCTGTGTGAATCTGTTTTATTAGAATTCTCAGAACACCAGTTTCTTCTTCAATGATGCTTATTCTCTTTTAGTGTAAGTTTGCATCCTACACAACCTTCATGAAACAGTTTGTGATCCCATTTTACAGTTTCCTATATAGGATTTTACTTCTTTCCATTTGTTGTAAATTTTCATCTGCTTGATCATCTAACTACAGATATGTGGGTGGCAGATTCCAACAAGTATTCAGTCAAGACTGACCTCACATCCTCTATTCTATAAGTATCTCCAGATCAAAGCTTTCCAGATATTTCCTAAATATCTTCACATTCTCACCCTCCCCCATAGGCTATCGCCTCTAAACTTTCAGATAATATGAAGTCATTCTCTGCCCCAAGCCTGTGGGCTCAATTTAACTCCTTGAATTTCTGTGCCACATCCCACCTCTGATTTCTCTTCCACAATGCTCAACTAGATGGCCTACCTGAGGAATTCCAGTCTCTCCTGCTTTTACAAGAGACATTCCGGAAACTTGCAAGGAATCCTCACATGCTGTATCTCCTTAGTCTCTTGCTGTACCAATAAATAATGAGAGCACGCTCCATAATTTCTAGTGCACAACTAACACGTAAAACTCTCCAGATGTCTTTTCTCTGTTTTTATAGGCATGAATGCCAACAATTTGAGAATATCTGTAAAAGTAAATTGACTTTCCCAATCCAAAAACATAGTGGACATCTATTACATTTTTTTTAATTTTTCTTAATTCCTCTAGTAAAACTACTCATCTCTCATTACTTCAAACATTAGATAGCTCATATTTGTGGTGGCTAGTTTTAGGTCAACTTGACAAAAGCTAAAGTCATCTGAAAGGAGGGAACCTCAGTGGAGGCAATGCCTTCATAAGTTCCAGCTAGCTCTATGTAAACGTGTAGGGCATGTTCTTAAATAGTGATTAGTGGGGAAGGCCCAGCCCATTGTGGGTGGTATCATCTCTGGGTTGGTGGTCCTACACTCTATAACAAAACAGGATGGCAGTGCAGTGGTGCACATGCCTTTAAACCAAGCACTTGGGAGGCAGGGGTAGGCAGATCCCTGGCAGATCGCCTGGCAGATTCAAGGGCAGTCTCATCTACAGAGTGAGTTCTGGGACAGCCAAGGGTACACAGAGAAACACTGTGTTGAAAAAAACAAACAAACCAGCAAAGAGCAAGAAGAGAAAGTCATGATGAGCAAGCCAATAAGCAGCACTCCTCCCTGGCCTCTTCATAAAATCGTACCTCCAGGTTCCTGTCTTTCTGAGCTTCTGTCCTGACTTCCTTTCATGATAAACATGGATATGAAAGTATAAGTCAAATGAACCTTTCCTTCCCAAGTTGCTTTTGGTCAGGGTATTTTATCCCAGCAACGGTAACCCTAAGACAATATTCTGATGATTTAGAGTGATATTACAAAAACTATTTTTTAAGATTTATTTATGTATTATATGTATATATAATTTGAACTCAGGACCTTTGGAAGAGCAGTCAGGGATCTGAACTCAGGACCCTTGGAAGAGCAGTCAGTGCTCTTAACCACTGAGCCATCTCTCCAGGCCCGCAAAAAAATTATTTTTAAGCACAACTTTTAATTTTTGTTTTTAAAAGTAAAACTTCATCTTGATCTTTTACTTAGATTGTATTATTGATGATTTGTATGCATGCATATAATATGATTTGAACAAATCCAGTCCCCTCCACCCCCACCAATTTCTCCCCTGCTCCACTCCTACTTTTTCCTCTCAGCTTCAAGTGATTTAAAATAACCAGAAAAACTGAATCCACTTGGTGCTGCTGTGTGTGCATGGGTGTAGGAACATGTACGTGAACATGGGTAGGCTTTTAGGAGGCCATATCCCTGAAGAAAAATGGCTTCACCTCCCCCAGCAGCCTTCAGTTTACCAACAGCTCCTCAGGTATGGATGGGAGGGGCATAAACCTCCCCCTCCTCTCTGCTAGGATTTATCCTGGTTTAATCCTGTAGAAGACTCCAAAACTGTACAAAATTAATTTCTAATCTTTCTCAGTGTTTTCATTTTCTCCTGTAGGAAACACTGCGCTACACAGCACCTACTTCTGCCCATTTTAGCTTATACTATTGTATCTAACACTCTTCACTATGGCTGATCTACTTTCTAGGGTTGCAAGAAAAAAATTATACATTATGGCAAATACTGTGAATTGATCTTAAAGTCTTTTCTTTATTGGAGAACTATGATCTTCTCTTCTAAAATATTTAATCAAGATTCCATGACCTCCTAGATTTGCTCCCACATGTGTGACATTTAAATCAGAAGGGCCTGGTAGTGCAAAATTGTCTTTCAGAGGAATCCTTACTAAGCAGAAAGGAACAAAGTCCTGCTAAAAATAAATCAGTATTCTTGACTATGATTCTTAAAAAAAAGTATTCAGAATACCCTGTCAGATCATGTCCTCTAGGGAGGCAGGAACTGGGTTATCAGTGCCTCTGCAATGACATCCACTGAAGTCAGTGATGGAAGTAATGAAAGGGCAGCCGGGATTCTGTGATGCCTCTTATCTCAGTCAAGGCCATGGTTGGCTGAACTCTGTTTCACTCTGCTTCAACCCAGCTGAATTCAAAGTAAAACCAAACGGAAAGTCATAAGCCCAACCTGCGGATACCTCTTTTTGGATCTTCCTTTTATCCTTCACATCTCTCAAATAGTCTCACTGTAGGAGTTTGCATACTGAAGGAACAGCAGCAGATCTCAATAGGCAAACCTGTATGCAAAGAGCAGAAAGAGTCTCAGGATGGGAACATGAGCTCATTTCTGAATGGGAAACCAGGACTACCATTGAGGTGGGAAGATTTGCCCGCAAGTCTACCACCTGGCAGATTAAGCAGCTAGCCTGGAAACAGCTAGACAAAAGTAGGGGGAAAGGACCAAAACCTTACTGTGAGAAAGCCAGGTAAAGTTCCTACCTACAATTGTTAATAATCATTAAAACAATTGAAAGTTTGCTGCTGAGAGTCAGCAAAGCCCAAAGTAATGGAATCTCATGTGTAAAACTATCAATTGATATTATAAAGAATTTAGAAAATCTTTTCTCATTCAAGAATCATGCCTCATATAGGAAAGCTTTTAACAACAAACTCTGCTCATATGCTCATATTTATTTGCATTCAATAGCCAATATAGAAATTCACTAACAGATTTGTAGTCAGGGTCAGTGACATTTGACTATTAGACTGTGAAAGTTACAAGCACTTGTTAAAGTGTTCTAACACATATAAATGTGACTTTGATCTTGGCCGGTAAAAACTGAGGTGCTTAGTTTTTGTCTCTTGTATGTTGGTGTATATTATGAGGTTTGAGAAGAGACATTATTCACTTATAGCACAAGAAGAACATGAGCAAAGGCAATGACTACAATTTTAGCATTTACTATATGGCAAGATTAAGCTATGTTTTAATGTTATGATACTTCAACTGTGATACACTAATCAACTGGAATCCTCTTTCCACTCTGTTTCTAGCAGGGCAGTGTGACTCTTATGACTGCAGATGCTCCAGAAAGGCAGATGTCAATGTAAGCTATAAGGCCTCTTAAAATGTAGGCATAGAAACCAGACAGCAAACCTTCTGATACATTCTAAGTAGCACAGAATCATAGCAAATCCCTTGGCAGAGCAAGACTCTGCCTCTTGATGGTAGAGGAGGGAAAATCAAATTGCAAAACAACATATAAATAGGGTAGAATTCTTAAGTCATCTTCAAAAATGCCCTCCACACTAGCCTAGTCTCTCAAGATTTAATTTGTTTCCTGTCACCATAACAAATACTTGCATCCTATTTGCTCATTAAGACAGAGTAGAATACTATGCAAATTCCTGATTAGGAAGCACAAAGAGCATCACTCTGATCTGAAAAAGCCCATCTACATGATAACAGACACAGGCCAGCCAGCGCATGCGTAGTAAGACAAATGAAGTGTTCCAGCTCAGGCCCCACTTTCTCTTCTTCTGACGCCATCCTGAGAGCTCCAATTTCATGACCTCATCTTCTCTTCAATTACTCCTCTGGGTGTCATTAATAGATGAATCTGGGGAACCAGCTTGCAACTCAGTTCTGAGGGTAGGGGAACACCTATAGTTAAGCTCCAGCACACAGCATTAGTGATCACCAGAAGACACTCATTTTCATGGTGGGTGCTCTGTTGAGAAAGGGGAGATCAATGGACAGAAGGCAGACACATGGAGGATGAAATGACCCCAGTGACTTCCTGTGTCTTAGCTGACTAACATTTTGCTGTATACTTTTTTAAGAAGAAAAAGTATTCTTTGTTTTTATAATTGGCCAAACATTTTCATAAAGTATTATGAAGAGTAACTCTCTTTTAGGCTAAATGAAAAATAGTACAAGAAGAACTTTAACAGTAACACTGTCCCCCTTAAATAAATAGTTTTGAGGTTATAATTATATCTTTCTTCCCTCCAAACATGGTATGTACAATAGCATGTTCTCTTTCAAATTCATGGGGTATTATTTTTTAATTGGTGTTACACATATACCTCTCTCTCTTCCTCCATGTCTCACCTCTCTCTCTCTCTCTCTGTTATATATATGTATATAAACAAAGTGTATCTCCTTGAATACACACAAACATATATAAATATAACCTGCTCACACTTTATAATATTGATTGTATGATTTCATTTTTAGGGTTGACCATTTGTTATTTGCATATTCTTTTATAAATTTGTTCAATATATGTCTTTATTTCAGATAGATGGGCGAACCATGTAAGGAGAATGGATCTTATAGGCATTCCAGAGGGAGGTTTGAAAGTCCCTTATTGACTCTATCAGGGCCACTGCTATGTTGAGATAAGAACCTGTGCTTCTCTATAACTTGGCCCACAGAATTAACTAAGCAGGAATCATAAGAACTCACAGAGACGGAAGCAACAATCATGGAGGCTGTGTGTGTCTGGACTAGGTGCCCTGCATATATGCTTTGGTTGGTTATATAGTTTGGTGTGCTTGTGGAACTCCTAACAGTGGCCATGGTCGGTGTCTCAGACTCTCCTGTCCTTGGAATCCTTTTCCTCCTACTGGGTTGCCTTTGTGCCTAGCCTTATTGTAACTCATTGTGCTGGGTTCAATGATATCCTGGGAGATCTGCTATTTTCTGAAGGAAAACGGAGGAGATCTACCATAGAGGGGATATAGTAGGAGAGGGATTGGGAGGAGAGAAGGGAGGGAAAACTTGGGCCAGGATGAGAGAAGAACAAAAAAAGAGTCTGGTCCTGGTAATCTTGGGCAGAAAAATCAGCTGTGATTAACAAGATACCAGAATCCTAAAGCAATACCTTTGTTTTACTGGAACAATTGATAATGATTCACTGGAGCTGAGAAATTAACTATTGCTAATAGGAGAACAGCATCACTGACATGAAATTTTCTAGGAATTGTTTTTTGAGAGTCAGCACACAGAAGTGTTTCAGAAGCTTCCAAGACTGTACCTTGTGCTGGCAATAGAACTTGGCAGTTTAAGCGTCATTCAGGTGGTACTCCTTTTAAAGGCATGCGGGGACCATGGAGACCAGCCAAGGCTTGGCACTGTGCAGCAGGGTTGGAGTCCCTGAATTGAGCCCGGAATAGGCTATGGATGAAAGTGCATCACAATTGCAGCATGAGACTCCAGAATTTTTGGAGGTGCCAGTATTATGGGATGACCTCCCAATAACAGCAGTACATGTGAATTGGAGCTGGCCTGAGTTTAGAATACAAACTGTGTACTGTAGAGGGTGGAACCAGAGAAGTGGCCCAAGTCCCTAGGAAGAGCTCTGAAGATTGTGAGAGGACATCAGATATTGGGCATTGAACTATTTACACTGTAGGAGCTTGGTTTTGCCTTGATTTGATTATCACCATGCCCTGGCTTTATCTTGAAGTAATGATGTGTTTATTTTGATTTTACAGGATCCCATAGTTAAAAACTTCAAACTTTTAAAAAAGAGATTTTGTATAGCTTGGTGCTCTTGTGGAACTCCTAAGAGTGGTAGTGGGAGTATCTCTGAATTTTTTTTCCTGCACTTGGGACCCTTTTCCTCCTACTGGGTTGCCTAGTCCAGTCTTGACATGAGGATTTGAACCTAGTCTTATAACTTGTTATACCATGCATGGTTGATATCCCTGAGAGGCCTGCTCTTGTTTTTTGTTTGTTTGGCTAGTTTTGATTATTGTTTTTGTTTTATTTTTTGTTTGTTTAAGTGAAAGGGAGGAAGAGAAGATCTGGGGAGGGAACTGGAAGAAATGAGGGGAGGAAATGAATAAATAAAAAAGAGATTTGTGAGTTTTATAGAGACTTTGAATTTTAAAAAAGACTGGTTATTAGGAGACAACTTTTGAAGTGTTTGAATTCCTAAGGTTGAAGGACATTTTAAGTTTTAAAATGTTTTATCTTATGATATCTTTTTAAATTCATGATCTTATGGATGAACAAGAAAGAAAGGTTGTGGCTTAACAAGGATGTGTTTGTGTATCAACTTGACAAACTTTGCCAGCCAGTTTTATACCAACTTGACATGAGCTATAGTCACCTGAAAGGAGGGAGTCTCAACAGAGAAAATGCCCCCCTAAGATTCAGCTTGAAGGCATTTTCTTAATTGGTGTTTGATAGGAAAGAAACCCAGCCCTTGTGCATGGGACCACTCCTGGCCTGGTAGTTCTGAGTTCTATACAAAGCAGGCTGGACAAGCCTGAGGATCCAACCAGGAAGCAGCACTCCTCCATGGCACTTGCTTCAGCTCGTGCCTCCAGGTTCTGCTCCCTGTGACTTCCTATTCTGACTTCCTTTGATGATGAACAGTGATGTAGAAATATAAGCCAAATAAACCCTTTCCTCCTCAAGTTGCTTTCAGTCAGGTGTTGCATTACAGCAAGACAAATCCTAATATAATGTCCAGTTAATTATTTTGTCCCCTACTTCTTAATGTGGCTACATTGGGTATGAAGAAGAAAGAATTCAGAAAATAATGATTTCTAAAGTGCAAGGCCGATATTAATATATTTACGATGCTGTAGAGGTTTCATTTCTAGTAATAAATCTTGTACCATTTGATCATTGTTTATAGTTATTTCTGTTTGTATATCAGGCTCTGTCAGGAATGAATCTTAATCTTCAGGGAAGTTATGCCATAATATTAAAACAGTCCTTTGACCCTTCTACGTTTATATAGAAAAACTGTGCTATTTTTTTTTGCAATTTACAAATTTCACTATCATTTTCTGACTTTAAAAATATGTTTTCCAGAATCATATAAGCCAAACTACACTCCAGACCCTATGGCCAGTCTAGGCTCAAAAGCATCAAATTATACTCTAGTGTAGTACTATTGTCTGTTTTATGGATAAAGTTTTATCATCATGTACTCCCTCCTGCTCATTTGCATATTGTGAACAGATGCTTTGTATTACAACAGACACTTCACAAGTGCAAAGCCCAATATCTTTACCTTTCTCTCTTCTATAACAGGAAAAATGTGCTAACCTATGGTTTATTTAAACACTGAATATCTTCCTATTTCTAGTTTCCAGAATTCTCTGATTCTATGCAATTGCCCCATAAAGGTGGGAGCTGTGGAAGGATTTTGGGTAGAGTGGAGGTGTTATACATGCAGTAGAATTACCAGCCTCATGGTATTTTAAGGTTGGGCAGAGGGCCACCTAACTAGTGGTGAGGGTACCAAGTATATTACTGCAAATTCCATGTGGTGATTAATTTACTTATTAATGAACAAAGTCAATTATTCTATAAATAGGATGAGTTACTTTATTCAACAATTTTGTTTCATATCAGCATAATTTACAGATTTGATGGAAAGAACATTCTGGCCACCATTAGTGTATGTCCCTGGGGATGAGCAAAGACAGCAGGGAACAGCTATCAAGCCGAGAAAAAATACACATGAATGTAGAAAGATAGAAAGAGATAAATCTTCAAAACAAATAAGGCATAAAGGGGATGCTGTTAGACATTGCTCTTTGTCCTTTGCAATTTCCTTGTAATCTGTAATGATTAGCGGCAATAACTAATTGTTAATGACAAGGGAAGCTGCCCCTATCTCCCTGGTGCATTGTAATCAGGTCACCAAAAGGAAACTCAGCAGCTAAAAGCTGTCTATTCACTTTACAACGATTGTATACCATTACTTACTTTATCAGCTCATGGCAGAAGAGAAGTGCTCTGTCATGCGGTCTCAGTGATGCCTACTGCCAGTGCCTTAAGACTTGAGGGACTTTTGTATACACCATTATCTCATACTCTTAAGGTCCATTACTTTCTCTGTGCCTAAGGCTCTTGGATAGCCAGAAGAAAGACTTCCAGAAAGTACTTATCATCTAAACCATAAATCACAGGAAGAGTCAATTTTATTGACAGTGTCCATTATAGTTCAGGCTTTGTGCTCAGCACCCAGCTGCACAAAGTCCAGATACATCCAAAAAACTACCGTATGGTGTAAATGCCACAATCGGGAGCCCCTTGAGATCGTAAATCCATAGAGCAGAATTTTATGTTGAACTATGCCATTATCGAACTTCAGAATTCAGCCAATGAACCTAGAAAAGATGTTCATCTTCTCTAGCCATCAGAGAAGCAAAACTCAAAACTATATTGAGATTCTCTCTTAACACCAATCAAAACAACAGCTACTAAATGAGAATTGCAAAAGCAGATTTTTAAAGAATGATAATCAATAACTTGAAAATACAATATAAAACACATTGGTAAAAGTAAGTAGGTATCTGGTCACCAACATATAATCGTTTTCAGTTTTACATAATTTTCAGTTTTACAATGGTGCAGAAGTGATATCCTGTACAAATCTTGGGATTTTAAGTTTTGATTATATCTCGAATTAGTGGCCCATGGACTATTCTCTAATGATATAGTACGCAGCAGTGAGTGCGATCAAAGAGATGACCCCAAGAGAGACCAGCCAGGATGCCACCATGTACCATCATGGCCACATAGTGGCCACCTGTGTTTCCTGTTCTCAAACAATTCCATTTGTCACTTATGGCATTTGGCAAGTCACAGTAAACTCAATACTGTATTGTAAAATTAAAAATGTAAATTATTGTACTCACCTGGTAGTTAACGTAAAAGAGTAAGATATGATATATTACAAGTATATCACATGCTTTTCTATATTTAAAAGAATAAAACAACAAATTCTGGTGAAGATGTGGGCAAAAAGGGAGCTTTTTAACCTATGCGTGGGAATGTACACTAATCCACCCATCATGAAAGTCAGCATTGAAGCCCCCCTCAATATAAATTAAACAGATTATTTAATTAAATAAATAATTAAAATAGAACTACTGTATGACCTAGACCCACAAAGAGCTCCAAATCAGCATGTCACAGAAATGCTTGCAGATCAATCTTTAAATCCACCTAAGCATTAACAAGAGAGGGATGGGGCAAAGAAAATACAAGTATCGTGAGTAGAATTACATTCAACCATAAAAGAATGATGTCATGTAGTTTGTAGGACTATGGATATAACTGAAGACAATCCCATTAAGTAAATTAATCCAGCCTTAGAAAGGCAAATATCATCTGCTTTCACTTGTCTGTGGTTCTAAGCTTTTACATGATCAAGTCATGCAGAGAACGTGAAAGTAGAATTGAAAATGTCTAGAAAAGAAAACATGTTGTAGGATGCATTAGTTAGGGCTACTGTGGCTGTGAAAGAACACCATGACCAAAAGCAACTTGAAGAGGAAAAGATTTATTTTGTCTTACAATTCTCAGCACATATTCCGTGGCTGAAGGAAGGCAATAGGGCAGGGTCCTGGAGGCAGATGTGACACAGAGGCCAGGGAAGAAAGCTGCTCATTGACTTGCTCCTCATGGTTTGTTCAACCTGCTTTCTTACAAATTCTAGGACTACCAGCCTAGGGGTGGCACTGCCCACACCATTCAATAAAAAAAAGAAAAAAGAAAGAAAAATACATTTTTTCCAAATGATTCTGGCTTAGGTCAAGTTCATATAAAACCAGTCAAC
The DNA here is from genome assembly GCF_947179515.1 of Apodemus sylvaticus. NCBI lineage: Eukaryota > Metazoa > Chordata > Mammalia > Rodentia > Muridae > Apodemus > Apodemus sylvaticus. Next base: position 102,703,588 of record NC_067477.1, on the reverse strand, counting down.
TCAGGGACCATGTGTGATGGGACAAGAGAAAGGATAAGTTGGCATGGGCCAGGAGTGGGGCTAAATGCCTGTACAAAGACTTTTAAAACCTGAACATAAGCTACCGTATTTAAGTGGAACATGTTCTCCCCCATTATTTTGGTTTTCTTTCTTTCTTTTTTGCTTTCCTGTGCCCAGTTTTCTTTGTATGCAAAACAGAGTTATTAATTCTTTACAACATTGCTATCCTTTGTAACAAGATGATTTTCAGTAAGCATATGTACTATGCTAAGAGGTATCTGCTAGCACACTTAATACATCAATTAATGTATGAAGATTGAAGTGTAATTGATGTGTACCAGACTGTACAAGTGCTCAAACAGGTGAGTTTTGAAAATCCGTACACTCATGTAGCCCTCAAAGGAAACACTGTTAATATTTTTTTCTCATATGTTTAAAATTCCCTTGAACTCTTTTCTAGACAATTCTAGCATCCTTCTTCAAAAGAGATGAAACTTCTTTGGGAGTTTGGGTTTACAATAAATGGGATTTTTCAACTGCATCTGTGTGTATGGCTGGTATCTTTGCATGTATACAAATTTTGAGAGCCACCCCTGTAGTTGAGTATATTTTTCTCTGTATTACTATCCAGTTCCTGAATATACCAAAATTTGCCTGTTATATTGTTGTTAGATATGGAGATTCCAATTTAGAGCAGTGGTAAAAAGTTTTCATAACCTCATTGGGTAAATCATATTGCTTACCTACTTTTATTTCTTTTGAGGAACTATGGAAAGAAAAATGCCAGGAGCTAGGTTACTAGTTAAGCCATAACTAGTAAAGGCAAATGCTCTCCATGTGCCAGACTGAGCCACACTTCCAGCAGGACTGCAGGACCCGCCCACTGTAGCATGTTTGACCTCATTTTGTAATGTTTGTGCTGCCATCAAATGAAAGCTGTGGAATGAAACTATCCCCTTCCACCTACAACTGGGGTCAGTTGTCAAGATTGACGACATCAGTCACACACAAAACGAGTGTCAGAAAGATTTATCACTCATGTAATGAGTTTTCCTTGCAAGAGAACCATGTTGCTTTCCAACTACATTCAAAATTGCTCAAAAAAAAAACAATAAGAGGTGCCTGGCAGGGTTTCATGACTTCTCTGGGTCGAGTTGGCATACATTGAGCAAGGGAAGATTTCTGTGCAGACCAGGTCTACAGTGTTTCAAACTTTTAACTAATGCCAGTAAAGAAAGCAGCAGCTTGTCAAGATGTAGGCCAGAAGTTGAGTAGGAAGGCCAGAAATTCTTACCAGTCATACTTCAAAAACTAAGTCAGACGGTCTTTTACACACACACACACACACACACACACACACACACACACACACACAGTCTTCATAACTTAACTCTTTTTTCTGAGTATGGAATGTCATGCCATTGTTTTCTTCAAACTTAAATGACCTATCAGCCAGTCACATACTGTCATTGGTGAAACAGCAACTCAAAGCTCAGACAGCTGTTGAAAATTTTATATGGTTTGCTTAGGAGCTGTGCATTGTATGTATGCATGTATGTATGTATGTATATATGTATGTATGGGAGGGTGGGTGGGTGGATAGAAACATAAGCACATCTGAAATGTTTTTCATATAGTGCAACTTTATTGGAGCTGGGCTACATTTAGCATTTTTGGTGGTCTTAAATTGCTACTTTATGTCTTTATGGATGCTTTTGCCAGATAACTCTGATGATGTAAGGTTTATGGCCACTCAGCATTTTAAACATTCACTGTCTCAGACGACCACATTTTACATGATAATTAGCTAATATTCTCATTGTGGCTGTCTTGTAAACTATCTTTTCCTACCTCAGGTGCCTCAAAAACTTTTGGCATATCTTTCATTGGTTTTCCAATATGACTCCCTTTATCCTGGGTATGGTTTTCCTCATGGTATTTCGCTGAACTTAGTAGCTTGGGAAAGTTTGAGTTGATATAATTTAATTTGGAAATGTCTAAGAATGATACTTTCAGATATAATCATGTGATCCGTAAACTACTCTTTTAGAATCCAAGATTTCTTTAACAAATTTGGTATTCATTTGTGACTAATATTTCAATTGGCCCATCTTTACCTTGCTGAATGTTTCTGTTTTGTGTCCTTTCTGGTTTTCATCTCAACAAATAGCATGAGCTCACATGTACACACATACATACATACATACATACACACACACACACACACACACACACACACACACACCTTGGGGGGAGAGACAGAGAGAGACAGAGACACAGAGAAAGAGACAGATAGAGAAACAGAGAGAGGTATATGATATAAAGCAGGACCAGTAAAACTACTAGAAGAGGGAAATGGGAGGAAAAAGAACAGATCATGTGGTTAACATGTGACATAATATAATGAAACATAGCGCTAGGTAAAATGAACACAAGCTCCTGCGGGGACACTTGCTTCACCTCGGTCCTAGTTGCCTGCTTCTGTCCTTTGCCCTGAGACTTTCATTACTCTGCACATCCTTCAGTTGCTTCTTGTACATTCTGAATTCCTTTTCTCATACAGCTCTGCCTCTGGATTTTAGAAAGCTATCAAATGTCTCAGTGGCTTTGCTGAGGTCACAGAGAGAGGTACATTAGTTGTCCTGCCTTTACGAAGGTACTGGACTCTAAGGGATCTTGGTCTGGACATCAGCCAATGTCTCAAGACACATCAGAAACCTCTGCACTGGGCAGGTTAACAAATACTTAGAAGCCTCTAACTTTGAAGTGCTTCAGTTCCTTCGTCAGTGTTATTAATTTTAAATTTATCAAAGAAAATGGGAACAATAAGTAATTAAACAAAATATTTTAAAACTTGTAGACAAACATACAAAGTTTATTACCTTTTTTAAAATTATTAAGGTGCCAGTATCTGAATCTCAAAAAAACTCTTAACACTAGCGAATTTTTTTTTTTTTTGTCTCAAGTCCAGAACACAGGGAAGAGAGCCTGTGATATAATGACAAAAATCAAGGCAAACTTTCACTGTTGGGAATTAACAGTGTGTGTATTCAGAGGAATACACACTGTGTGCTGTGTGTGTATTCAGAGGAACATACAAGGTTGACATTAGAAATCCATTCCACAATAATCTCAGATACTAAAAGAAAATTGTCCTCATTCTGGCAAAGAAGGCTTCAAGACCGAAGTACCATTTATTTATCCCCTTGGCTACTTCAGACCCACTGTCCTTGGTGTCTTAGAGCCCTGGGATTTAGAGGCTCTCCTTCAGCAGGGTTTAGGTTCACTGTTTCTCCTTTCCAAATCTTTCCAGGCAATGCACAGGAGTTAGGGATAGTATACATTTCATCATGAATCTTGCGATGTCACTCTTTGCCTAATGCACTGTGGGTGGCAAATCAATTTCCCGGCAGATTGAGTACCTCCATTGTGCTTCCTGTTTGCATTTGCCCATGCAATTTTATGTTATCAGATCCATCTCTGAATGTCTTATTAGGGGAGACAGTTTGGTCAGGACATTCAAAAGAATGTTGACCTTACAGTCTACAATTATGTAAAGAATTCCCCTGGATCTCCAGGAGAGCATCTGGAATGGCTCTTCAGGCGTTGTCCTGAGGCACAGTACCTGCTGTGGCTGGTTTTCTGTTTTCTGAAGAGCTTATTTCACCAAACATGGTGATTTTCTTAGAATGCAGTTAAAAACATAAACAGTGTGCTCTTGTACACATATGCTCCCATGCACGGACACTCACACCTTTTGAGATTTTATTAGAAATGGAGGCATTACATTTGAATAAAATGGATCTACTTCAACAGTAGACCCTTTCTCTTGCTCACTATGGTCTTCTGCTTTTCTTTTTGAAATCATGAATTCCTTCTAGAAATCTATAGATAATGTCAGTTTTTGTCCCTTGCTAGGAACTATAGAAATTTGAGTGGATAATTCATCCTCAGTCTGATTATGTGTATACCTGAACTTAGAATATTTTCTAAGACCTTTGCCATTTGGTACACTTCAAAGTAAATTATATATTTTGCTTCTTTAGCTTAGCTATGAACTTCTTAGGGGTGTGTGTGTGTGTGTGTGTGTGTGTGTGTGTGTGTGTGTCCATTAAGTAATAGCAACAGCAGCATGAAGCCTCTGTTAACCTTCTGGAGCAAGGCTTGTAGTGAGAGGGAGGGATAGAGGATAGAGGAAGAGAAGGAAGAAAGGGCAGAAGGGGAGACAGAGGGAGATCTGGGAGTTTGATTCAGGGAGCCACATGTGTTCTTGTGTTTCATGCATATGTGTGGCCCTGTTCACAGTGGTGTGAAGTGATCCCCATCACCTCTACTTTATAGCCGAGGAAGCTCTTTCAAAGAAAGTAGGAACTATCTGTCTTTTAAGTCTGATTCACATCTTACCGCACAATGGCACCTCTGTGTTCAGTAGTTTATCCAGTCTTCCTTCCAGATCCAGCTGTGCTGAGCCACAGTGAGTAAGTGACATTGGTAGCAACTGAGGGCATCTGAGTCAGTCACTGCTAGCCCACTACCCAACAAGCACAGGAGAAGGGAGCATCTCCCTCATCTGAAGAGCAACTCAATTCCATTCTGCATCCCTGCCCATCTTCTACAGAAAAGCCAAGACTCCAGAATGCAGCAGGAGCGCGCTGTGTTATTTAGAGGCTCTCCTTCAGCAGGGTTTAGGCTCACTGTTATGCTACCAATGTCACTTACTCACTGTGGCTCAGCACAGCTGGATCTGGAAGGAAGACTGGATAAACTACTGAACACAGAGGTGCCATTGTGCGGTAAGATGTGAATCAGACTTAAAAGACAGATAGTTCCTACTTTCTTTGAAAGAGCTTCCTCGGCTATAAAGTAGAGGTGATGGGGATCACTTCACACCACTGTGAACAGGGCCACACATATGCATGAAACACAAGAACACATGTGGCTCCCTGAATCAAACTCCCAGATCTCCCTCTGATCTTCCTGATAAGGGTGATATCAGCAAAGGCCCCACCCATTCCCTACCTTCGCTCACTGTTGTCCCCATCACTATAGTTCTGGAATAATAAGTGAGTCAAAGTCATGTAAATGCAATATAACCAAATGTCTAAATGACTGACCAAAAGGCTCTACCATTAATAAAATTAAGATGTTGTTAGATGATATCAGAAAAAAATATTTGTGCTCCATCCCCTTAATTTTTGTCTACTAAGGTGACTGTTCCAGGTCATATGCTAAGTAATTCCTTATTTAAGAGTCTATTCTCCATTTTGTTAGTTAGATGCCCCCTGGTCAGTATTCAGCTCCCCAAACTGCAAAAACAATCTCTCTTGAACTCTTGAAGCAGGTGTGAGAAATTGCTTTCAAATACAGAGTAATCCATTTTAAGGACTATTTCATCAGAACCCTGAGAATGCCCAAGGCGGCATCCATCAAACCTGGAATAGAAAGCAGAGACACAGCCTGTTGCCAGCTTCCTGGAAATCCATGCTATTTCACTTATTGTTTGTCTGTCCGTTCTCATTCCAGCACTGTTATCGTCTGATCTTTGAAAGATAGGTTAATTCCTCCTAGGTTCAGAAGTGATAAAAATCCGAGCAGAACTAATCAATGTATTATCTGGAAAGTCAAGCTCTTCCCAATCAGCACTACTCATAAGAAACTAGCTTACCAGGATTCAACCCTGGGGTGTGGAATATCTTCTTGAACATCCTCTGCGTGGAGAAGTAATGACTGTTTCCCTGTTTTCTAGGGATCAGCAAGTGTGTTCTGCCGAGGAGAATGACGCAGCCCAGCAACCCTGCTTCCTGAGACAGTGGCTTGTATTGATTGGTGAAGTAAAGGGAACCCCACAGGAGCCTAAGAGCTCTTGAGAAGAGAAGAATCCTGTAGTCCATGCACACACTGCTTCGCCTTCCAATCTGTGGGGTCCAACTCTGGAACTTCTTACATTGCACCTGGTCCAGTACAGTCAGCAACTTTGAACTGTCTAGAGTTTTGGAGTCACCAAACAAGCACAGACAGGGATCCCAGAAACCAGCACTTTGTACCAACACCCTGGACAGTCTGCTTCCCCAAAGGGCCTCTCCCCACCTAGGAAGAGAACTGGAAACCAACTAAACCAGGATCTTGACAAGAAATTCTAGAGATTTCCCAAGCTACCAATCCATACAATTTATTTGGAATATCTGCTGCTGATTCAAGAAATCCAGAATGTTCTTGATGAAAGAAAAGAAAAGTTATCTTATTTTTTTTAAAGTCCAGGAACATGATGACAGCTTACATAGAGCAAATAGTAAATGAATATAATATTTCTAAATTTTAACTTCTTTCACATACTATTTTAAAATTATGATTTTTTTTATTGACAACAAATTTTAAAATGACAAAGGATTTTCTATGTAATCCTCAAAGTTGGCTTTTGAGAAATTCTGGATCTAAATAATGTTGTTAGTTCTTGGAGCTCTGTTCTAACAAACTGATAGGCCCTTATGCTGTTGAAACATCTAAAACACTTGTACTGTACTCTGCACCTTGCCTGTTAATTGACAACTGGCTTCTTTTATCTGACTCATTGCATTTATTACTCTGAAACCAGACTCGAAGGCATTATCCAACCAAAGTGCACAACTTTGAAAAATATCAGAGTTCAGTCCATCTGGCTTACTGGACAAAGTCAGCAAGTTCCCACTCCAGTAATACTGAACAATTTCCCAGCTAGGAACTTAGAACAGAGGGAGTGTCCAGATGCTGATGTCAGTGTGGGTGTGGCAAACACACTTTCCAAATGAAGATTCCAGAAGTTTAGAGTTAAATTTAAGAGGCTCAGAGTCATGGAATAATAGTTTTCTTGCTTGCAAAAATGTAATTCTGTGTGAGTGTGTGTATTTGTGTATGCACATACACACATGCATACATAGTTGCACTCACGCGTGCGCGCACACACACACACACACACACGCACATGCGCACACACATGCACACACACACACATACATAGTTGCACTCGCACACACACATGCACACACACACATACATAGTTGCACTCGCGCACACACACATGCACACACATGCACACACATACACACACATGCTGCAGAGGGTAGAAGAAAGCTGTAGGGATCCTCCTTCCATCTCTGTCCTCTTTGTTTCTTTGAGGCAGAGTCGCTTGCTAAACATGAAGCTTGTGTTTCCCAGTAGGCTGGCAACCAGCAAGTCCAGTTGATGGTTCTTTGTGATCTAAGGGCTGGAGCAGCAGGCCAGTACTACATACCTGACTCTTACACCCTGGTGCTTCCAAAGCAAACTTACACGGCAATGCCTCTGAACTGCTGAGCCATCTTTCAACACCGCAACGTAGTTTCTATTCTAATGAACTCCATGGAACAAAATGTCCAGGGTCTCAGCCGACTCCAGCTGGCATTAAGCCCTACCCTTTCGTCAGAGTGAAGGTTGCTGTGACAGAGCCCTGAAGAGAGTGCAAGCACAAACACCTCCAGCCAGTCTCGCATGCGATGACTGCCGTGGGATGACTGCCGTCCACGCGTTTCCACAGTTTGTGCCCTGATTCCACCTCAACGGACTCCTCTTCACTTTTGATCACCACAAATGTCGCTTCTTCATTCTCTTCCGGTTTTTCTACTATGCTTAATGTCCTTTGGCCCAATTCATCTGCTCTCCTCTACCACCCAGTCTCTGCCACGCCCCCCATGGCCCCACCCCTACCCACTTCCACCCCTGTCCCCCTCCACTCCCCACTACAGCTACACAGAGAGTAAAAAGCCAAGGTTCTTTCCCATCCACACAGGATACTTCCTAAAGCAGCAGTCTGCTTCTGAAAGTGTGAATTAAAATAACAAGCAATACTTTAGTGAATACACTGTATCAACCAATCAGGAAACATCTCAGTTTATATTTGACTGTATTGTTAATGTTATTTTTGAATGTAAATGTCTCTTGTAATCCCTGCCTTTCTGCCTCCTGCAACAAAAGAATAGTATCTTTCTCTATCTTTTGCTTGGATATATCTTAATCCCACTCAGATTCCATGCAATCAACAGGCAAGACTTTTTCTAAGGGACATTTTATTCCTCTAAGAACCTGTGTCCTTGAAGATGCAAAAAAAAAAAAAAAAAAAAAAAAAAAAAGGAAAGTGACCACGAGGGGGCGCCAGAGCCACACTACAATGCAGCCTAGAGGCTGCCTCCTAGAAAGGGGGTGTGCTTGTCTGCAAGCACAAGGGTTTGCGGTTTGCATAGAATCTAGATTCTGTTCACCTAAGAGCGCCTTGACAGAGATCTGGACTTATCTATGCCCCGTTTCACCCCACCTGCTTGATTGAAAGCTGAGACAATCCAGACAAGAACATTCACTGCTCACAGGTTGGACATGATTTCAGGGTGCCATCCCACAGGATGGTACAAATTTCTGTTTCTCAAGCCAAAATAATAGTAATCATAGTCATAATAGTAAATGCGTTATTGAATATGGCTTGGCTGTTTTCTTGATTTGAAATCTAGCATGTCTGTACTGGAAGGGGATTGAGAATTCCTCTAGCTATCATTTATCCATCTCCTCCCCAGAGTATAAAACAGAGTTGGGAGAGCAAAGATGGCTTGGTAATGATAGTTCCGTCAGTTAGCAGCAGCAACGGTGCTACTGGCAAGGTACTGTGATTCTAGAACCTTCGTTCTGTGGGTTTCCCCAAAGCTTGAGCGTGCAGTCCCCACTCTGTCCTTTGAAGCTCAGAGAAGTAAAATGCCTTCACAGGCTCTGTAGGGAGGTGTGATGCTTTTATGCATAAGTTGTCTTTATTCTCTTAGTCTAATCAAAGGCTAATTATTGATCAAAAAAGCCAAACTTTTCTGTTTAAAGGGTCATTCTTTCTAAACTTTGAATCCAAAATGAATTTCATTTTAAAATGTGTGTGTGTGTGTGTGTGTGTGTGTGTGTGTGTGTGTGTGTGTTTTACTGATTATAATGAAAGAAGAGTAGATTATGAATTTGAGGACAGGAGAGGAATTAGAGGATAAGGAAGAATGCACATGATGCAAATACAGTACTCATGTACACAATGTTTAAAAAGGATTAAACAAAAAAGGGGGCAGGGAACTTTTAAGAATGGAGTAATACTCACATGGAAATCTTCTGTGTCCGTCTAAGCCGTGGGTTGCTGTGAGTCCAATGTGTCAGGAGAAACACTCTCTCAGCACTGAATTAAATTTTAATGTTGTGCTGAAGCACAGACACTGTGAAGTCTTGCTCAGGCGAGGCTGTGTGAAATGTTCCCTGTGGCAGACAAAGGGCCAACAAACCCATACATCCTGCCCTCTTCAGACCTTCACAAGCATATGCTAATGGGAGGAACAAGTCTGAAAAGTGGGGACTGACACAGATGGAGTGAAGCAGGGGAGGTGGACAGGACTATGGAGAAAGGAACCCACAGACATAAAGGGTGTGTGCAGAAAAGGCAATCCAGACAAGAACATTCACACTCACAGGGTGGACTTGATTGCAGTGCGCCTCCCACTGGCTCCCGTGCTGAAGTTGCTTCACCACTGTGCTATATTAGGACCATGAACACTTAGCCTAGCGTGCTTACTGGGGAGTCCTTTTTTGCTCTGTCATCAGAGTAGAGACATCATTAATGCACTGTGCTGTCCTTATAAGAAGAGAGAAGGAGACTGACCAGAGGGCACAGAGCATGAGATGCCAGCTTTTTGTCAGACCCCAGATGGCCATCACCGGATACACATTCTCAAATTTGTTCATTTAAGATCGTGAGCCTAAACCAACAAATTGGGAAAAGATCTTCACCAATCCTACATCAGATAGAGGGCTAATATCCAATATATATAAGGAACTCAAGAAGTTAGACTCCAGAAAACCAAACAACCCTATTAAAAAATGGGGTACAGAGTTAAACAAAGAATTCTCACCTGAAGAACTTCGGATGGCAGAGAAGCATCTTAAAAAATGCTCAACTTCATTAGTCATTAGGGAAATGCAAATCAAAACAACCCTGAGATTTCATCTTACACCAGTCAGAATGGCTAAGATTAAAAATTCAGGAGACAGCAGGTGTTGGAGAGGATGTGGAGAAAGAGGAACACTCCTCCACTGCTGGTGGGGTTGCAAATTGGTACAACCACTCTGGAAATCAGTCTGGCGGTTCCTCCGAAAACTGGGCACCTCACTTCCAGAAGATCCTGCTATACCACTCCTGGGCATATACCCAGAAGACTCCCTACCATGTAATAAGGATACATGTTCTACTATGTTCATAGCAGCCCTATTTATAATTACCAGATGCTGGAAAGAACCCAGGTATCCCTCAACAGAAGAGTGGATGCAAAAAATGTGGTATATATACACAATGGAGTACTATTCAGCCATTAGAAACAATGAATTCATGAAATTCTTAGGCAAATGGATGGAGCTAGAGAATATCATACTAAGTGAGGTAACCCAGACTCAAAAGGTGAATCATGGTATGCACTCACTATTAAGTGGATATTAACCTAGAAAACTGGAATACCCAAAACATAATCCACACATCAAATGAGGTACAAGAAGAAAGGAGGAGTGGCCCCTGGTTCTGGAAAGACTCAGTGAAACAGTACTCAGCAAAACCAGAACGGGGAAGTGGGAAGGGGTGGGTGGGAGGACAGGGGAAGAGAAGGGGGCTTACGGGACTTTCGGGGAGTGGGGGGGCTAGAAAAGGGGAAATCATTTGAAATGTAAATAAATTATATCGAATAAAAAAAAAGTAAAAAAAAAAAGATTGTGAGCCTAAACATGTTTTATTTTAAAAAGTGTGAGTTACCTAATTTTATTTAATTTTGTCTATTATAGTCACAGGAATCAGAATAATACAAAATGTGTGTGTGTGTGTGTGTGTGTGTAGATTGCTGTCTGTAAGCAAGTGTAGGCAAGTGATTGGGTGGTGGAAAGGAAGGAGCGCTGAGAATTTTAGACACAAATATAGAGAGACAGAAGAGGAGTCGGGGAGGAGGAGACAAGATGGAACCTTCAGGAGAGAGGGAGGAGTGAGAACCCCAAGTATTGGGAGCCATACATAGTGGGATTTCTTAGATAATAAAATAATAAATAGGATGTGTTTGCCTCATCTATGTGTGTAGCTTGTGTTTTGTGTGTGTATCATTTGAGTTTTGAATTCATTGTGTGGATGTTTTATGGGTTGAGAATTTACTGATATAAATCTGAATGGTAAATTACAAGCATCTAGAGTTTTGATTTTACCAGATTATGGGGTTTGTGACAGCTGACCACAGGTGGGTAGATGGCTGGGAAGGGGAGCAGAATCCGCAGCAGGAGAATGGCCAGTGGGGCGGAATTAGTGGTGCTAACGTGGGTGACTTCTTAATATAGTTCATGCAATATGTATATATATTCTTCAGGAGAACATCAAAGAAGAAAGTGTTTCTGCAAAAACAAGAAAACAATGATGATGATGATGATGATATTTATGGCTGAGGAGATGGAATGCTGGATTAAGTGTTTGCAGTACAAGGGTAAGGATCCAAGTTCAAATCCTCAGAGTCCCTGTAAAAAGACAACATCAAAGAGTATAATAGCCGGGCTCTTACAGGGAGATGGGAGGCAGAGACAAGAGGATCCCAGATATCTGTGGGGCAAGTATTTTGTCATGGACAAAATCAAACAAAAAGCCAAGTGTCAAAGGATGGTGAATGGTTCCGACCTCTACAGTAGCATGTGTACACCTGAATTTACACTCATGAGCATTATATATATATATATATATATATATATATATATATATATATATATATATACACATATACCCAGAATATGTACATACAAAGAGTTCAATAGAACTCATATTGGTTATTTTTCTGTGCTGATGTAATGACAGAATGGCATGATCAAGATTAGCTTATGGAAAAATGTTTGTTTTAACTTACAGTCAGAAAGGAGATCCAGCCCTTCAAGACAGGGACAGAGTGATAGCAGGACCCAGGTCTGAAAGTCAGGACACAGAAGGATCAAACTTCATCCTCATACACAAGGAGGAGGGAGGGAGCATAGGAAGTGGCACCAAGTTATACACTATAAAAGCCTGTCCTAGTGACATGCCTCCTCCAGCAAGGCTCTACCCTACTGTATAAAGGGTACAGAGCCTTCCCTAACAGCACCAACCGCTGGAAAATGAGTCATTTCTCGCTCAAACCATCACTGATACATTGATGATGGATCCATTCATTCATTCACTCATTCATTCATTGCATAGCCAAGAAAAAATTTATAGGTAAGTCACTACACTAAATCTCATGAACTAATTCATTATCTTTCTTTTATTATTTTTTTTAATCATTTATCTCTTTTCCTTCATGCATGTCTGTGTAAGGATACCAAGTCCCCTGGAACTGGAACCTTAAACAGCTGTGAGCTGCCATATAGGTTCTGGGAACTGAACTAGAGTGCTCTTGGAAGAGTTGGCACTACTACCAACTGCTCAGCCATTGCTCCAGCTCATCATAGTTTTCCTGATGCCACTGGACAGAGTAAAGGAGATGAGCAGATGCCCGAGTGAACCCCGGGATGTGGTAGAAGGGAGAATGTCCTGTGAAAACTGCTAAGGATTGATGAATATATGAGTGATTTCCATCTCAGACTGGAAATTCCACCTTCTGCAAGAGCAGTCAACTAGAATTGATCACCTAAGCCCGGTTAATCATAACAAATGAAAAGGCTCACACACCTATAATTAATTACAACCTGAATGAGACTCCTAAACACCCTGCCCCATTCAGCTCACAATTCATGACTGTCTCCTACTGGCTTCTCTCGGAACCTGCCCATGTAATGTTCTATCCTCTTTCTGCCAGTCTTAAAGCAATGAGCATTGCAATCTGTACATAAGGAAAGAAGAGAATGCTTGGTAGGCCAGCAAGGGTGTGGCTATTCATGTTGAGAACTGGATGTGCAGATGAGTTTGGAGTTGATTATCTGCTCCTCACACTACATTTTCCTGATCTCTCATTAGGCTCCACAAATCAGATATTTTTATTGTCATCATTACTGTGCATATATATTGTGTGAGACCACAGTTAAAATAAGTAACGAGGCTCTGCCCCCTGCATGCCCATCAAACTGCCTATTGCAATTTGTTTGATATCTCTGTGTCTTTTTTGCTTTCATTCATTATTTTTAGCCTGGCAGTGAACTCCGCACCATGCACATGGGAAAATAAACATCCATTGGGCTGAATGGAATTGCCTGGGTAGTGCAATGTCCTCTTTTCAGTCTATACTCTCTTTTTCATTAGATTTTTTTCCCTTAGAACTCATTGAGGTGGCCTTCTGTAGGCAGCCATGACAGGGAGGGGCTTCTATACAATAGATTTTATTTCTCTCTCCTGCTGTTTTCTGTGCTTTGTGTAGTATATGTTATTCTTTATCCAGAACTTCTAATTCTATCCTTAATTTACTAAATGGGAACATTCTTAAGAATCATCTCTAACCTTAGGAAATCTATAGGGAGAGACCAAATTCAGAAAAACAAAACCGCCAAAACCCTCCATAAAACTAGTGTGTCACACGCCTTGAAGAAGACATGGTACAGAAAAGTCAGACACTGGCAATGGAAAGACAGGGAAGGGTCGCTTTACCTACATGGAACTCACTGGCTGATGTGAACAGTACGTAAGCATGAGAGGTGTGAACACGTGAGTAAAGATGAAGGGTCAGAATATGAGTAGCTCAGAATTGGATTTGCTCACACTATAAGGTGGGTGGGCTCCAGGAGATATTGAGAAAAGAAAGAGAATTTGGGATACATTTGACAGTAAAGGGAGGCCTTTAGTATATAGAAGTACCACTCAGAGACCTGTGGGATGAGTGAAGAGTGTAGAAATTAAAGATGCAGAGCACAAGGACCAAGACGACAACGACGATGATGGCACAGTGATGGTCAGGTTGGAAGGATCGACACCAGAACTCTGCATATAATTTTCTATGCATAATCTCATTTTGCTCCATGTTTTTCAATAACACCAGAGTTGCGCATAGGTAATATGGGTAGCCAAATTAAATATTAACTGATAAAAATTCATAAGAAATATATTTGAAAGTTATTCTTCATACACACAAAAAATGATACAAAAATTTATTGAAGACAAAAGCATTTTTCACACTAATGAGATGTATGTGATTGTTTATTTTGACATAAGGAATAAATCTTGGCCAAATAGTTGATGTTGTAGGACTCAGAGCATCTTCATTGTTTTTCACAGTTAGTGGATAGTTTGGTTTTAAAATCATCAATGTTTATCATAAATATTACATGGTAGAAGTATTTGTAAGACCTCGTTGGAAATCCTGTCCAAATTGAAAGCCAAAATTTATTTGGTAGGTTTGTTTTATGCAACTAAAGAGAGTAAATCAATTTCAGCTTTGAAAATAATCTAACACTCGCACACAATACAATACAAAAATTTACGATTAAATACTTATAGAATGGGTCAAGTAAATTAAAAAAAATTTACGATTCAATACTTATAGAATGGGTCACGCTGGTAGCAATATGCTAGCTCAGCTTTCCATAATTAATGCATTACATGTCTTTAAGAGCAAAAAACTTTTTGTAGACATTAAAATCACTAAAATTCAAAATACCCAATAGTCTCTGATTTGAACTAAGTTGCTACAGGCCAGAAACACTAGTCCTGTGTGGTATAACAACATGTGTCATACAAAGTACACATGCTGTGTGCAGTGACTTCACAATGAAACACAGAGGGTTACTGCCACAACCTTGTCAAATTATACATTTCATTTGGAATTCATTTTGCTTATGACATATACAGAAATATTTTGCTGATATCCATCTTTTCTGACGCCCACCTGTTTCCAAACACATGCATTCAATTATGTGACCTTATATGAGGTTATAACCCAGTTTAAGAAACAATGGCCTAGAAGTCAAAAATGGACTGAGGTTAAACAGCAAGGAAGAGAAAAATGTCACAGATGTCAAAGAGAAAAATGTCTCTTGTGACATTATGTGATCATAGTCCTCCTCCATGATGATCCTGTTTGGATGTTTTTCTTTGTTTGTTATTGATTTTTGATTGATTTGTTATTTCTCCACCTGTTTTAACACCTTTAGCAAAGATGATACCTAAGGTCATCAATGGGTATCCTAGGATGATCAACTGAAAATACTACAGGAGTCAACACATCAGGAGGGAGGAGGGGCTGTTCCGGAGAGATCTGCAGGACGAACCTTCATAGGTTGACTCACTCTCAAAGCAACTTCTCAAAGTTGTTCTCCACATTTGCATGATGGAAAAGCTTACCCTTGTGCCTAACAACCAATTGTCTTCATGTCTGGTCATCTTAACTCAGCAGAGAAAGATTGATTTCTGACTTTTTTATAGATAAAGGGTTTGCCTGGTACCTGTAGTGAAGATTCTACAACTTAAATAACCTAATATGTCCCTGTTAATATATTCACAAAAATGGGATCAAAAACGAAATTACTAGTGTTCTTGAAAAGACCTGCAGGTTGAAGAGTCAACATTGACATCTGTCTCCCTAAGAAGCAGTAAATTTCAGGACATTTTTAGTCAACTACAGAACTGGATCATGTAGAAAACACAAAACTGTTGATTTGCCAAACTGTTGATGTTAGTAGAGTCTACTGGTAGGGGAAAATGCTGGCAGGAAGAAAAGTTGATGGATGGCATTTAGTTGGACAGATTTTTTTTAAAAAAAAAATGTTGTTCCTTTTATATTTCATGTTTTTGTCAGAAATCAAGAGAATGGAGTTTTTGAATCGAAATCAAACAGATAAGTATGTTGGTTTTGTGTGTGAAAACATAAACATGAGCAGTTCTATGCATACTCAAGCATAAATTAATTCAGGCATGATGCTGGACTCATTAAGGTCAGATGCTTTTTCTCACCAGAAGCCATGACTCTCAAACGCTATGTATGCCACAGCCTCCTATCATGGGACATGACCTTTAATCCTGGAAAATGTTTTGCTGTTAAGTCACCATGTCAAAGTCTTAGAAATTCACTAGACCTCAAAACATCCAACCTCCACCACCTGAAGGTAAAAAACCAAACAAACAAGATAAAACCATCATATGCTAGCATTACAGCTTCAATGCACAAGCTGTCTACAGTCTCACCTGCTCAAAGATCAGGTTTTTATTATCATTTGCCCCAAATTCACATTAGTGTCTTTAAGGACAATGGCGCCTTTCCCATAACTTCTAGTACAATGAAATGAAAATCCGGTGATCAGTACAAGAAAAAAAAAAGCAAGATGAACTAGTGTCTACCACTGACCAATATATAACACACGTGGTCCAAATCTCTCTGCCAATATGAGGCAGAAAATAAAGTCTTCTATTTCACAGTTCAGATAGATTTATTGGCCATATTTTCCCAAGCAAAGATGGTGACTTTGGCTCATTCCCTGGGAGACTTTTCCTCTGGTCTTGGCACTGGGGTTTGGTTTTCATTAACAGACTGTAGTAATGTATCTTTCAATTGACCCAATTCATTGATTCAAAAGATATCTGAACCCAAAATGATATTTGGGAAGTAGCAAGACAGCAAGCCCACCACATATTCACAGGAATCAGTCACCACTGGCAACACCTGCCTGTCAACAGCATACCAGATTGGTCCAGCAAATGATCAGTTAACCCTGATGAATCATTCTCAAGTCATTATAACATTTTCAAGATGCTGAAATTCACCCATTAGGACAAATTTGTAGATGGTAGTTATTGTTCCAACTATTATACCCTTTGAACTCCTAAACAAATTATGTATAAATGTTCCTAAACATCATCGCCAAAAGTCCTTCCAGTAATGAACATGACTCATGATCTGAATTTCCAAGCAGCTATTGAATAACATGAGCAGAATGTTTTGTCCATGGCCTTGACCTGGCTATTTCCACTTTAAAGATGTTTTGGCTTGGGCATGAATTCCAGAGCTGAGGTGGGTGAGAAGTCACGATTGTACTCACTTCCTCTTTCAACACGTTCCCCATGTACGCATTTTCCTAGTAATATTACTAACATAAAATTTATAAGACACTAATCCAGTCACAACAGTCCTCTGCTTATCAGCCATCGGTCACCAATTTATAGCCAACACCAAAGGGTCATCTCCCCTCTTCCTCACAAACTCTCTACATTGAATTCCCCCAGTGACACAGCAGATTCACAGGCCATACTTGTGCATTTTCACCTGCCCTAGCCCTCCTTAGAATGGTGCACAAGTGTCCTTCCTCTCCCAAATCAAGGCAACCTCAAAACTCAAGATGTCAAAGGTGCCCATCTAAAAGAGCATTCACTGACAATTCTAAACACAGGTGCATATAGCCTTCCTCAGTCAGTTTGCCATCACCTTCTGACCAGAATTTCCTTCTAGTAAGTATGCATTTTTGTTAACAGGACTATATTTTTCTGACTAGTGAGTGAGATCATCCCAATACCTCACTATAGTTACATAGATCACTCTGTTGGTTGTGGTTGCAAAGAGTGACTTTTGGGATTCTTCTCCAATACTGTACGTCCATCTCAGGACTGTGTAGTCTAATAGACATTCTTGGCAAACCTGTACTTCCAAAAATATACATTACAATTCATAGTACCAGAAAAATTGCATGTATGAAGTATCAATAAAAATGGTTGTGGGGCACTACAACATGAGAAATTGTGTTAAAGGTTCACAGCATTAGGAAGGTTAAGAACCCCTGGTATAGGCCATGAAAGGGAATAGAGAAACTTGCCAAGTGGGCAAGAACTATTCATCAGACCCTAGCCAATTCACAGACCCATTCTTCACCAGCATGCTCAAGTCTTAGGGAAATGATTCTTCTGAGACTGTCATATCATATCACATATTGTATAGTAAAAGTCTGGTTAGCTTTCAGTCTTTGATTATAGATTTTCCCCTGTGGAGTCTCACCTTGTAAAGAATCTGTTCAATGTGGAATGGTTTCAGAGTGTGTATATGATGATTATATCCCAAAATGTGTTCATAAATCATTTGCATTTGAATATCAATTAATATGTGATAAGAACAGTTTTTCTTTGTTAATAGAAACATTCACCGTGTACTTGCACAATATTTAAAGACTCACAAAGATGGTGCTCATCTTGCTGATATTACAGAAAGCCAGATTCATGTAGAGATGGGGCAGCTAACATTCATCAAGGTCAGGTAACTGGCCACTTACCAAATCCTTGTTGGCTAGACTTTACTGAAGGCCCCTGGACCACTGCCACAGGTATTGTGCATATCCTTGTGCTGCTTCTTGGCACATTAAAGGAGACTGTCCTAAGCTTCCAAAAATTGTCCCCAAGGATGACACTATGAAAGCACACCATGAGGGAATAAGCCCCTGGCTTCCACCATGTAACATGGAAGAGACCAGGACATAAGCTTCCCTGAGTGGAAGGAGTCACTGACCACTGACCAAGGAAATTTCTCAGGAAAACCACTTAATGTCTTGGTTCCATGGAATATCTGGATTCCCCAACACACACACACACACACACACACACACACACACACACACACGTGGATATAAAACTGCTCCTCTCTGCCAGCTCATATTGTTCAGTAAATAGACCTCACCATTTCCTGGGATAGGAGCCAATTTTATTACCTCCTTTTTCCATGCTTGGAAGCTGCTTGGCCATGATCTCTTTAACCTCTGAAAAATCATGGAAAATGAGATTGTAAATACTGTCAGTCCTTCAGAATATTTTAGATCTCAGGATGTAGGTGTTTACCAGGAGGAAACAAATTTCTCTGACTGACAACCACCACCATCCTCATCAACACAGAACTCTGAACAGCTCCTACTCTACCCCCATCTGAAAAAATAGAATGGGTAGAAAAACACTCTTTGATACCTCACCAGCATCCCCGCATACTTGAGCTTTGTTTCCTTTCCATTCTCCACACTCTTGTTTTGTTTTAAATGTTCTTAAGAATCCCTCAGATGTTATTAATTGGTTTTCAGTTCTCTCCTAATTACTTTAGATTGGAGGCTGATGGGATGATTAATGTTAACTGGTTAATTAGGAAAAAAAGTTATTAGTTGTTCTTGAAATCAGCTTTGGAACACCCTCTAGCCTTTCTATGAACTTCTCTCATCACCAAACTCAGATCAGAACCCTCAGCTCCAGCTCACTCATCCCCAGCATCTTCTAAGAGGAAGGTCCTGACAGGTGCACAGAAAAATAAAAGATTACACCAGGCTAATCAATTTGCTACATTTTTTGATAGTAATGTTTTGGGTATTTTATCTTCTGGCAAATATAATAAAATTGCCCCTTAGTCTCCAATGTTTCTCTTATTTCTGGAGTCACTCCTAAACACCAGTCCTGATTTCTCCAGCATCTGCCAATACATAGGACCAGTAAGCCATCTCGGCTTTAACAGCACAATTCAGAGGTAGATCTAAGATTCAGAGGCATGGACTTCCTAGACATCTTTTCCAGTAACATTAAAGTGACAACTTGAGAATAAAATTAAGAAGGAAAAGAAATGATAAGGGACACAGAATGCCTAAACTCTAATAGAGCAATTGTGGACACGTTCTAGGAGGCATGAGTACTCATGAGGTTTACAGGGTGGTACACCTTTAAATAACTTGACGAAGGAGGAAGGTGAGTATGGAATCTGATCTACCTGACAACAGAGCTTACTCCCAAGCTCAGTTCAACTATGATCAGAGAAGAAAAAAGGAATAGATGGGAAATGCTATCAGCCCTAATGAACTTGGTTTTCATAGACCCTCATCTACTGCAAAGACAGACAGATTTTCTTCAATAATAATCATAACTGCTGAGGCCAAGGACATTTTCTTTTTTATTTTTCCAAAGATATTGTATAATGGTTCGATGGCCAGTCATCTCCTCCATTGTACATTTGTGTGTGTGTGTGTATGTGTGTGTGTGTGTGTGTGCATGTATGTGTCTAGAAGAATAGGTGTATTTATGTATGGGAAGCAGCTTCAGCTTTTTCACACAATACAAATCCAGAATACAAAGATTTGTTCAGATCTGACTGATTATCCCAAATTCCTGACTTGTGATGGTAGTGAATGGGTGTGACCTTGATCTAGTATCTTAGGATGGGGATGGATTCATTGATGCATGAGTGAATGAAAGTGATTCCCAGGGTTCTAGTTTATTCAAACGTTCATTTCATAAGCTGAGTAGCTTGTAGATAATACACCTTTATTTGTAATCAAATTCAGTATCAGGTATAGTACCACCTTCTCAATGGAGAAGTCTCAGTGTCACCGTGCATAGTGGGAAAGTTTAGCTAGCTCCCTGGGTCACTTTTATATGCAATCTAGTAACATTAAAACAGCTTACAAAAGAACGCTGATTATCTCCTCAAAATCATGTCTCTTTGTATCTTATCACATGGAACACTAAGTTTCAAAACACAATTTAAGGGAATATCAACACACGTTCAGAACACCAAAATTTGAAAATTACATCTCCCTGCTTGCTCATCTGATATACCCCCTTTCCTAGCCTCCTTACCGATGTATCTTGTGACTAAGTTCTAGGTAATGTTTCTACTTTCAGGTGTCCAAGTTCAGCTCATTATGGGCAAATCATATGACTTCCAGGACTCAGCCATTAAAGTCTCTCAGAGTTTCCCTACAATTTCATTCTCCACATGCAAAAGACACAGTGATAGATAGACTCCAAAAGAAGGTAAGGCCTGTGTATATGAATCACTATGTCAAATAATAGGGGAAAAAAAACCAAATTACTGTTGTGTTAGCATGTTTTTAGATTTGAAGCATTTTTTCAGATATCCTAGTTGCTATAACATTCAACATGAACTATGGTGTCCTGCATACATCCTGCAAGAGATGACATCATTTCTCTGCCAATAACTAGTATAACCTTGGCAAACAAACCTAGTATAAGACCCTGCAGTGAAGTGTTTAGATTCTGCCTCAAAGCCAAACCACTAGCATTGTTTCCAATGAGCTTCAGGTACACTCATGGTGTAACTCTGCATGGGCTACTTAGAGTGTCAGTTTCCCTAGATGCGCAATAGAGCCTATCATCCAGTTCTTGAGTAGCACCCGAAGGTTACTGCTTTAATGACATGGCCCCAGACCTTTACCCTTCTGAGAGATAGTAGAAACCTTAGGACTTTGGCCCTTCTCACACTGCTGGTTCCTTTGGAGAAGGTCTTATGCTTCCAACACCATATGTACAGTGACATGAGAAAGTTGTGGATTTGGTTTAGTGCTTATATTATGTTATTTAGGTTTCCAAATTGACTGAGAACCCCACATGTAAGATTCTGAAGGTCCCTGCTCCCAGTTGGTTTCTATTGGTAAATAGAGTTGCCTGTGGCCAGTGATTGGACAGGGAGACAGAGGCGGGACTTTAGGATTCCCAGGCAAGAAGCCAAAGAGATGGAGTTAGAATCATATTGTAAGAAAAGAAATAAGATGCAGGCTTGAGAACTCCAGATGGGAGAGAGTACTAATCATGCAAGAACTGGGAAAGAAGAGCCCCAGGGGGCCTCCAATTAGATCTAGGGTAACGAAGATGGAATATAGATTTTAGTAAGAAAATATTAGTAGGAAAGCTCAGGAGTATCAGAGGAGAGGCATTAGCAACATGGAAGTTTAGGAGTGACCTAGCTGTTGAGCTGATTAAGGCATATTAAAAATAATCTCTCTCTCTCTCTCTCTCTCTCTCTCTCTCTCTCTCTCTCTCTCTCTCTCTCTCTCTCTCTTTGTGTGTGTGTGTGTGTGTGTGTCCTTCATTCAAGAATCCAGAACATGGGGCAGGTAGTGAGAAACTCCCACTGTTGCCTTGGGTCTGATTTTCATTTGCCTTAATCGTCTACTGCAATATGAGACCAACAGGGCAATTAAACCATAGACCGAAACCGTCAAAACCGTGAACTAAGATAACCTTCTCATTCTTTGACTTGATACCTCTGGGTATCTATAAGAAAGATTTTGTTTTTATATAATCTCTATATATTAACTAATGGAATTAGTATATTAATTAATACAGCAGCAGTTATCATTATCCCTTATCCAGCTAGCTCCCGAAATAATCATACAGAGACCTTTTAGTATTTTAAAGTTTAGGCATTAGCTGGGCGGACTATCTACTAGCTTACCTAAGTTAACCCAGCCACCTAGCCACATCCAGCCATGTGGCTAGCTATACCTACAAGCTGTGACCAAGCTTGTAGTCACTTCCTGCTCCTCTAATATCTCCTGGTAAAAAAGGCTTCCTCTTTCTTCTTCATAGAGTTCTTTTCTCCTTCCCAGGAAGTTCCACCTATCTTTCTTTACCGTCCAATCACAGAGTTTACCTTTTTATTGACCAATTAACTTAGGGAGCAAGGTTTGCATGACAAAAGGTGGCGGTAGACATAAAAATTTAGTTGTCTTGGGGCAACCATATTTAGGGGTACAGAATCTAGCATTTGAATGGAGAGTAGCACCAGAGTAAGCCCAATAGGTATCCTATCACAGTGTGTGAAAACTGACTCTTACAGTAAGTGAAAGTGATTCTCCATGATAGTATCATGCTGAGAGTAAAGGAAATCAGGAAAATAATTTAGTATAGCACAATTAAAGTCATAATTACTCAGTAGTGGAATTTTATGTTCTTCAGTTTTAGTCTATTTTGACTGTAAATGAGAAAGTGTGATCTTTATATTTCCAAAGAAAGTGATGTCAATTAGCTGTTGGAGAATTGCATTAAAATTATATTTCAAAATTAAGTAGAGAAAACTTTCACCTCTTATTAAAAAAGAAAAAAACAACTGAATAGAAAGTACTGTTAGCAGAATAACACAAACAACATAATCCAATGCATTGTGACTGTTTTAAAAAGAAGACATGATGGCACTGTTGCCTTAGCATTTATATACACACCAAGCACACACTGACATGCATGTGTATACTCACATATGCAAACAGGTTTTCCTTTGAATTTATAGGAGTTCAATGTATGAAATATAGCTACTGTAAAGCCTCAAGAGTATAATGGTGTTGTGTGTGACTATTTATCAGGATATGTAAATAAACCAATAGAGAAGCAATAGCAGACCAAAGTAAGAATACCACCATAATCCAATAGGAGATAACTTATTCTCTTCTGTGATTCTGTGAGTTATATTACTTTGGCTTAAAGTAAGAATAACAATGAAAACATCAGGAAAATGGGAGCTTTTTACAACTTTGATCTCTAGTGTTTAGAGTAATGATTCTTGATCTGTGGGCCGTAACTCCTTTGGGGGGGTCAAAAAATCTTTTCACAAAGGTTACTTAAGACCCTCAAAAACCCCAGATATTTGCATTATTATTCATAACACTAAGAAAACTACAGTTACGAGGTAGCAGCGAAAATAATTTTATGGTGGAGGTCACCACAACATGAGGAACTATATTAAAGGATTGCAGCATTAAGAAAGGTGAGAGCCACTATTTTTAGAGAGTATTTGATATGTCAATCCAACTGTGTATGCTTTCTATTTTTCTTAACAGAATTCTAAATTTCAGTAATAATAAATTGGTAAAAAGGAAATAGACAAAAAGAAGAGGGGAAGCAGGAAGAAGGTTAACAACTTTCTAGAGGACTTGGTATTTTCCTTGCTGTGTGCCAAGTCTCCCATGGATCCTCATGCTTTGTTTGCCGTGGCATGAAAAGGAGGAAGGCACAGCACTAACCCCACTTTCCCATGGGGCATGGAGATGTGTGTTACTCCAGACTGTGGCTAAGTTAGCAAGGATGACAGGACATTGAGAGTTCCTTTCCCAACCTATAGCACAGCATAGCAGCCATCATTAACCATAATCCATTACATTCTTCTGATTTTCCAAGAGTAGATTTAAGATACTTCACCACAAAACATTTGATATAAAAGACATAAAAGATATAATTAGTAGAATTTAATCATTATGCAATGTATGCATATTTCAAAACATCATGTCACATACAATAAATACATAGAAATAAAAACATAAGTGTTCATATACAGAAAGAGAATTTTTATTTGCTAACAAAAACAAATTTCGAAAATTTTAAATAAAATTGTATTCATTAAAATTTATGTAAGGGTGTTAAACTAGAAAACTGGAATACCCAAAGCATAATCCACACATCAAATGAGGTACAAGAAGAACGGAGGAGTGGCCCCTTGTTCTGGAAAGACTCAGTGAAGCAGTATAGGGCAAAACCAGAACAGGGAAGTGGGAAGGGTTGGGTGGGAAAACAGGGGGAGGGAAGGGGGCTGATTGGACTTTCGGGGAGTGGAGGTCCAGAAAAGGGGAAATCATTTGAAATGTAAATAAAAAATATATCAAATAAAAAAATAAAAAACAAACAAACAAAAGAATATATCTAATAAAAAAATTTTATGTAATGAATCACCTGCAGGCATGTAATTCTTCATTTTGAAATGTTGCTTTTAAGAATTATCCAAATAAACATAGTGTCATCTATTGGATTCATGAACTGACTTGTTCTACTTTTCCAATACTAATGTTAGTCTAGAAGCTTATAACTATAAAACCAATTTTGATAATTTTCCTAATATTAACTTTCCTCAGACAATAAAAAAATTATCTTTTGGGTTTTACTTAGTGGCTAAATGAGACTGAAACTGAATGTATTGAGTACAATATCTTATTAATTTTCTCATCTAAATACACATTCACTTTTTCATGTAAATACATATTTTATTTTGTGAACTTTCAATATGCATTGAATTTTCCAGGAATCCCATTGTGTGTTTTCAGAAATACACATTTAACTTTCCTTAGCTACTTCCTCATCTGAATAGCATATGTGGATGCCATATTGCTGACTTAGTAACTTATTTACTTAATTAGTAACTTAAATTGCTACTTTTATACGTATGCATCAACTCAACTTTGAAGCCATGTAGCACAAATCTGCTAACCTATGTGTGTATACATGTATCATGTATGCAGAGTAACATGTAAGAAATGTAATTTGAAAGATTATTAAATGATTCCCTGCTGCATCTTATATTTTATTAGGATGAGACATCTTCAATGGATCTTTCATGTATGGACCTAGTCTCAAAAACACAAGTTAGAAAAGTGACAGAGGAAGATGCTGACATCAACCTCCATACTTAACACACATGCACACAGATGCACATGTGTACCTACACAGGAGGATATCTGTACATACACATGCAAATGCATACACACATCCTTCACACACATGCACACAAACACAAATACACAAACACACAAGATAATTAAGATATTATTTAGGAAATGTGAGTTGTGTTTTTTTGCCTCTAGAAATCGGGTGTCTATTTATTGGCTTTTATACATTATCCTTTAGAATATGTATATATGGAAAACAACTCATGAATAAAAAGAAAGCCCGAAAAAGAAAGAGAGCAAGAAAAGGAGAGGTATATGGGAGAGTGTAGAGAAATGAAAGAAAGGGGAAATTATGTAATTATATTGTAACTTCAAAAATAAAAATATAATATTTAAAGAAACAAAACATTATCTTTTCTGAAAGCCTGAAAACTAGCCCTCTGGATCCAGCCCCTACCAGTGCTCGGCTTGTAGTTTGTAAAAGAAAAGAGGTTGGAGAGTATGAAATAGTAACACAATGTCAGGAAATTAGAAATGTAAGCAGTCCATAACTCAGAACTCACAGTCTTATGTCCAAATTCTTCCCTCAGCCCTGCCAACTACACCTCTTTTCTTCCTGAGAGACAATGTCCTTCAAGAAGTCAGATGCTAGCTTTCATCAGCTCATATAGACAAAACCTGGCTTGCATTGACTGTTAATGGTGTTCTTGGCTCTTTCTTAGGGGTTACAACTTTAGGGAGGGACGTCTTGTGGTTCTTGTTCATTTTCCTTTACCACACATTCTCTCTTCGTCTCTGTGCCAATGAGACAGTCGGCCACTTGGAACTTTCTACAAATGAGTATTGCATCCATGTGTGCAGCGCAAGCCCTGCTTCTAATATGCATATGCATTGGCAACCTCTCCTGCTCCTTTCAGGAAGTGAAAAACAGATGTTTCAGTTGAACTAATCACTGTGCTTCTGTATTTGTGCTAACAATCCAAAGAACTTCTATCTAGTGGGCTGGAGATAAGAAAGCACACAAAGTGTGCCTAACAAAGAGGACCTTTGATAAATTAAGAATCATTTTGTCATGGAGGGAAACTCTTTACTTACTTAAAGGTGTATGTAATATGATGTACATGGACTGAGAATTGAAATTCTATGGCGCCTGATAACTGAGGCAGATCTACCATGCTCTATTCTTCCAAGACTGCTACACGCTAAATCTCCCAAAAAGGGTTAAAACTTAGAATCTGTTATGACTTGGATCTTAGATGTGCCCCACAGGTTCCAAACTCTTAAGCAATGTGTGCTTGCTGGCAGAAGTAAGTCACGAAGGACAGGCAAGAAGCCAGCTCCTGCCTTCTATTTTGCATGTGAACGACATCTCCCAATGATGCCACTGACACTATTGACCTAGCTTTTCCACCAAGCCATCTCACTGTGATAGACTGAACCCTCTGAAGCAACGATAAATGTCTGTATTGTTTCCATCACTGGCTGTGGTCAAACTGATGCTGATATAACCAGTACAGAACTTTAAGGTCAGCCTGACAGTAATAGAAGCTGGGAACTTCACGTGGGAATGTTTACACTTATGAAGGGGGCCCCAGGAATAAGGTCATTGCCTTAGAAGACCTATTGCATTGGCCTTGGACTCTGCTCTACCCACTAGTGGTTCTCAACTTGTAGGCTACAACCCCTTTGGAGGTTGAACAACCCTTTCATAGGTGTCACATATCAGATATCCTGCATATAAGATATTTACATTATGATTTATAACAATAGCAGAATTATACTTGCGAAGTAGCTACAAAAAGAATTTTATAGTTGGGATCACCACAATAAGAGGAACTATATTAAAGAGTCACAGCATTAGAAAGGCTGAGAATCACTACTCCGAACAATAAGGAAAAATTTCCATCATTAAAGTCATTTATCCTATGACATTTGTTTATAACAATCCAATTTAATACCAGGATATAATGACATTTCACCTTATATTGCTTGCTAAGTAATTTAACATAGCTGGTATCTGCGTGAGAGATAACAGCCTTCTAAGAAAGCAACGAGCTTGATTGATACTCTATTATTGACAGAAATAACATTGAATCATGTTTACATTAAGTGTGCAGTAAAACCTTCCTGTTTCTCTGGGGACGTTCATTATCAACCATAACAGAAATTCTCAGGAAGTTAACTTAAGCAAACATAAGATACTATGTGCAGGCAGCTCACATGCCACAGCAAACATGTGCACAGACTTAACTAACAGCCTAGGATGGATTCACTATGAACACCATCAGTGTTATGCACAGAGCTTCCCACGTTCTCCCACTTTCCGTCCGGTTAGAGAGTAGGGAGCACAATAGATGGAGAACTGAGGACAGCTAGTGAAATTTATCAGCCTTCTAGTTGGTGTACCCACTGGAAGATACATGTTCTGCATTTGGTGTACGTTTTTTGCTAACCTTCTTTATCACAAGTTGATGATGGAAGGGAGATGGAGGGGCTGGAGATGGCTTGATCTAAAGGTTGTACTGTACAAAATGATTCTGAAGTTTGTATTATTCACTATTCAGACTGTGAGAGAGAGGTCGGTGAAAAATAAGTTCTATTACCCACACCTAATGAAGAAAACAACCTACCCACTCTTCCCTGGGGCCTCCTTGCAGCCTTTCTGCTTATTAGGTTTATTTTTTAATTTATTTTTAAACAAGCTTGAATGTAGCGTGGCTTCATCCCTTAAAGACTGCAGAGCGCCACAGAAAATGGCGTCCATTTGTCACCTGACTCCTTATTGGCCATGCTGTTCCCAT
Source organism: Apodemus sylvaticus (assembly GCF_947179515.1). Lineage (NCBI taxonomy): Eukaryota > Metazoa > Chordata > Mammalia > Rodentia > Muridae > Apodemus > Apodemus sylvaticus. The sequence goes on along the minus strand of NC_067477.1, from coordinate 102,675,623 downwards.
CCAGCCCCAGCGTTGCTCATGTTCTCTAGGCTCAGCTTCTTATTTGATCTAAAATGAACTAATTGAATTAGTTTAGCTCACTGTCCTCTGGCAATGTTTGCTGAAGCTTCCTTTTGACCTTAGGACTCATGAAAATGTAATTCTTGAGGAGGGGGGGGTGTTGTCTTTGCCCTTTTGCTTTCAAATAATGACAAAGTGTTTCTACATACACTCTAGCCCATGTTGACTCCTGAATAAATTACATGGAAACCTAATTAATTTATTAACAAGCAACAGACACTATGCTGGGGAAATACTCATCTATTCAAACCCTGTGCAGCTGCCTGCTTCTGAGTCACATGGTCCTTTACCTGCAATCTGAGTCTTGCCCTGGCTTCTGTTTCATGTGTGTCCTCCTAGCTGCTCTCCCATTGCAACCTCATGGCAGGCAAATCCCACTGGTCCTTCTCCTCTTTCTGGTCTTTCTCTCTCTGCGCCTCTCTCTTTTTCTTCCTAACTTAGATGGGGAGTCCCACCTTACTCTTTTCTGCCCAGCCATACACTGAATCAGGTCTTTATTAACCAATCAGATGGAAAACAATCCCCACACTGATACAGGAGATGTTCCAAATATCATGGCAATGCCAACATCTGGACTGCAACCAGATCTCTGGGCATAGCAATCAGCATCTGAACACACAGTGTACAAAACCAACGCCCAACAGAATTATTGTTGGTTTTAGTGACTCTAACTTATACTGACACTTTCTGCCATTGGTGCAGAAATGAGAACTTTCATTTGCTCACTCATATGCAGCCTTCTAGTTAGCATTTCAACATTTATCATAAAATATGGTAGATATTTTAGTGTAACTACTTGAGGAGTCTGAGCCTTGGGTCAGGAAGAGGATGACTGAACATAACATAGTGATGAGGTGTAGAAGTGGGTAGACTCTTAATTAGGGCTATAGAAGGAAGACAGAGAATGGGCCTAGTGAAATCTGAGTTTTGGGTCTGATGCATCGTTTGGGGAAGATGTTTTTTTTCAAATCAAGTGGAATGAAATATAAAAATATTTTAAAAGCATGAAGTATTTTAAATATTTTAAATAAAATATTAATAAAAATATTTTAAAAGTTCTGACTGTATATAGGCCCTGCTGTAGTAAAAGGTACAGTGGATGAGAAGTAATAATGTGTGATAAGCCAAATGAGCAGAGATGAGGAGTTACAGAGTAGATGAAGGAGCAGGGCAGGCATGTGGCTTACCCTGAAGCCTGGTGGATCGTATCATAGATACAAGTGCCTACCATGCCCAGAGCCACCTAAAATACCCCACATGCTACAAAGATAGAGGTGTATCATTATTGGGGAGGTAAATGACAGTATAAACTGTGAGAGGCTTTTAAAGCCATTCTTTCCCTCGAATATTTGGAAGCCTTTTTCATAGGCCACAATGTACCATTTGTACATTCTCAGACGAGAAAGCCAGCAAGGCAGGGCCTTGGAAATTCTTCACATGCAATTAAATCATTTGCTTTCATGTCATTAATAGGAATAAATGCATTTTTTTTCGTTTTAGTGGTGCACAGAAAAAGTACTCTGTGATAAGCTAGAAAAATTTAAAGACTTTTGGCTGTGTGTGCAGGCTCATTAAAATTTGGCAAGTTGGGTGTTTACTTCAAAAAATTGGTAATCTGAGAAGTCTTGAAGAAGGTATTATTTGAAAACAAAGTGCTCTGTTTGCAAATGCTTGCTGACTGGGCTGGCTGGCAGTGTGGCATTTTGTGTAGTGGCGTGTGGCCAGTGCATTGGGTCTGTGGGCAGTAGCCTGAGATTAAACACTGAGTGACTGGCACATTAGCGTCATCAGCTTGCAGCATTTACATATTTATTTGTCTAGGTGAACTTTTGAAAATGCTCACATTTTTACAAAGGGCAAAACTACAACATTGGAAGTCCCATTGAAACTTGTGCAGGGGTTAACCAGGATTTGAACCATGAACTTCTCTTACGTCCACTCCACATCAATGATGCAAACTCTCCACAAATGGGAGAAGTAGGAATGAACATTAAGAATAGTTACAATTTTGAGTGTGCGATAAACACTGTATTTTTATGAAGAATGGATGAAGCAAATTATACAACAAAGTGATTATTCTGTAAGACTTGGTTCAAAGAGAAATAATGGCCATTTTTAAGATGATAGCTGGTAGAAACAGAGTGACAACCAATGAATTCACAAGACTCACTGTGAAGCATTTAGTGCAACTCGCTGCAAACAAATGAATGTGATGTCTAGTGCTTTAGTCTAGTGGGCTCGCAGAAGTTACTTTGTTAGTTCATTAATAGGCAAATTGGGGTGGGTAGGAAAAAATATCCAAAATAACTTAGGACTTAAACAATACATGTGGTTTTCCTAAATGTGGTCTTTTTTAAATTTTGCATAAGACTACTATTTTTACTATTTTTATTTTCATCTTACCTTAGAGATGATGGGGGAAAAGAGACTCAGACTGTTAAAGGACTCATTCCAGTTAGTAAGGGCTGACTTGGATTCTAGTTTGCATTTGATAAGGATAGCTGCTATAACAAAGGTCCCCTAAATGCCAACGACTTACCAGGGCAGATGATAATGTCTCTCTCCTTAGTCCTATATGGATGTTATAGGATTTAAAGTTTCCTGGATTGTATCTCATCCACCTAAGTCTAACCATACCTATTTCTATATTTGAAAGAAGGAAAGGGCATATCATCTCTTCCATGCAACAGGCTATAAACTGTCACATAATCTTTATCATGAGGCACTCACTTCCCAGAAACTACATTGTACTATGGAAGAAAATCCCAACCATTTAATTGCACATTTGTTATCTGTCAAGAGTTTCTGCATGATGTCCAGTCTTTAAGTTACTTATACTCATCTCAATCAGATGCCAATGCTTCAGTGGTAACATAAACAGCTGAATGTTCATTGTACCATCATGGAAAATATTGGATGTCATCTACTTGCACAAAAGTTTTTAATAAAACATAGTTTTTAACATAGGTTTTATATAACATAAGGTATACATTTAAAAGAAACAATGGAAATTCAAGATATGCATACCAAGAAACAACTTCACAAAGGACATAATGTCTCATATATTTGTGCATTTATGTAGCATAGTTGTGCATGGAATGACTGCAAACACAAAGCAACTTTAGCATTTGGTATTACACATCTAAATTCCATTAGCACAGATGCCTTCAGGCACATGACTTTCCAATATAGTAAACAAGACTTAATAAAGTTCTGAACAAAAGAATTTATAATCCCCCCTAAATATAAACCAGAAATGCACTCATAGACTGCTCATCAAACTCATGGAAACATTATTTTGTTTTGAAAATATCTGCCAAAATAATTATAAGTAGTTGTTAGTTTCTAAGCCTCTGTGAGTATCTAGCTGTGTGGGGCTGGGAGGTTTGCAGATATCTAAGGACTAGCAGTTGGTGAAGACTGTCTTCTACATCGGAGGTCATCTGGGGTTCTACCTGGTCTTTGCTCAAAGTTCAAGTCACTATGACAACAGAATTGCCCTCCAAAATTGATAATCTGCCCCCCTCCTACACTCCTCCCTTCTCTTCCTCCATCTTCTCTCCATTCCTCCTGTCCTTCCTTAGTTGCTGATACAAGATATTCTAGGCTGGTATGCATGTTCTTACCCATTCTTGGAATCTGCCATTTCTTGGATAAACTCAGTTCTTTCTGTTAATGATTCATATAAGAAATAAACTTGTAGATGGTATTCTCCTACTACAAGACTTCAATACCCTAGTGAGAGTCCAAGGATATGTGTGTGTATGGCAGGGGCATGTTATAGTATCCATACTTTGGAGAGTATAGAGAATATAGTATGTAATACGTATGATATTACTGCTATGTGGTGTGGGCTATATGTTGCGTGTGTGTGTGTGTGTGTGTGTGTGTGTGTGTGTGTGCGTGTAGGGATCTATAAATTTGTATATTTGATGTTGGCTATGGGGGTCTGGTGTGTGTCTGTAGCATGGGCTATAAATGTATGGTGTGTGAGGGGAGCATGGTGTGTATAGTATATGGGATGCATACAGAATATATGATGTATATGTGGTATAATAGGCATAACACTTTGACTCCAGTGTGAGATGTGTGTGTAATATATGGATGTGTGAGCACACAGGAGGTGTGGGCTGTGTGTGTGTGGTATATGGTAAGTATACAGTGTATGCATGTATGTGTATAGTATTGGCTCTGTGTGTGTTATGTATGGTCTATTTGTGTAATTGTGTTAACAATACTCATGTATGTGTATCTTCATTTCTTAGTGTTACTGTCTATATACCTGTGACCACAAGCTCTCACTGATGTTGGCTACTAGTATAGTGTAGTATGAGGCACTTTCACATTCTCCTCTGGTTCACCTATCAGCTGTTACTCAAGCAGTGAGAAGGTGGTTTCCTCTATTCCCCCGTTCTTTGTTTAGTTGACATGACCAACTGAACTACAAAATTTCTATCCAGTTCCTTTTGTTTCACTCTCACTGGCTCTGTTTATTGTCACAACTTTGACCCTCATCTACATCCAAACTCTGGTCTTCCACACTCTGGGTTCCTTTTTTGAACTACTCACTTTTTTTTCTTTTTTTTATTCGATATATTTTTTATTTACATTTCAAATGATTTCCCATTTTCTGGCCCTCCACACCCCGAAAGTCCCATAAGCCCCCTTCCCTCCCCCTGTTCCCCCATCCACCCCTTCCCACTTCCCTGTTCTGGTTTTGCCCTATACTGCTACACTGAGTCTTTCCAGAACCAGGCCACTACTCCGTTCTTCTTGTACCTCATTTGATGTGTCTATTATGTTTTGGGGATTCCAATTTTCTAGGCTTATATCCACTTATTAGTGAGTGCATAATATGATTAATCTTTTGAGACTGGGTTACTTCACTTAATATGATGTTCTCCAGCTCCATCCATTTGTCTAAGAATTTCATGAATTCATTGTTTCTAATGGCTGAATAGTACTCCATTATGTAGATATACATTTTTTGCATCCATTCTTCCGTTGAGGGATACCTGGGTTCTTTCCAGGTTCTGGCTATTATAAATAGGGCTGCTCTGAACATAGTGGTGCTTGTATCCTTATTACCTGCTGGGGAATCCTCTGGATATATGCCTAGGAGTGGTATAGCAGAATCTTCCTGAAATGATGTGCCCAGTTTTCTGAGGAACCGCCAGGCTGATTTCCAGAGTGGTTGTACCAATTTGCAACCCCACCAGCAGTGGAGGAGTGTTCCTCTTTCTCTGCATCCTCGCCAACACCTACTGTCTCCTGAATTTTTAATCTTAGTCATTCTGACTGGTGTAAGTAGAAATCTCAGGTTGTTTTGATTTGCATTTCCCTAATAACTAATGAAGTTGAGCATTTTTTAAGATGCTTCTCAGCCATCCGAAGTTCTTCAGATGAAAATTCTTTGTTTAGCTCTGTACCCCATTTTTAAGAGGGTTATTTGGCTTTCTGAGGTCTAACTTCTTGAGTTCTTTGTATATATTAGATATTAGCCCTCTATCTGATGTAGGGTTTGTGAAGATCTTTTCCCAATTTGTTGGTTGCCGATTTGTCCTTTTGATGGCGTCCTTTGCCTTATAGAAACTTTGTAACTTTATGAGATCCCACTTGTCTATTCTTGATCATAGAGCATACACTATTATTGTTCTGTTCAGGAACTTTCCCCCTGTACTGATGTACTCAAGGTTGTTCCTCAGTTTCTTTTTTATTAGCTTCAGAGTGTCTGGCTTTATGGGGAGGTCCTTGATCCATTTGGAGTTAAGCTTAGTACAAGGAGATAAGGATGGATCAATTCGCATTCTTCTGCATGCTGGCCTCCAGTTTAACCAGCACCATTTGTTGAAAAGGCTATCTTTTTTCCACTGGATGTTTTCAGCTCCTTTGTCAAGGATCAAGTGGCCACAGGTGTGTGGGTTCATTTCTGGATCTTCAATCCTATTCCGCTGATCTGCTTGCCTGTCACTGTACCAATACCATGCAGTTTTTAACATTATTGCTCTGTAGTATTTCTTGAGGTCAGAGCTACTGATTCTCCCAGAATTTCTTTTGTTGTTGAGAATAGTTTTAGCTATCCTAGGTTTTTTGTTATTCCAGATGAATTTGAGAATTGCTTTTTTTTAACTCTATGAAGAACTGAGTTGGGATTTTGATGGGTATTCCATTGAATCTGTATATTGCTTTTGGCAAGATGGACATTTTAACTATATTAATCCTGCCAATCATGAGCATGGAAGAGTTTTCCATTTTCTGAGGCCTTCTTCTATTTCCTTCTTCAGAGTCTTGAAGGTCTTTTAAATCTCTACGTTCTCATGTGCCACACATTGAGCTTAGTGAAGGAAGTTTCACTAGTTTGATTAATACATAGCTTTGTTTTTCTATTACAAGAATATCTTACAGAGTGCTTTCATTATACAAAAAATATCTCCTGTGCCTTGCCTGCCAAAACTAGGAAACCACTGGTGTTTTTACTGCAAATATGTAGTATATGTATATGTAGTATCTGTATATGTAGTAGCTATGTAGTCTCTGGATGTAACATGTATTTAAGATCCACTTAGGTTTTCATGGACCATAGTAATTTATCACTTTATATGACCTAACGCTGTGCTGCATGCATGCATCACTACTTGTATGCCCATTTTTTTCTGTGAAGGACAACTTTCTTTCTTCTGGATTTTTAATATCATCAGTAAAGATGATATAAATATGCATAAGTGGAATTTTTGCCCATGTAAACTGATTTGCCTAAATGTATAGCTAGTGTTCACTAGAACATTGACTAGTGTATAGTCAATGGTTTTAACTTTAGTTAGTATAGAATGAAGCCTTTTCAAGAGAGGGTGTACCATTTGCATTCTCACTGGCAATGAATAAGTTGTAAAATCAAAGCAATATTAGATGCTCTGTATTGTTTTTCCAGATATTAGTATACTTGAAGAAATTCATTGATTCTTAGGACATTCTTGAACATTAAAGAGAATTCACATTCTTGGGATTCTGCTGGTAAAAGCCAGTAGAATCTTCAGTTTTCATTATAAAAGGTAGTTACACACAATCATAGTTATAAATCCTCAGGCACATGGGATGTGTACTCCATGTTAAAAAAACTCACCTCTAGAGCTCAGACTGCATCTCAGTAGGTACAGTTATTGCCTAGAGTGTTCAAGCCTTTGGGTTCAGTTCCTAGAACTTTATAAATGGTGGCACATGTATGAGATCTCAGCACTTCAGAGGAAGAGGCAAGGGTCAGAGGTCTAAACTTGTCTTTAGGTTCACAAGGAGTTTGAGGCTAGCTTAACCTCTTTCTATTCATTGGTTAAGTAATTTTCAATTAAAATAAACATGAAAAATATATGCATCCCATATACTATACACACATGAAAAATTGTCCCATGCATGCATTTAGATGTATGAAGAAAATGTTAAAGTTTATAAAGCAATGTTTCAAAATGCTAATGCTAATTTATACTCCAAATTTGGAGACTATGAATGAAATTATTCCTTTTTAGAAGAAAAAGTTAATCATTATATTATCATAATAATGATAAAGAATACTAGACAAGCTATAATACTAGGTTGTGAAAACCTCCTTGAGAGGGGTATCCATGCTATTTTTTTAAAGATATTGTCACTCCTCTAAGAAAGGAGCCTGTGTTACTTTCATAGAAAATGGTGACAAGAAAAATATAAGAGGCAACAATAATGACAGAAAACACCAGAAGGTATTCTCTTCCTCAGGCCATGTGTGTGTGTGTGTGTGTGTGTGTGTGTGTGTGTGTGTTCATATTTCCAAATGGAGTTTTCTAGAATAACAAATCATCACAGCCCACAGTCCTTCTCCTTCTCTGCTTCTTAAGAGCTTCTCATTTCATTTACAACACCAGCGCTTCTTATTTTAAGACAGGCATTTTTTTCACATTGTCTTTGAGAGAGAAGTAAAAGAATAAGGCTAATGATAAAATGCATCAAGAGAGGAGAAGGCTCTTCAAAACTGTTTTAACTTTGGATAAGAAAGGCAATTTTAGCAGAAGACATTTGCCTGGCAACAGTTACCAGTGCATTTTGATCGTTAAGAGAGAATTCAGAGAATATCAAGTCCTGGCCATTTCTCACTAAATGATGAAAACTAGCTGGACATATTCACAAGAGCAAAATTGTTTCTATGGGGACTACTAGGAACATTTTCAGACAAGATTTGGGAAGGAATGTTCTTTTATGCGAGACAGATTTGGGTTATAAGTCCTTCTCTGATTCCTTTTAACTCTAACTTCAGACCAGTGACTGCTTTGAGTCTGGTTTTGTTTTGCTTTTTGTTTCTTTGTGTGTTTGGTTGATTTGGTTTAGTTTGGTTTTTGTGTTAGTTTGTTGAAAATGTTTAACGCATAGACACCTGACATCCTTATAGACATTAAGGTAATATCATTCATAAATTTCCAGATACTGAGGTAGGGACCTGAGATTTGTCCCAGTCAGTTTTAAAAACCAGTTTGCTGATTTTTCTAGAAACTATTTTTTCTTAGGAATTGACTACTGTCTTTTCTAGGATAATATGTCACACAATCACATATCTGTCATCTGTTGTCTTATAACTAAGCTGGGAAATTAGTGACTTCTAGCGATTGGTTTGGTTATTGTCATAATTACTCAGTCTAGATTACCAGCTCAGTATTACTTGGTTTGTTTTTGTTGTCTGCATGGATCGTTTTGTTTTGTTTTGAGGCAGACTCTCATGTATCTCAGGCTAGCCTTGAGCCTGCTATGTAGCCAATGATGACCTTGAATTTAATAATTCCTCTTTCTTCAATTCTGAAGTAGTGGGATTACAAGCGTAAATGACCCAATTATACATTGGTAGGGGATGAATCCATTGCTTCCTTCATGCTATGCAAGCCCTCTATCGATTTAGATACTTACTTATCAATTCCCTTGCTTAATAAAGTGTCTGCAGTGAGGCAATCATTCAGCTATAGCAGAATTATCTACAGTGGGTTGAACATAGTGTTTCAATCACATTCAATCTCAGCACTTAAAAGGCTGGGACACTCTGATTCCTATAAGTCAAAAACTAGCCTGAGATATAGAATGAGACTCAACTTCAAAATAAAATAAAATAAAATAAAACAATACAATACAATAAATATAATATAATATAATATAATATAATATAATATAATATAATATAATATAAAAAGATACTGAAAATATTCTGAATTTCAGGCTTGGTCCTTGGTTCTCTCTAGAGGACCTTTAGCTTTCAGTTGACCAGACTGAGTATGGTTAAGTGACTGAAAAGACACTTCAAGATAGACATGGAACAGCTAGGAGGAGGTCACAGTGTCAATTTTTCATGTTCTGTGAATTACAAGGAATCCCAGTTCAAGAAATGAGGAAGCCCATGCTGTCCTTTTTAAGGACTACTTTTTCATTCTATCATCTTTTAGGACTAAATATAATTTGCTATTTCTAGTGTTTTATGAAATGGACATCGTTTATTCATATTAGGTGGATATATGGTAGCAAATTTAGAAAGAAGTAATATTTAATAATTTAATGAGATGATTCCAGAAGAAATAATTTCCTTGATGAGAATTCTAGCTTTGTCCATTTTTATCCCTAAGCTAATTTTTTGGTCTTGACTGAGTTCCTTGCCTCATGAGTTTCTTAATGTTGTTCTACCATAAGGTTGAAAAAAAAACTATAAAATTGTCTCTTTGTGGAGGTGTCAAGTTTAACATCAGCTTCAAAAGATACACTCATAGCCATGCTCTTCCAGAAGACACTGCAGAAAAATCACTTTCCTATCTTTTATGAGTGTCCTTTGCTAACCTCAGCCTTCAATATCTCATATCATCTCAACTCTCCCGTTTTCCTATCTTCCTTTCCTAAGGGCATTTGTGTTAGAGCTGAGCTTCCTAGATCATCTAATCTCCCCCATTCAAACTGTTCAGTGTCATCACATCACCAAAGGTGCCTTTTGGCTACACAAGGTGACATGTTCACAGCCTTTGACAATCAGGACATGAATTTCTTTGTAAATATCATCCAGCCTGTGTCGATGGGGAGAAGGCAAACCCAGGCCTTTCATTTGCTTGTCTGGTAACGGGAGTTCTAACAGCTGTGTTGCATCTGTGTCATGAGGACCCTAAGGGTTAAATGAGAATGGAATGTACCCCAGTGCCTGCCAGAGCAGGTTCACTGTGAGTCATGACTTCTGTCTCTCCCTCTCCCTCTTCCTCTCCCTTTCCCTCTTTGTTTCTTTCTCTCTTCTCTCCTCTCTCCCCTCTCTCTTCCCTCTCCCCTCTTCCCCCTCTCTGTCTCTCTCCCTCTCCCCTCTTCCCTCTCCCCCTTCCCTCTTCCCTCTCCCCTCTCTTCTCTCTTCTCTCCTCTCTTTCTCCCCTCTCCCCTCTTCCCTCTCTCTCTGTCTCTCTCCCTCTCCCCTCTGCCCTCTACCCTCTACCCTCTTCCTTCCCCCTCCCTCTAGCGCTCTCTCTCTCTCTCTCTCTCTCTCTCTCTCTCTCTCTCTCTCTCTCATCCTCTTTATAATGTTATGCAGCTTCCTGAATGGAGAGAGAACATTCAAACTCAGTCTGCTAGCACACATGGCTTCTGAACAAATCTTTCAGCTTTGAAAGTTATGATTCTCATGCATCTGACTCATAAATTCGTTTATTCATGGAAAATCCAAGGAAGGATTCAGAAATACTGTCTATTAAGAGTATTGGTTGTGATTGTTCAAATGTAGAGCAGGAGGAAATAGAAAGAGCATAGTCAAGCATTCTTTATGAAACAAAACGATTTTAAGTGGATTGAACTTTCTGTAAAGGGCTTGCTAGTGGTCACTGTGCTGTGTGCTTTTCCATAAGTAGTAGCACTGCATATGGTTCTAATGTTCTTCATCACAGTGACTTGCCCATTGAGGTCCCCATTATTGTTTTCATCTTTCAAATGAGAAAAACAGCCTGTTTTGGGATCCTGAGTTCTGAAGCCATTCAAGTCAATCCAACTAGGAAAATCCTGATCTTAGCCATTCTAATTTGGCTTCAATTTGGGGAATTTTACTAAACGGCCTTTGGTACATGTTGGAGTTTAATCTTTTAGTAAAATTTTTGCTTCCCTTTTTTTTTTTTTTAGCAAAGCATCATTTGGCTTTCTTTTCTTGCCCTTTCCAAACACATCAGAGGGAGTATACTTATGCAGCAGTAGAGATGGAGATCTTATAAGTACAACCCTTTTGCAATCCAACCTGGAGGCAGCCAGAAAAGGCTTTCCCATAAAAGTTCTGAAAACAGTTAGGCAAGTTTCAAAGTTAAACAAGGCTCTCAGTCCAATCCAGTTAACTGCTTTTCAAAAAATAAGTATAAAGAAAGGGTTTATGTGTGGGCACTGAGGGGGGTGTATGGAAACAGATACTCTCCCCAGCTTGGGTGGTCTTTGCAAGCACAGGCATTGGACCCATTAGAACAGGGTGTGGGGACAAATGCTGTTGTTTACAGAATCCTCTGGTGTCTGAAGGTGAAGGACGAAAATAAAAAGTAAATCCAGGAGATGTTGGGAAGTTGCCTGGGAAAGATAGTCTCCCAGGAGAACATTTCATACGTTCATTATTTACTTGCACAGTGCTTTTGAAACTAATGAGATAATAATTTAAGAAAAAGGAGCAGACAGTTAAATCAACTATTTTCTACAACTTCTGCAATGAGGCTATGCTAAGTATTCTCCCCATTTTCCAGACGAGTCTCTGGCAGAATAAGTAACCATAGCAACATCTCAAAACTAATTTGCAACTATAGTGGGAACGGAGGAGAGGGATTCTTTCCCATATGAAACACAATTCCAAAAGACATTAGATATGTTCATCTCTAAAATGCTCAAGTGCCCTTCGAACCATTGTGATATCACAGGCTTCTTTTAGAGGAATAAGACAATTGTGTTTACTGAGTAAGTTACAGATGTATGAATAGAGTTAAAAGAAGTCATGGGTAAAATGTCACTGTCTATCATAACTCTGTGGCCTGGTATTAACTGGGCCATTTACTAGGCCTGGAAGAAGTGGCCCTGTGAAATGCTGGAGTGTTGGAGTTTTGGAGAACAGGATGTCTGGCAAGTTATATGAATGTAGGAGATAGAATGAGTCTCCAGCCATGGCCCCAAAGAATGCTGGGGAAGTGTCATTCCAGCCTCAAACCTTCCGCTGCAAGATTTCTGATGCACTGAGGCCAGAAGTCAGAGCAATTGGTGCTGAGGATGCTGGTCCCCTGGAACAGGTTAGAAAGAAGCAGCTGCTCTCTGAGGAGGCAAGAAAGAATGTTCAGCTCACATAATGACCGCTGAAAATGTCAGCAGTCCAATCTAAGCCCGGGTCAAAGTCCATTTTGCCGACTCTGACTATTCTTCATATTTTGCTTGTGAGCTCAGCATTGAATGTGAGTTGGTGACATCTTTGAATGAATCTTTGTCCCAGGATATATGAAGACCTTTTTGACAAGTGGTAAGCTAGCAGTGAATCGATGCTGAGCAAGTATTGTGGAATTAGCTTGGGCAATGTCTCAGAGGTGTGATGGTAATTACTTTAGAATCAGGAAGACATGGCTACTTTCCCTTCCTGTGGAAGATAACAAGATTGGAAGTCAAAATAGAATGTGTCCCAAATGTGTCCAGAGGACTTTTCATACAGGTCTTACTGCTGGAGGGCAAATGGACAGTTCTCCCAAATATGACTTGACAATTGGTGTCCATATGTTAGGGTCTGCACAGAAAAAAAAATCTAGAAGAAAAAACATCTCAAAGGCAGAAATAGGGGCTGGAGGGGTGGCTCAGTGGTTAAGAGCACTTACTGCTTTTGCCAGAAGCTAAGGTTTAGTTAGATGGAGGGGTGGGGGCGGGAGGAACTACCCCATCATGTAGTTTCAAACTGCCTGTAATCCCAATTCCAGAGGATTTAACCCTGCTGGTCTCCATGGCACGTGAATACATATGAGCACACATGTAAATAAGGAAATCTATTTTAAGAAGGATGAAAAAGACTGGTGAAGGAAGGGCATGGGAATGTAGTGGAAAGTGATGGTTCACACATAGGTTGCAAGGACTGGGGCACAATAGAGATATGTCCCTTTATGGAAAATTCAAGAAAGTATCCAGGTTTCCCAATGTATCCTTTAATAATAAGATTATTTGGCCCTGCATATGTGAACCTTTTCAAATACACACGTGCTTTACACCACAGAACTACCCATGTAGTCTGTCACATTTATTTAAATTTCTCCAGGCTGTTTCAATTAATCCCCAGTTAGCTTTGTCCTCTTCACTTCAATTCAAGGAAGCATTCTCCATTGTAAACCTGCTCAGACCAGGGTCTGACTAATGACAGACAAGGTCTATGTACAATCCAAGCATTACTAGCAGTAAGAAGAAGATTCTTTATACATCTAGAGTCTCATTTCAGCTGTAAATTCTTGGGTGTGTGTTTTTAAGGTCTGGGAAGTACCTGAATAATACTCTACAACCCAAACGGGAAACTATAAGGTCTACTCTATATAAAATACCAAAAACTCCAATGTTACTGTATGCCTCTCAATACCTAGGAATGCAGCTGGGTAGAACTTGAGATCCTCCACTATTTCCTTAAGGTTCTCTGTGTTTTCCGTGCATCTGTTTGTTTCTTATATTTATTTTTGATGCAGTGGGGAACACATTATATTCTATTTCAAAGGAAGCTGAGAGGTCTTTTAAGATAATCTTTGAACATTAATATCTTAGATGTATACAAATTATGAAATAGATAAAAATACAAGTTTTTATAATATTCTCCTTCAATTTTTCTTGCAGGTTTAATACAGATACTTTTTTTTAATATCAGGACATACTGTACTTTGTGTGTATTCCCTAAGTAGACCAGTACTTTCCTCTGCCTCTCTGTCTCTTCTACTTCCAGCTAGTCTCTTCTCTTCTAGACAGTTTTGTTTGTAGACAATCAATGCAAAAGTGGAGACATGATAATTGCATTTTTAATTGTGCATGGACTAATGTCTTAACTTGATTTAAATAGTATTTTTCAGCAACAGAGTCAAAAATTTTGAAAAATATAATTACTCCTTTTTTTAAATAAGCATAGCCTAGATTCTGGTTATATAATAGGAATACCAGACAATCTGGTGATTTCCAGAAAGTATATTTGTCCAGGTATTCTCTTTGCTCTATGATGGTAACTTGTCAGCATAGTGAATATCTGCTTACAGGAATATGAAGAGAGATATTTAAATTTATTTGGAGTTCAGCCCAACTTATTAATCAATCAGCACAACTAAGCATTTAAAGTGACATGAACCATATCTGATGGATCTAGACATAGACTGGAGGATGGTCAGTCACGTGATGATGATCTAAAAGAAGACGGATATGGTAGAAGGCAAAGCTGTGGCTGGCAACAAGTGTTAGATTTTAGTTTTCTGTAAATGAACCTAGCTAGCCTAGGGGAATCGTTGAATGTAGATGTAACTGCCTGTGAAAGTGGTGAGCTTCCACAACAAGAGAAAATAACAAAACAATATTGAGATACAACTTTTTTTTCTACCACTTAACACAATTTTAGTTTTGTAGATGAGAATTGAGATGCGTGAAAAAAAATGCCAATCACTGCTAGTGTTCTTTCTTGCTGTATTCCAATTATATAACAAAACTCTGGCATTTTAACAAGCAGAGGGCTTTTCAAAAAAAAAATCTCTGAGAACAGAGGAACCCAATTCAACTGTACTCCGAGTGGGAAGGAAGCAGACAGGATGACCTCATTGTTGTGTTTCTAGGAAAGATGAGTCATGCAGTCTGCTCAGATTCGGGGTAGCTGGAGGGAAGCTGGATGTCCACGATGCTTTCCTCCTCTTTAACAGGGACCAGTCTCATGTTTCTTTTCAAACAAAAGGAAAGAAAGCACTTAGAAACTGGCCCAAATCAAGACAACATCGCTCGAATGTTCTGGAAAAATATAAATAAATCTGTTTCAACTTGAGATTAATTGAGTTGAGTGTGGAGGGTAGGGTAGGAAATAAGGGTCATATAAACCATCCAAAATCCCAGGCTCTCCTATTTCTCCCTCCTGCCAGCAAGCAGCCAGGAGTTCAATTCCAAGTTCCCTTTGATTGCCTTGCAAGGACAAAGGCCTAGTTGAGAGCAAGGCAGCAGTGTTAAGAAGGGACAGGGAACAGCCAGAGGCATCTGCAGCTGCTTCAGACCCCATGAGGAGGGGTCTGAAGGGGACATTCATGCCTCTCTCCAGGACAAGTGTCTGTTGCTAGTGCAGTGTGGTAGGCATAGCAGGAAAAGCTTTTTCTTCTAAACCGCTCCAAGCTTTACACCATGGTTTTATGACCCTATAACACAGCGTTTACTGAAAAGTCTACTACAGAACAGGTGCTGTGGAGATTTATGAATGTGAAATTGCCATGCTGCCCAAGGGGCATCCAAATGCCATGTGCTGAGAGACTGATTCTGCTGATTACTGTAGCTTTACCTGTTCTGGAAAGTTGTGCCACTTTATCAGTCTCTAAGAAGAAAAATAGAGGTCGCGGTGACCTTTTATCAAGAGTGGGGAAATGGAAAAAGTACATTTTCCTTGATGCTCAGTTTCATCAGATTCATCATTGAAAGAAAACAGCTTGGAATTCCACTGCACGTTTGTTTGCTTTAACAGCAGGCTGCTGCTGTTAATCCAAAAATTAGAGCTCAAATTCTAACACTATTCAAATACAGCATCCCTATAGCTTGGCTCTGAAGTTGTAGCAGGTATTAAGTGTATTAATAAAGTCTTAAGGATTTAAAATATTTTATTTCAGAGAATTTCCTAGATATAGGCAATGAAATACCACCATATCTAGGCTCTCTTTCTTCCTCTGGCTTCCATTTCTGTAAAAGAGAAACCGATAAACTTCATCTTTTCATATATAATCACTAAATTTAATTAGTACTGCCTAGAGGAGCATGGTGAAAGGGGGCTTTTAGGAGATTTTAAAAATATTTATTTGTATTGTTTTTATTTAAGTCTATGCCTTTGCCTATGTATCTGACATACATGTGCTCCCAGAGGCCAGAAGAGCATGTCAGATACCCTGGAGCTGAAGGTACAGGTGTCTGTGAGCCACTTGCCTGGCTCCCGGGAAAGAAACTCAGGTTTTCTAAAAGAGCCGAATATGTTCTTCACCACTGAGCCATTCCTCCAGCCTCATCTTAGAGTTTTCTAAAAGAATTTCACCCTGGGAAAATTTTCCCTTCCTTTTCTTTCTTTTGTTGTTGTTTAGCAATCTCTGTAGGAGATCCAACCAGAGCTTTACAAATTTGAAGGTTGGCAAGCCCAGGGAGTTGTGCATGCTAATATGCAAGGGACCAACTGACCTTCATCCTCAGCCCATTTCCCACAACCCCCAGTTTCAAATACAGCACAGACAATGACTTATCCAAGGTCCCAGAATTAAGGAAGGTAGAAAGTTGAAGTCTAGCAGTACTAAATGCAAGGTATCTTGATTAAATTCATGTCATGTGACAACTGTTTCAAATAGACTTGGCAAGGCTAACAATGTGACATCTGATTTTGGTAAATACACTGAAAGTGTTTTTATTTTCATAAAGTGTATCTCAGGGAGTAGAAAGATGGCTCAGCAGTTAAAAGAGATTGCTGTTCTTCCACAGGAGTGGAGTTGAGTTCCCAACATCTACAAAGGATGATGGCTCCCAATCTCCTATAAATCTAGGTTCAAAGAATCAGATAATCTCTTCTGATTTCTGGTAAGACGCTGTACTCCCTTGTACTACTTATTGTTAGACGCTTATTTATACATAATTAAAAGATAAATTAGATTTTTAAAAAATTTATATTACATATCTGTGAAATTATAAAGTTATTTTATAAGTTTATATAAGTTAAATTATCCATTAAAGTGAATTTTAAAACTCTTTCAGTTCAGAGATACATAACTAATTTTAATTTCATTTGGTTCTTTTAAAAATGATTGATTTGTGTATATTTCATGTGTATCAATGTGCTGCATGCATACATGTCTAACTCCCCTGAAACTGGAGTTAGAATGGTTGTTAGCTGATGTGTGGGTGCTGGGAATCAAGCCCTGTTCCTCTGTAAGAGCTGTCAGCGTTGGTTTTTTTTCCTTTATTTTATTTTATTTTATTTTATTTTATTTTATTTTTAATTTTCTAATTTCTTTGTTTACATTCCAAACACTTTCACCTTTCCCAGTTCCCCCCACCCCATATGTCCCAAAAGCCTTCTCTCCACCCATTCTCCAATCACGTCCCTCCTTTTTTCTCTGTCCTGGTACTCCCCTACAATGCTGGATCAGGCCTTTCCAGGATCAGGGCCCTCTCCTTACTTCTTCATGGGAGTCATTTGATATGCTACTTGTGTCTTGGGTATTCATAGCTTCTGTGCTAGTTAATATCCACTTATCAGTGATTGCATTCCATGTATATTCTTTTGTCATCCTAAGTGAGAGAGAGCTGTCAGTGTTCTTAACCTACTGAACCAACTTTCCAGTCCCACCTCACTCTCTTTTCTGTGTGCTTTCATGGCTCCAGAATATGATAATTATTCACACTTTCAGTTTTCAGCTCAGATTCTCATTTTACAGCTCTACAAGAAGACCCTCCTTAAGGTAGCCCAACTAATGGAAGAAGTGAAAGGGGGCTTAAAAGGAGAGGATTGGGGGTTAAGGGAATGTGGCACAGCGGTGTGGGGGAGGGGGTGCCCAGGCGGGTCCTTGCCTGGGCACCTCTGCCCCCTGAGGGACCACACACACAAAGGCATGATACAGAATGGAGTTTATTCAGAGTAGGGGATGGGAGTTAGTGGTAGAGAAAGGTGGAGAGGGAGAGAGAGAGAAAGAGAGAGAAGTGGAGTGGTGGCTAGCCATGACCACGTGGAGAGAAGAGGAGAGCCCAAGGGGCAGAGGGGTGAGAGTATGTGGGAGAGAGGAGAGCAAAGAGAGAGAGAGGAGGAGCAAGTAACCCCTCTTATAGTGGGCCAGATCTCTGGGGCGGGGCATACCTGGCTATTGCCAGGAAGGTGTGGGGTGGAGCTTAGACAGAAGCCCAACAGTAAGTGGCTTCACTCTTCACTGTTAGATAATAATTTGTTTATACATAAATTCTGTGATAAAAAAGAACTTGAGAAACTTGCACTTATAATCTCTACTTTAACAGTCAATACAATGGATGAGAAATTCTGATTCTTGTGCATTTAAAAAAATCATTATCATCACCCACAGCATCATCATCCGTGAGTACTCACCTTCTTCCTCATGGATTCTGCAGACTGAGATAATATATATGACGAAGTTCTTTGACTCCACCCCAGCATTGTAGATGGTGAGCCTTGCAGCTTCACATTATCTATCATTCTAACCTGTCTACCAGGCACAAGTCTCATTGCTTTACTTTTGCAGAGAATGAATCTCTGTGCTCTAGGATAGGGATAACTGGAATCCAGGCAATGTGATGGGTACTGCATGTTAGAATGCTTTCTAAGCACAGGAGTGGGGACTTAGATTTTAAATATGGTTTTGCTCCCTGATTTTATCATACACCCTGGTAGGAACAAGGATGGAAAGATTTATTTTTAGTGGGGTCATTTTATAGTTGCTCAACCCAATATCATAATGGCAGAGACCATAATGGGAAAGCATTTCCCCCATGCAAATGGGAAACAGAGAATAAGGGACCAGAGACCAGGTAGAGCTACCAAACATGTTTCCTGCAGCAAACCATACATCTTAAAGTTTCCATAACCTTCAAACACACCACTACTCTATGGCACCAGGTAATAAACCCATGAGCTTATACCAGCATTTCAGGTTCAAACCTCTCTTATCTTCTGAGACAATGCTAGAGTCAATGATTCTGAATCCTTTGACCAGTACAGTATAGATAGATCTGTGTGTTTTGGGGTCTCTGAGCTTCTTAATTGCTATAATAGTTTCAGAGCCTTCCCCATTGCATTTTGTGACTCTCTCACCTTCTTAATCTTACCATTGTCTTTTGAGACAAGATCTTACATATGTAACTCAATCTGACCTTAAACTAATGATCCTCCTGCCTCTGCCTCCCACATGCCCTTTCAACACATCCATTTACTATTGTTTATACAGTTTCCCTAGGTGGTTTAGGAAGTTAGACATGCAATAAGTCACTCACTCCATGTCTTTGGTTAGTCAAGTTCCTTCCATGACAAAGAACCTGAGTCTTGATCATTTAAACAATGAAAAGGCTATTTTCCTATATTACGGAAATTCAAGATCAAGATATCAGAAGGTTATTTTGTTTATTAGTAGGCTTTTTGTTGTTGTGTTGGGTTTTATTTTGTTGTTTTCTTTGTGGGGTTTTTGTTGGCTGTTGTCTTGGTCTTGTTTGCTAAAACTTCTCACCTTACCTTCCCAGGACTTTCTTTCTCTAGTGTATCTTACCTATTTCTATCAGGAATCCAGAAAAATCTAGGTAAACGCTCATTCACCAGACCCTACTTTATTTAATTATATCTTTAAAGATATCATTTCAAATTATAGCCATTTCCCAAGGAATTAGAGATAACAACTTGAATGTATGAGGATTTTCTTAGTTTTATTTACTTATGATTGATTTATCATCTATCTATCTATCTATCTATCTATCTATCTATCTATCTATCTATCTTATTAAGGAGGAACACAAATCAACCTGTGCTATAAGTACTTCATCATGGTGTGATGTTGTTTTCTCCATTATGAGAATTGCTTATGGTTCTCAGTCCCATATGTCCTCAGCAGTTTAGCTTTTCTCATTGTAAACTGTTGTCTGTTAGAAATAGGACATTTCTTACTTCAAAAGATTTAAAAACCATTAAAAATCAACTTTTTTGAAAATGTAGAATTTAATTTAAATATACAACCAAGAAACATACTTAATGAAGGAAGAAATCTGCTAAATTTATGTACCACAGTCTATAATATTTTGGGAGGCTAACATAAGGATAGCAGCCCACCTTCCTGGCACAGCTGGTTGCAGAAAAAGCAATAAGGACAGAGATCTTGAATTAGGAACTGTGGCTGTCTGTTTTTAGCCAACAGGAATTCCCTTGGTTGCTGGTCTTTGTTCTGTCCCTCTCACAAGAGAGCAGATGGAGCAGCCTCTTGAGTCCTTTCTGCTGAATACATTTAAAGACATAGACCAGTTAAGACCTTTTGGGCAAGGGCTAATTTGCAGCAGTAAACAAAGAAAAGAATGAAGACTTCAGGAATAGTGTCTAAGGAAGGAAATAGATGGGATTAAAAACAGTTTTGCACTTAATGAAGACTTATCTCAGTCAGTTCAGATGAGAGAAGAGTGGAGCACAAACTGTGTGGCTTCTGTAATAGAAAAGTATTTTTTAGAGTAATTGTAGCTGGGAAATTCAAGAGCAAGGCAGAGGCAGTATACAGGAAGAATGTCCTTTTCAATTGACATAGCCTCATTTGGTGAGGGAAAGAAAGTGTTTGTGTTATGTGAGGGCTGTAAGCCCATTTCTAAGATCCCACACTCATGACCTATCCCTCTGAAGGTTCTTGTAACACCCTCACCTGGGAGGGTAAGGCTTCTCACACAGCGTTCAAAGGCATAGCAGGAATCATAAGGCCCACAGGGATCGCCACATTTATATGCATCCTCAGAGAAGACCTGAGCTAAGATGCCAGGTTTGACTCACTCTGGGGCATTGTCACACAGGAAGCTAAGGCTGAGGTAGAGTTGTAGGAAGACTGGATGAAGTACACTTTCAAAGCTGTGGAAATCTGAGCTTCTCCCTTCTCCAAGTGGATGTTGCTCTGTTGTAGACTGTAGCTGTAGCTTCGTTCATTGATTGTTGCTTCACAGCTTTTGTGGTGAGTCCTGCTCTCTTGGCTGTGGCCTCTCTCATGGGGCAAGAAGTATTTTAATAGAGATTTTGAGAATGTAGGGTTTAGAAAAAGAGAAAAGAAGGGAAAAGGACTGGGGAGAGTAGAAATAAAGAGAAGGGAAGAAGAGAGGAGGACAGAGGGAGAAGAAGATACTAAAAATAATATGTTTTGGTCATTGTGGTGCCACAGATTCCTTGTGTCTCCCCTGGCAGCCTTGGAGCTGCCCTGGCTATGTGCCCTACAGAGCACCTCATACTACAAGGAGCAGGTACCACTTCCTTCTTTTTAACAAATGACAAAACTCTCATTGAAATTTACTCACACCTCTGGATCACCTCCTACAATGCTTAACTTTTTATTTGAATGTCCTTTAACTTAGAAAAGATAAGCCATCTTTCTTCACTCTATATTCCTCAAATTCTTTTGTTTTGTTTTTGTTTGTTTGTTTGTTTGTTTGTTTTTCAATGGATTTTTATTTTATTCAATATATTTTTTATTTACATTTCAAAAGATTTCCCCTTGTCTGGTCCCCCACTCCCCAAAAGTCACATAAGCCCCCTTCCCTCCCCCAGTTCTCCCACCCCCCCTTCCCACTTCCCTGTTCTGGTTTTGCATTATACTGCTACACTGAGTCTTTCCAGAACCAGGGGCCACTCCTCCGTTCTTCTTGTACCTCATTTGATGTGTGGATTATGTTTTGGGTATTCCAGTTTTCTAGGTTAATATCCACGTATTAGTGAGTGCATACCATGATTGATCTTTTGAGATTGGGTTACCTCACTTAGTATGATGTTCTCCAGCTCCATCCATTTGCCTAAGAATTTCATGAATTCATTATTTCTAATGGCTGAATAATACTCCATTGTGTATATATACCACATTTTTTGCATCCATTCTTCTGTTGAGGGATACCTGGGTTCTTTCCAGCTTCTGGCTAGTATAAATAGGGCTGCTATAAACATAGTGGAGCACATATCCTTATTACCTGCTAGGGAATCCTCTGGGTATATGCCCAGGAGTGGTATAGCAGGATCTTTCAGAAGTGACATGCTCAGTTTTCTGAGGAACTGCCAGACTGATTTCCAGAGTGGTTGTACCAATTTGCAACCCCACCAGCAGTGAAGGAGTGTTCCTCTTTCTCCACATCCTCGCCAACACTTGCTATCACATGAGTTTTACTTTTATTTTTTAATTTTATTCGATATATTTTTATTTACATTTCAAATGACTTCCCCTTTTCTGGTCCCCTACTGCCCAAAAGTCACATAAGCCCCCTTCCATACCCCTGTTCTCCCACCCCCCCCTTTCCACTTCCCTGTTCTGGTTTTTGCCTTATACTGCTACACTGAGTCTTTCCAGAACCAGGGGCCACTCCTCCGTTCTTCTTGTACCTAATTTGATGTGTGGATTATGTTTTGGGTATTCCAGTTTTCCAGGCTAATATCCACTTATTAGTGAGTACATACCATGATTGATCTTTTGAGATGGGGTTACCTTACTTAGTATGATGTTCTCCAACTCTATCCATTTGCCTAAGAATTTTATGAATTCATTGTTTCTAATGGATGAATAGTACTCCATTGTGTATATATACCACAATTTTTGCATCCATTCTTCTGTTGAGGGATACCTGGGTTCTTTCCAGCTTCTGGCTAGTATAAATAGGACTGCTATGAACATAGTGGAGCATATATCCTTATTACATGGTGGGGAATCCTCTGGGTATATGCTCAGGAGTGGTATAGCAGGATCTTTTGGAAGTGACATGCTCAGTTCTCTCAGGAACCACCAGACTGATTTCCAGAGTGGTTGTACAATTTGCAACCCCACCAGCAGTGGAGGAGTGTTCCTCTTTCTCCACATCCTTGCCAACACCTGCTGTCTCCTGAGTTTTTAATCTAAGCCATTCTGACTGGTGTAAGGTGAAATTTCAGGGTTGTTTTGATATGCATTTCCCTGATGACTAATGAAGTTGAGCATTTTTTAAGATGTTTCTCTGCCATCCGAAGTTCTTCAAGTGAGAATTCTTTGTTTAACTCTGTACCCCATTTTTTAATAGGGTTATTTGGTTTTCTGGGGTCTAACTTATTGAGTTCTTTATATATATTGGATATTAGCCCTCTATCTGATGTAGGGTTGGTGAAGATCTTTTCCCAATTTGTTGGTTGCTGATTTGTCCTTTTGATGGTGTCCTTTGCTTTACAGAAACTTTGTAATTTTATGAGGTCACATTTGTCAATTCTTGATCTTAGAGCATATGCCTTCACAATAGCCACAAACAGTATAAAGTACCTTGGGGTTACTTTTACCAAACATGTGAAAGATCTGTATGTCAAGAACTTCAAGACTCTGAAGAAGTAAATGGAAGAAGACCTCAAAAAATGGAAAAACCTCCCATGCTCACGAATCGGCAGGATTAATATAGTTAAAATGGCCATTTTGCCAAAAGCAATATACAGATTCAATGCAATACCCATCAAAATCCCAACTCAATTCTTCATAGAGTTAGAAAGAGCAATTCTCAAATTTATCTGGAATAACAAAAAAAAAAAAACCCAGGATAGCTAAAACTATTCTCAACAACAAAAGAAATTCTGGGAGAATCAGTATCCCTGACCTCAAGCAATACTACAGAGCAATATTGTTAAAAACTGTATGGTATTGGTACAGTGACAGGCAGGCGGATCAATGGAACAGGACTGAAGATCCAGAAATGAACCCACACACCTATGGCCACTTGATCCTCAGCAAAGAGGCTGAAAACATCCAATGGAAAAAAGATAGCCTTTTCAACAAATGGTGCTGGTTCAACTGGAGGTCAGCATGCAGAAGAATGGGAATTGATCCATCCTTGTTTCCTTGTACTAAGCTCAACTCCAAATGGATCAAGGACCTCCACATAAAGCCAGACACTCTGAAGCTAATAGAAAAGAAACTGGGGAAGACCCTTGAGGACACTGGTACAGGGGGAAAGTTCCTGAACAGAACACCAATAGAGTATGCTCTAAGATCAAGAATTGACAAATTCCTCAAATTTTTAACCTAAGTTAAGACTGCAGGCTAGGATGTATGAGGGTGGTGACAAAAGTGGCTGCAGTGGGGGGGGGGGGAGGGTGGAGGAGTAAAGGGATGGGGGTGGTAGGAGTGATAATGGTAATGACACTAGTGGTGAGGTGGGGGTAATGGTAATGGTGGTGGGGTGGTGATGATGGTGGTGATGGGGGTGAGGTGGGGGTAATGAGGTTAGTGAGGGCAATAATAGAAGTCAGCATCCTTTATTTGTGGTATTTTTTCTGAGTATATAAACTATTAAAAAAAAAAAGAAGAAGGTCTTTAGGTGACTTGTCTTCTTCCCAGGAAATTAGAAGCTCTTGAAAAGATAAAAATTGTAATGATGTCTTGGCTGAAGTTGAAAGTCAAGGATAGCATCAGAACAAAAGGTCCCTGATTGGGTCAGGATGACATTTAGCCCTTCAATTTGAAATTCAATCATCCACTCCAATGCTAATGATCAAGCGTCTTGTCTTCCTAATGAGCAAGACTTGATTTTATCCTCTAGCTACAGAATTTACCAGTTAGGTGACCTAGAAAATGCATTTAGACACTGAGTTTCTTCCTCAGAATTATAAAATCTAGATGGCAAGGATTCCACGGTTTTATCACGATGAAAGGCAAATCATACAAATTATTCTACAGTTGTAGAATAAGAACATGTGGAGTCGTGGCTGAAATGAAAGCTTGTTAAAACTTATTTATTTTCTGACCTCCATAATTTATTAATCAGGATGCGTTGCTGCCAATCAAAAAACTAGTACAGATATATGCTAAGAATTTACCACCCTGAAGGGAAGGGAAAGAAACTATGTAAATAATGATGTTGTTTGATAGTTTAACCTGAAGTCATAGGTAAACAGTCAGCCTGACATTTCCATGAGAAGTCTGGCAAGCAGAGAAAGCCCAAGTATGCATGTTTACAGAGCACCAGCAAGAATGCAGTGAGAGATGCTCACCATGCTCAGGCTCCATCTGAGGGCTCGAGGAAAAGTGTAGTGGAGTCGACACAGCACTTCAGTTACTTGCTTCCTGCACTCTACTCTTTGCATGAGTATGGACGAGATAAGGGACTATTTTTAAAAGCATGCCTCTCACAATATAAACCTATGAAACCTCATGTCCTGTTTCTCTTGTCTGCTCTAGGCCTTACCACTGCTGTGTTATTTTTCTTTTTTCTTTTTTTTTTTCTTTTTTATTGTGTGGTATGCAGTTTTTTTCCCCTTGAGAGCCAAAAATATTGAGTTGAAGAGTGAAGTGAATTCTTTTTGTCTTGAAGTTGACATTTTCTTTAGATGTGCCTTCCCTACATCCATATAATTGTACATATGCAAGACTCAGACATGGGGTAAAGACAAGGAAGAGGGAAGAGCCTCCTCTCTGAGACAGGTATAAATAATCACCCAGAATTTTCATCCCATCTTCTTTGCAAAGCAGAAGACTTCCATTGGGAAGAAATACCAGAAATACCGCTGCTTTGAAGCACTGGGAAGATCGGTTACAGCTCTTGAGGGGCCCAGATAAACCACTCTGATGGTTGGCAGGGAAGAAACCCACAATGGCAGCTCATGGCAGATTTTCTATGCTAGAGTATTGAGAAGTCTACACTCCTAAGACCAAGAGATACAATTCTTGCCTGACATCAATCAGAATAGAAAGGATAGCAATGACTCCAGCCCTGAGCGTGGGTATAGACAGAATATTTTCACAAGGACCGGCAAGACACCCCCGCTTACAGATACTCTTCTGGAAGAGCAAAGAGAGAATTCTGAAAGCTAAGGTGAAGTGCACATTGAGAATAAACAAAAGGAGAAAAAAACAAAAACAGCATTAAATTAGGTTCTGTTCTAAAACACTAAACACAAGGCAGTATAAGAGATATGAGACCTATGAGACACATATGAAAAATCAAAACATTAAAATTAACCCATGTCTGAGTCTTGCATATGTACAATTATATGGATGTAGGGAAGGCACATCTAAAGAAAATGTCAAGGCAAAATGAATTCACTTCACTCTTCAACTCAATATTTTTGGCTCTCAAAGGGGGAAAACTGCATACCACACAATAAAAAAGAAAAAAAAGAAAAAAGAAAAATAACACAGCAGTAGTAAGGCCTAGAGCAGACAAGAGAAACAGGACATGAGGTTTCATAGGCCTCAGACAGGGAATGGAAGAAGGAGACTGGCTAACGTATTTCAGACTATAGTGCATGCAGTAGAGGCTATAAAAACTAGATGGGGGATTTCAGCCAAAAGAGAGAAGGGGTAAACAAACAATGAGATCGAAATTCTATAAGGAACTTGAAGTTGGAAAAATAAAAATGACTCAAGCTGAATCCAAACAGGTTTTAAAGATAAGAGAAAATATGAAGGGAAGGGAGAGGGGGAACTGAAAACTGAATATCCAAATCTTAAGGGACAATTTCAAATGATCTGAAACGCAAGTAACTTTAATTCCAAAGGGGGACACAGAAAATTCTAGAAGTACTTGAAGAAAAACGAGTCTGCATTTTTGAAAAATAGGGATGAATATCAATAAGGTGAATGGTGACAAAGCAAGATGCCCAGCCCCCTCCTCTGGCATATCACAGATGCACACACACACACATGCACAGACACAAACCTTACACACAGATGCATACACATATACACACCTTACAGAGATGCACACATACATGCACATACCTTATACACTGATACATACACACAGGCACACACACCTTACACACACATGCACGCACATACCTTACACACACACATGCACAGACACACACCTAATATATAGATGCACACACACACATACACAGACACACACCTTCTACACAGATGCCCACACATGTGCACACACACAGACCTTACACACATGCCTTTTTCTCCCCTTTCTCCCCTCCATCCTGTCTCACTTTCTCACCCTCTCCCATTTCTATTCTCAAATCTGCATTTTCCTGCACAAGTGAAGAAGGTTGTCTTTTCTTTGGTTCTTCCTAATTCTTTCAGTCCCAGGTTTTGAAGCATCCAAGACTTGTATGTATGGTCCACCAACATGCATGATTTTTGAAAATAAAATTAATGAATTAAACTCTAATTGGATAAAAGATATCTTAAGACATGTCTTAACATCAATTTTAATGTTAAGAAATAGTAAATATGTTTTATTTGAACAGTGTATGTGCTAACAGACATGTTAAACTAAAAATAGTATGGAACGTACAAAATACCATGACATTCTCTTCTCAATAGAAAAAACCAGCACGCAGTCCTCACATTTTAGAAAACTTTATAATATAAAGAATTTTCCAGTGATTTGATTTAATTATGAATGGGTCAGGTTTACTTTTAAGGTGGCAAATTTGAGATTTAGCCAAAATTTCATTTCTGGGGTAAAAAAACCAAAACTACTTCACTCTTCTTCTTCTTCTTCTTCTTCTTCTTCTTCTTCTTCTTCTTCTTCTTCTTCTTCTTCTTCTTCTTCTTCTTCTTCTTCTTCTTCTTGTCTTCTCTCTTCCCCTTCTTCTCCTCTCCCCCTCCCTCTTCTTCCCTGCCCCTCCTCTTCTCCCCCTCCCTTGCTTTCTCCACTCCCTCCTTTCTATTATTAAATTCCGCATTTTCCTGTAGAAATGAGAAAGGCTGTCTTTACTGTTGTATTTTTCTCTTTCATTTATTCCCCAGTCATGATGTATCCACGGCTTGTATATATGATCTCTCTACATAGAGCAACAGAATGCTCTTTATCAAGTAGCTGAACTTATTTTCAGGTTAGATCCAGGAAGAAACCACAAAAGTCACATGAAAAATAGCAAATAGAAAGATGAAGTCTCTGGGCTACATTAACAATCTCTGGCCTTTTGAAGTTAATGTGTATAAAGTAGAAAAGTAAATCATTGGTGATACTTAATCACAGAAAGCATTTCTGTTTGACAAATTGAGAAAGTTACAGTATTTTTCTGGGAAGCTGATTCCTTTGCTAAAAAAAAAAGAGAGAGAAAAAAAACCCAAAGGAAAGCATAAGTATACTACAGGTAAACTGTGCCATATAAGGAAAACAACATTATTTCCAATAACCAAAATACAAGAAGTTCTCAGAAACAAAAAGGAAAGTGTTTTCCAGGGCATAGAGAGATTAATCAATGGTTAGGAGCAGTGGCTGTTCTTCCGGAAGACCTGGGTTTGGTTCCCAGAACCCATGTAGCAGCTGACACCATTCCATAACTTTAGTCATGAGAATCTAAAGGCCTTTTCTGGCCTCAGCATCCATGTGATGAATAGATATGAATGAATACAAACACATAGCACATGAAATATTTTCTAAAGAAGAGTTCCATTTCACATCTTAAAAAAGTAGAAGTACATTTGGGGTTCTATGGTCACATGATCTTCAACAAAGGAGCTGAAACCATCTAGTGGAAATAACCTTTTCAACAAATGGTTCTGGTTGAACTGGAGGTCAGCATGCAGAAGAATGTGAATTGATCTATTCTTATCTCCTTGTACTAAGCTCAACTCCAAGTGGATCAAGGACCTTCACATAAAACAACACACACTAAAACTAATAGAAAAGAAACTGTGGAAGACCCCTGAAGACATGGACACAGGGGAAAAGTTCCTGAACAGAACACCAATAGCTTATGCTCTAAGATCAGTAATTGAAAAATGGAACCTCATAAAATTGCAAAGTTTCTGTATGGCAAAGGACACTGTCAAAAGGACAAAAGAGCAACCAACAAATTGGGAAAAGATCTTCACCAACCATACATTGACAGAGGGCTAATATCAAATATATACAAAGAACTCAAGAAGTTAGACTCCAGAGAATCAAATAACCCTATTAAAAATGGGGTACAGAGATAACAAAGAATTTTTACCTGAAGAACTTTGAATGGCTGAGAAGCCCCTTAAGAAATGTTCAACATAATTAGTCATTAAGGAAATGCAAATCAAAACAACCCTGAAATTTCACCTCACACAAGTCAGAATGGCTAAAATTAAAAACTCAGGAGACAGCAGTTGTTAGCAAGGATGTGTAGAAAGAGGAACACTCCTCCACTGCTGGTGGGAATGCAAACTGGTACAACCACTCTAGAAATCAGTCTGGCAGTTCCTCAGAAAACTGGACATAACATCTCAGGATGACCCTGCTATACCACTCCTGGGCATATACCTAGAGGATTCCCTGGCACAATAAGGACACTATGAACATAGTGGACATATGTTCCACTATGTTCATAGCAGCCTTATTTATAATAGCCAGAAGCTGGAAAGAACCCAGATGTCCCTCAATGGAGGAATGGATACAGAAAATGTGGTACATTTACACAATGGAATACTACTCAGCAATTAAAAACAATGAATTCATGAAATTCTTAGGCAAATGATTGGAACTGGAAAATATCATCCTAAGTGAGGTAACTCATTCACAAAAGAACACACATGGAATGCAGTCACTGATAAGTGGGTATTAGCCCAGAAGCTCTGAATACCCAAGACAGAACTCATATATCAAATGATTTCCAAGAAAAAGGAAGAAGAGGGCCCTGGTCCTGGAAAGGCTTGATGCTGCAATGTAGGGGATTGCCAGGATAGAGAAGTGGGAGGGGTTTGATTGGGGGATGGGTAGAGGGAAGAGGGCTTATGGGACTTATGGGGAGGGGCGAACCGGGAAAGGGGAAAGCATTTGGAATTTAAACAAAGAATATAGAATTTTTTTTTAAAAAAAATGTAGAAGTAGTTGAGATTTTAAAATGTGTATATTTATCCAGGCAGAAAGTTGAGTTGGAATTTATCAAACAAAACTGGAAGAACTGTACTTTGGAGAAATGATGTTTCTTAGAAGTGGGTAAAGAACACTAGACATATTAGGACAACTATTTCTATTGTCCACAGGAAATAGCCAAGTGTTCTCTGATTTCAGGGTAAACCAGAGCTTGGTACATTGTGGAAAACAGCACAGGAAGGGCTCTGAATGAAAATCTGGAAAGAGTTTGCAAAGACTGGTGAGACCCACCCTTATCTTTCTCTATTTTCATAGAGAAGGCTCCTGTGATGATAACCTTGACTATTAATCTGATTGGAGCTATAATCTGGACCTTTCCATAGGGTCTTTGATGACATTTCCAGAAAGGATTAACAGAGGAGAGAAGGCCCTTCCCTGAAAGGGTGGTACATTTCAAGGGTAGTCTAGATATAAAGATGTCCAGAGGAAAAGCAATGCAGCTGACTTGCCTAGGCTCTGCTCTTGCCAGTGAGCATATCTATCCTGCTGCAGCAGCAGCATCTATTGCTACCATCAAAAGACTTTGGATGGGTTATCCTTCCAACATGTCCTCAAGACCAGCATCTGAGTAGCACAGCTCAGGCATCCAGCCTCATTCATTGAGCAGCTACTATTTCTAGATTCTCAGGGTGAAGCAGACCTCTGTTAGGGACTACAAGGTCCCTAACATTTGAGCTATTCTAATAAATATTATATATATATATATATATATATATATACACACATATGTTCAGCCAATATATACTCAGTCAATACATACACACACACACACACACACACACACACACACACACAGAGAGAGAGAGAGAGAGAGAGAGAGAGAGAGAGAGACATAGACTAACATTCATTCTATTGATTCTGAGACTCTGGAGAACCATAAGACATTTTAGATCTTTGAGTCTCTGACCACAGAGATTGTCACCTGTTCCCCTGTAATTTCTAAGTTCCTATGTACTACCAGAGCAGTCCTGATCGTAACATGTTTAATTTCTTTTGCATGTAGACACATTAGCAATTTTTTTATATTCTTTAGTCATTAATCACTCCAAGCAATGTTGTATGATAACAAAAGGGTCATTTTGGAAGATGCTCTTAATATTTATTCCTCTTTTGCAGTCTCTACTAGCCAAGTCAGCAGGGAATTGTGCGGAACTCTTAGGCTGTTTTGTGAAGAGTGAACCTGACAGCTGAGGAAAGAGAATGGGAGAGAATATCAAAAATTGCATGGCAGTTTTTTTTGTGTGAGAAACAGAATAATTTTTTGGAATAAGATACTGGGGAAGTGTCCAGAATAATAACTCAAGGAAGAAGTATGTCATGGAAACATTGAGAAGGCAGTTGATGATCTGAAGAAACCCAAGGTGTTCAAAATGTGGTTTAATAAGAAGTGAGCAAATTGTTCTCATTTTTTTCAAATAAAATTGAAAACATTTCCATGGCTACAAGTAAGAAAGGATTTTATAAACAAGGACTGAAAGGCATTTACTGTGGGGAAAAGGAAATTTAATTAATTGCTTTAGCTAAAGAATTCTGTTTATTTAGAGATCTCATTAAGAGAACCAAATGTCAAACCCCAAATTAGAAATAACCCATGTTTTATCTCCGTCTGACTTCACTTCTAGATACTTTATGTTCTTTTGTAAATACCAGTTTTCTCCCTAGCTGACTATTGATCTTGAAATTGACTGCATTTGGATAGTTTGTATCAAGCAACTCTGCTGAACATGTATTGATCCTGGGGATTGATCCTTGGGATCATTGATTTTTATGATACAACTATATCATAAAAGCTTTGCTTAATCCTTCAGAAAATAATTTTGATTTTGCTGTTTTCTTACTTTCCAGTAAGGGCTATTGACCTCCAGAACCAAGCAAAAGAGTACATTCAGTTAGTCTGTCCCCATCAAGTACATTGTTAAGAGGACCTCCATTGCTCATCAGTCTCAAGGTTAAGATCTGGAAATCAGTCTGGCGGTTCCTCAGAAAACTGGGCAT
Organism: Apodemus sylvaticus; assembly: GCF_947179515.1. Classification (NCBI taxonomy): domain Eukaryota; kingdom Metazoa; phylum Chordata; class Mammalia; order Rodentia; family Muridae; genus Apodemus; species Apodemus sylvaticus. Next base: position 102,643,835 of record NC_067477.1, on the reverse strand, counting down.
GACACTTCCGGAGGACCCTGCTATACCTCTCCTGGGCATATACCCAGAGGATTCCCAGCATGCAATAAGGACACATGCTCCACTATGTTCATAGCAGCCTTATTTATAACAGCCAGAAGCTGGAAAGAACCCAGATGTCCCTTAATGGGGGAATGGATACAGAAAATGTGGTACATTTACACAATGGAATACTACTCAGCAATTAAAAACAATGAATTCATGAAATTCTTAGGCAAATGATTGGAACTGGAAAATATCATCCTAAGTGAGGTAGCCCATTCACAAAAGAAAACACATGGAATGCAGTCACTGATAAGTGGATATTTGCCCAGAAGCTCTGAATACCCAAGACACAACTCACATATCAAATGATTCCCAAGAAGAAGGAAGGAGAGGGCCCTGGTCCTGGAAAGGCTTGATGCTGCAATCGCCAGGACAGAGAAGCAGGAGGGGGTTGATTGGGGAATGGGCAGAGGGAAGAGGGCTTATGGGGCTTATGGGGAAGGGGGACGGGGAAAGGGAAAATCATTTGGAATGTAAACAAATAATATAGAAAATAATAATAATAAAAAAGATCGTTCTCTCCTATGCTTAGTTCTGCTGCACATTTGTCCTTTCAAAAACAACTATTGTGCTGGAGGTATAGCTCAGTCTAGCATGTACAAAGCTCTGAGTTCAATTTCTGGAGCCACATAAATTTGGTGTAATGGTCCATTCCTATAATCCTATCACTTGTCCTCTAGATGCAGAAGGATCAGAAATTCAAGATTATCTTTAGTAACTTGGCTATGGAAGGATTTTGAAACCAACCTGGGCTACATGAGATTTCATCCAAAAAATGTTGCTACTGTAATCAATATAACTTTCTTTTTTACTATGTCATTGCTTGACCTAAATGGATTTGAATATTCGATGGAGTTTGCATAATAATAGAGATGGTTCCACCATGGGTCTGATGAATATTCTTTCCATTTTCTGTGTGTTTGCACATACTTTCTCATTCCTTACTGCTCTACAGTGTTGTAAAATCATTAGTGGCTTTGGACAGGGAAAAGTATACTTTGCTACTCTATCTTTGAACATATAACAAAACTCTAGTTTTCTCCCTCCCATCTACTTGATATCTCCAGTATTTCACTGAGTACAAAATAACTACCATATTGTATATTCCTCTTTGCAACTAGATGTAATCCCATAATCATATTCTAACAAATAGGATATAAGTAGAAGAGTTGTATGAAAACAAGAAATAATCTCAAGTGTGAGCTGCTAACAATGAAGTCTAGTGACTATCTGCCAACAACAATATTCAATATCATCCACTTTTGGGTACAAAGATCATCTCCACAGGAGTCAGAAAGATCCAGATTTGAGTGACAACGACTGAGCTCAAATTAATATAAAAAAGGTACATTAAAATGGAAGCTTACAGAAATATTAACAAGTTGCATTTGATATTGAACTTGGACAGAACCAGATTACAGAGACTCTGTGTTTCAGTTCTCTATGGGTTTCTTCTTACTCTCTTGCACTACACTACAGAAAGTCTTCCTTCATGTGTCATAGCGCTTGTGAACATTTGGTAATTATGATTCTGGATTTGAGACCCTTCTTGTCTAGAAAATGAGATCCTCTGAATAGAATAACTTCCAGGTTAGTGAGGCGTCCATTTCTGGACAGGGGATTCTTTGCTCTAGAGGAATGTGTCTTATTCAAATCATATGTGGGTTTTACAAGAAAAATAATCCCCCCAAAGAAGGGGGTACTTATAAGTTCCCCCAAATGGAAAACAGTAAGTGTTTAATGCATACTTTTTAGGCACAGGTGATGTGATGGTTCAAGTGAAGAGACCTGCAGCTGAGGGCAGAGCCTAATCCCAGGGCAGTACCATCTCAAACAGACCTACATAGGAGTCAGTCTGACAAGAGCCCGTGCTGGTACCTGGGGCTTCTTTCACCTAAGACATGTACTGCTGATACACATCACAAAACCGCCTCCTGGGCTTCTGCCTCCAATGATTGCTTTGCAAACCACACCAGAAATCTTTACAAAAGGCACTGTGGACTCCTCCAGAGAAAGGAGCTACTTACTCTCTCTTTCCTTCAAATTTGCTTATCTGCTCACAGGGGCATCTCTCAGTGACCTACATTAACTCTTCTCATACTGAAGTAACCATAATATTCTCACTTTTACTTTTCTTAGTAAGCTGTGCTTTCTTTGGTGGTATTTTAAATTTTTTCTTTTTATGAACCTTTAGGCTTTAACTCAGACTTAAGTGCATACCTGAATCCCTGTGGCAACAGCAAATAAAAAGTGTAGAAAAATGCTGCATTTGTCTTCGAGCAGCTGTCAGGGGAATGGGAGGAATTGCTCCTTTTCTGTTTTCCCATGACATCATTGTTAGAGTTCTCCCATTCCAGAGTTTTTGTCACATAGGATTCATTCACTGCTTAGGAATTGATTGAAAACACTTTTAAAAGAGGGAAAACGGAATAGTTGTAGCTATAGCTTATTGTTGTAATCCTAGGACTCTTGAGGTTAAAGCAGAAAGATCATAAAGTAGAAATCAGTGTGGGCCAAATAGCGAGGCTAGCCTGTGCTATAGTTACTCTGTATTTCATAAAGAAAGAAAATGAAGAAAGGTAAAAAGGATGGGAGGAGGAAAGGAAGGAAGGAAGGAAAGAAGGAAAAGAACAGTAAAATTGTGATTTGTGCTGTAGCTCACTGGTAGATTACATGGTTAGTATGCACAAGGACTTACATATCAGCAGATTAAAAACAAATCCAAATAGAGTCCTCTTTCTACCTTCCTATGGTCTTATCTCAGAGACCCATGAATTGCTGATAGCAAAATGTCTTCAAGAAATGCTACAATTGAGCATTCTGCCTCTAACTTGAAAACCACAGCTGTGACCAGATGGTCAATTCTAAGCTATCAGGCTCAGTGAAAATGTGCACTTGCCCTCTTGGCTTTCTTTTGAGTGCTCATGGAGACCATTGCTTTCAGTGATGGGGCAAGAGAAGCTAAGAAACTCAATGTCCCAGTGATTGGTGCTTCTGTGGAATCTCACTTCTGTCATCTGGTACGGATCAATAGAGCCAAGAAGCAAGGGTCTCCTGGACAATCCTTTGGTGCCAGTTCCCAAGCAAGTCATTGTTCAGGATTGTGGAGTTTTAAAGGCAAGTGAAGGTCTTCCTTTCAGTGGTTGCTTTATTATTGATGATAAAGATACCCTTCCCAAGATCACTAAAAGGGATCTTCCTGCTGGCTACTTTGTACATGAGATGCAGACATTAGTTTAAGCCTTCCAACTCCCTGACACACAGGATGAAGGGTACCAAGTTGGCTGGAAATCTGGCCATGATAACATCAAGCCTGATATCAAGAAGAGCAAAGAATATTTTTCTAAGCAGAAGCGAGCACTGACTATTTTTATGCCCAACTGCATTGGGCATCCCAGGCAATAAAAGAACACTGTGTGTCCTTTGTGCTTAAACACAAAATGTGATGTGATTCAAGACACATCTTCCCTTCAGGGTTGGGGGCGGGGGTCACCCTTTCTTGTACTAGTGGAAATAGACTCAGATATTTTGTGGGCCAATCATCTGATGTTCCAGTAGTGGAGCATCCAATTATTATTCTTTTATAGTTCCAATTCTACTTGGTCTGACAAAAAAAAGGAAATAAATCCAAATAAAGAGACAAACAAGGAGAGAAACAAATCATGTCTTCTCATATGCCTATACCGACACTAAGACAGATGCAGTCCCAAAATGGGATTGCATAGCTTTCACCTTGGCTTACCTTTGCTTTCAACCACACACCTAACACCCAGTCTGAACACGGTTAGTCCATGCATAAGAGAAGGCCAGGTTCCAGCCATGTGACTACCTACTTCCAGCCACAGCCATCATTCTGACACTGTTTGAAAATTTATAGCCTTAATATTTGAATCTCTGGAGAAGAGCCAAATAGAAAAATATAAAATATAAGATATATATTTCCGGAGCCTGCAGTTTAGACATATGCTTTTAATTGTAAGAAAGCTATTTAATAGAGTTTCCAAGGGCCTCAAAAACCATTGTAGATAGTGTGGAAATGTAAAATTATTTCCACAAGAAGTAAGACCAATGACCTGAACACAAAGTCCTCCATCCTCACATGCACCTCTTGAATGTCACAGTAATACCCTGTGACTTGAAATTACATTTCAGATCAGGAATACAAAGCATGGTTTCCTGGTATTGAAAACAAGTCTTCTTTTTTCCGCTTGTCTAGGCAGAAAAAAAAAGAGTTTAACATTCTTGAGAATTCAATTTTTTGAGAGCCTGAGGCAAAGTTGACATTGCAATGAAATCAGAACAAATATGCCAAAAGATGTGTGCTCTTGGGATGAAAAATGCCCTTGTCCAATATTTTATAGGAAGGAGTCAAAGCAAAGTGAAGAATGCACACAAGAAGGTGAGGTCACACACATGTCTGCTTTAGTACTTCTGTGTCGAACTAGATGAGAGGTCCGTATATTCTTGAACTGATAGCTGCATTTAATGTACTCACTGATTTGTGGTTCCTAAGCACTGAGGTCTTTGATAGGCAAAGCTCTCAGACAAATTAATTTGAATATTGCTTGGACTGGGGAACCATTGATATGTGTTGATTTGTCTTGCATCTGCCCTGGAGAAGTGAAACTGTATGCCAGTTGTTTGCCCAGCCACAGGACTGAAGTAAGGAGGGTTAAAGGAGAGAATAAATGGTTTGAGTTAGGTTCTAGACAGCATGAGCTGCCATATCTGCCAGTTCTGTAGATTCCCATAAGAAGGACAGTGGCCATGGTAAACGGACAACTTTTTGCACTCACTGTGTTTACCTAACTTACATTTTTTGAGACAGGGTTTTAGTACATCCTAAGTACATGTAACCTGGGCTGTTCTTGAATTAATAACCAATATTAATAACTTAATCCTTCCAAGTTTATGTGTACACACCACCCTGGTATTTATGCTATTTTAATTAATACAACAATCATTGATGTAGTTTAACCAACTCACTAACAAAGGACACTTATTTCTGAAGGGGGCATAACTTATTTATAGTCCCTGCAGCTGGTGTTTTTGCAACCCAGGGATTTAATTCTAAGTCTATACACCCAGTACTCTGTCCCTTCACTGTTCATCCATTTACCACTGACAAAGCAGCCCATGTATTATGCCACTTTAGCTTGGCTACTCATTTATGTTGTTCCAAGAAAACAGAGATGTGAACAGTATACTCTAAGTTATTAACACCAGTAGCAAAGGGCCTTTATAAAGTAGCTCAAAATTTTCACTATTAGAGGAAAACACACGGAGATAAGTTAAGCATTAAGTTAATCCCCATTTCTAAAACTACCTGTTGATCGTTCAGAAGAACCCAGGGCTTCTATGGTTCAGTATTTACCATAATACTCTAAGCTCCTTACCTTCTCTCTTCTGCTAGATCTGCTGTATCTCCTTATTTACCTGTGCTTCTCAGGGAATCAATATCCATTTGCTTACTGAATCAATGAATAAAACTTCAGAAGAATGGAACCTCCCTTCTCAGGGAGATCTGGTTTGTTGATGGTAGCAGTGTGCATGGTGTGGGAAGTACCTGCAAGCCAGAAGACATGTTGATAGAATTGTACAGAGATTAAAGGACTCAGAAGAGAAAACAGGATGGTAGAAGACTGGTTTTAAACAACAGCATTTCAAAGCAAAGCTTAGATATAGGCTTTGATGATATATCCATGAGGGGTACCTTAGAAGAAAAGGGAAATGAAAGAAGAGATATGTACTTGCAGTCAACCATTAATATTTTACCTCAATTGATAGCTGTCACAATACTTAAGTGCAAATAGCTTACCATTGTGGAGTAGAAAAAGCTTAGACTAAAAGGTACAAATAATTTGACACTCCAGTATATTGAGGCACTAAATAAAGGCACTTGAATAAAGGGCTAATGGGCCCCAAATTGATGTTCTCCCTGCCAGCTCACTTTAGCCCTCACCTCTCTCAAGATATAGGAGGAGAAAAAGAAGAGCTAAATTCTGGAAGTGGAAAAGATTACAGTATACATCACTATGGAAGAGTACATACTGACTCACAGGGATGGAGAGACCCAGCTAGCAAACTAATTAAACACAGTCTTCTAGGCAGGCTAACCAGACTGGACAGCCATAAGCATGATATATATATTTTCCCATTTCCTCTCTGTGGCTAGAATTTTAAGTTATAAAGTCATTCAAAATCTTTTGGATGCTCACTTTTGCTGGTGCAATGAACATGCTGGCTCAGGAGGGAGAGTGGGCTAATTGGCAACATTAATTTATACGTGATAAGCCGATATATGAGTCAACACAGCCTCTTATCTATATATAGGCAATGATCATACTGGAGTTCCAACATGTAAGTTTCCATTGAAAGTTCACCAAATCTTTCCTTTTATAGGCAGAGTATGTTGAAATAAAGCTGTCTATTTGCTATCTGTCTGATCAGATTTCACATTGAAAGTGGCTAGTCTTATTTTTAAGCATAAAGAAAAGGTAATATAGAAATTAGCAAAGTTCTAAGAACTTACTCAAATATTAGTGTATTATTCCTGTGCATTGATAAAATACTGTGAAATAACAATTTTATCAATTTGTTATTAGAAGAAAAGGTTTATTTGGGTTTACACTTCAAGGGAATTGGCTATCATGGTAAGAAGGTCATGACAGAAGGATTTTGAAGCCACTGGTCACATGGGGTCACAGATGAGAAGAGAGCTACAAATGACCATGGTAAGCTGGAGTTCTTGTCTTTATGTGCTACAGGACCTCTGTCCAGGAAATGCTACCATCTACTTTTAGAATGAGTCTTCCAATTTCAATTGACATAATCAAGATAATTACATGCTGGAGCATCTTCTGGGTATATGCCCAGGAGTGGTATATCTGACTCCTCCAGGTAGTACTATGTCTAATTTTCTGAGGAACCACCAGACTGGAAACAACCCATGTCCCTCAGCAGAGGAATGGATACAGAAAATGTACATTTACACATTGGAATGCTACTCAGCTATTAAAAACAATGACTTCATGAAATTCACAGGCAAATGGATGGATCTAAAAGATATCATCCTGAGTGAGGTAATTCAGTCACCAAAGATCACACATGGTATACACTCACTAATAAGTGAGTATTAGGCAGTGTGTGGAATACGCACCATACAATTCGTGGACCACATGAAGCTCAAGAGGAAGGAAAACCAAAGAGTGGATGCTTCAGTCCTACATAGAAGGGGGAACAAAATAATCAAGGGAAGTAGAAGGTGGGAGGGTTTTGAGAGGAAGAGAAGATGGGGATGGGGAAAGGAAGGGAAGAATCAGGTATGGGAGATGCTCGCTGCCAACCATTGGACTGAGCATAAGGACCCCAGTGAAGGAGTTAGGGGAAGGACGGAAGGAGCTGAAGGGGCCTTATCTGGATGGAGGAGATGTACAGAGGGTCAGGAAATTGAACAGAGTTATGCAGCAATGGGGGATGGAAAGCTGGGGATAGTAACCAGAAAGTCCCAGGTGCCAGGAAAGCAAGAACCCCACGGGGAGAACATTAGCTGAAATACCCCACAAAGGGGAGGAAGAACCTGTCAAAACCATATCCAGAGGTTAGGCATGACCCCCCAGTTATGGGATGGGGACACCCCCCCCATCTCTAAAACTTTAACCTGGAATTGCTCCTGTTGAAAGGAAACACAGGAACAAAGAGTAGAATAGTGACTGAAGGAAAGGCCATTCAGAGACCATGCCACTTGTGAATCCATCCCACATGCAGGCACCAAACCCAGACACTATTGTGGATGCCAAGAAGTGCTTGCAGACAGGAGCCTGAAACAGCTGCCTCCTGAGAGGCTCTGCAAGATCCTGACCAACACAGATGCAGATGCTCGCTGCCAACCATTGGACTGAGCATAAGGACCCCAGTGAAGGAGTTAGGGGAAGGACAGAAGGAGCTGAAGGGGCCTTATCTGGAATCAGTGGGAAGGGAGGCCCTTTGTACTGTGAAGGCTTGATGCCCCAGTATAGAGGAATGCTAGGGCAGTGAGGCAGGAGTGGGTAGGTTTGTGGGGGAGGGGGGGTTCATTGAAGCAGGGTAAAGGGGGATGGGATAGAGAGTTTGCAGAGGGGAAACTTGGAAATGGGATAACATTTGAAATGTAAATAAATAACATAAAATGAAATAATAAAATAAAAAAAGGAAAAAATGATAAGCACCCATGAAATGCTTAGAAGCCTTATTGGTCCTGTCAAGCTGACAGTATTAGCTATCAATGGCAGTTACTAGACCATCTTTGGTTCTAGTTCAGCGACATTTACTATCGTAGAACAAATTGCTAAAGCAACAGTCATTTCGTCCCCTAACTTGGGCAACTGACTTAAGTGTGAGTAAAAAGTGTCTGTGATTCAGCTATCTCCCAAGCTTAAGTGGTCCCATCTGTCCCCTCCATACACTTGGCTCTGCTTCATGTGGTAAGGGCCAGGCTTCACACCCAAGGCCTCAGTCACTGTGTTTGTGTTCAGTGTTGTGGCTACAAAGCTACAGTTGGAATTCCTTCTCAATCGTAACTCCTGTATTCTATTCGTGTGGGGCAAACATCTATATCATCTGGAATTTTACAGCTCACAGATGCTTAGTTTGCATCTGTACCACATAAGATTTAGATAAGCCAATGACATCCAGCCTAAAGATGGCCAGAGATCCATGGAATGCAGTCACTGATTGGGGTCTTCCAAATGTTAACAATATAGCCCAGATGACACCAAGCATGAAGTGATATTGAAGAACACCCTCAGATGACTCAAACTGCCTCTGCTTGGTTGAATTTAATAATACTATAAAGTAGGTGTGCTGGGGTCCACATGTTTGTAATCTATGGGTACATTCTAAAGTAATCCTTTCTTGCAACAATTATTTTTAAAATATTCTTCCTAGTCCTTTAGGAGAATGAAAACCTTGTCTGGAAAGAGAACAAGAAAGAGAGAGGAGAGGGGGTGAGGAAGACAGAGATAGAGAGACAGTGACAAAGAGACAGAGACATACGCAGAGAAAGACAGTAAGACACAGAGACTGACAGAAAGACACACAGAGACAGAGAGACAGACGACTTCCTTGTGGATCCAGTAAGCAATGCAAAGAACAAGCCTCATGTAAGTACCAGCAGTTACATAGTGATTTAAGACAATGCTGTGAACTAATGATAATACAAAAGCCCAGTGAAGCCCATGACTTCAGAACCCCACATTTGTTCATGATCTGCCCACATAAGACAAGAGTGAGCCCCATCTGATACCTGTACAGTCTTAACTATACCAACTCATCCTATTACTACAATTTGACCATCTTTCTACAAAAATTTAATCCCCAAACAAAATGAAGCATAAATAAAATATCAATAAATCAATAGCTGATATTGCATACATATTCAGGCTACAAGCCTCAACATTGGTCAGCTAGAAGCCTGTCTTTGCAGAACTTAGAAAGAGTATAATCTGCAACTGTAATTCTGCAGGTGCCTCAGACAGAGCACTTTCTCTCCTTGGCTATTGGAGTCTGAAGTGTACATCTGTTCCTGATGTAGAGCCTGGGTTTATATAAAGTCTGTGCAAAGCAAGAGTTGGCTGCTATAGAACTATCAAATCTCTAATTAGGTAAATCACTCAGAAGCATACAACTCCCTGGGAGCTGTTAAATGGTTTTGGAAAGTGTGATCTGCCTGGCACAGGAGCAAATGCATGACTTGCTGTAGTACAGTTTGCATTGGATTATTATATACAAGCTTCAACTTCCTTTTCACTACATAGATTCTCTATCTATGGTAACATATGAAGCCCTACCTTATAAACTTCCATTCAACCCACTGAATTATACTTTAAATGCTTAATCTTTATTCTCATCTTCATTCATTATTTTTCATATTTATTTTTCCAACTTCAAATGCTTAATCTTTATTCTCATGTTCATTCATTATTTTTCATATTATTTTTCCACTCTTTCTATCCAGCAAAGATACCCAGCCCAGTCTTCATGTTCAGTAGAAATGGAAAATATCTATTTCATAAGTGAAACAGTAAGAAAATATTAATTTTGAAACACATGTGTTAAGTTTATTTCCACATAAGACATTAATAAGGTCAGAATCTACCAGGCACTTTTCCATCTTACAAGATTAGGACCAAAACAACACAGCAGGGTCACAGTAACAGCAAGTCTTCTAGTGGCCAAATTCATCACAGATCTACTGAACAAAGCCTTCTCTGGAAGATGAAGGCAGCAGTAGATCTTACACAGAGCCTATCCAGCATGAGACACAGTGTGCATGTAAAAGGATGAACAGACCATTAACATGAAAGGAAGAATAATACAGGAGATGCTCTGACGGCTGAAAGCCAAATGTTCCCCATTAAACTTAATTTCATTTAAGAAAATTAACTGTCTCCACTCCCACAACTAGAAGTCATGACCCACCTTCCAAGGATATTTTAGCATCACTCTTGATAACATAAATTTCAGCCTCTCAAGACCCATTGGCTCAAGACCACTTGAGCTGTTAAACCAAGACAGGCCTAGGGTCAGATCAGAGTTCCACTTCAGTGCTAATTACCCTCCCAAGGTCATGTCTGAGTATGAAGAAGGTGTTAACACTTGATTTGGAAAAAAAATAAGACTCAAGATTTCGATCTCAGGTAAGGTTGACTAGGAGAGAAATAGAGAAAAATAGAGATAAGAAAAGGAGACGAAGAGAAAAGATATATGTAGAGAGGAGAAAAATTATAGAGGGGAGAGACCTACTTCCTGAAAGTCTAACTGAGCCCTGCACCTGCAAGAAAAGCGCTCTGTGCTCTCAAAGGAAGAGTCCTATGTCTGGTTTCACCCACCATGATTTGTGTTTAAATAACTTTAAAATGCCCACACCAGACCAACATGTTCACTTCTACCCGTGGGGAGTTCCTGAAACTCAAGGCAGTGTGTTCTGTCAACAGTCAATTAAAGGGAAAAATGCTGACATTCACCCGGTTCTCTTGGACAGAAAAGAGATGGCAGCTACTCATTGGTGATTTGTTTGCTACCTGAGGAAATGCTCTTGGGAGATTGAGTCTACCTGGTTCATGGTTGCAATGATTCCCAAAGGGAAGTCAGTATAATATGACTTTAAATTATAACCTGACTCGCCTACCTGCAATCCCTTAATGTATATTTTTTACTTCTATTTTTGTTTTTACTTCTATCTTACTCATACTAACAATCACTAAAAATTGAGATTTTTCAAAAGATGCCTTAATACAACTTTCCACAGGGCCCCAGGAGATCTGTCTAAGAATAACAAAGAAAAGAAGCCATCAGCCTACTAGATTCTCTGAAGCAGAACACAGGCACCTGGGTGTTGACAAACACACAACTGTAATGACCTTGGCATTGCTGCCTTGCCAGTGGGGAAACTCTGAGATTGTTGTCACCATCTCTCTTAGTGGTAGGACTTTGCAATCTAATAGAACTGATAATAAAGTTGTTAAAAAAAAATCCATCCAAATAATACCTTGTCTCACCATGAATTTCCAGTTCTGGGTCTTTCCTCTCTCCTGCATTGGTCATGGGATTACTATGTCAACCTTTTTTTTCTGTTGGAAGAAAGAGTGCATAGACTCTACATGATCTAGGTCCTTAGGACTCCTCAACATTAGATAGAAAATATTAAATTCTTTCATGATTCAGATGTTAAGAGTTTAATCTCTGGGTTAAAATGGCCCCAGCACAAGCTACCCATTTCCTTTAGGGAGTACTGCAAAATTGCCAGATCTCAGCTTGTTCTAGTCATCTTCTGGTTGCCTGCTCTGAGTTTTCCTTGCTGGGGATTTATGAATTATACAGTAGCAATGCATTGCAGCCTCCTCTCTTTGCCTTTGGCCTTAAGAAATCAAGGTTACAGCCCTCTTTATTCTCTGGAGAGATCTTAGCCTCTAACTAAATGTATGAGTGAAAATCATCTCGTGGAGGAGGAAAAGACCTTCACGTTGAATTTAATCCTCTAGCACAGCCCAAGCTCCAAGGTTCACATGCAATCAAAAGGGCCTCTTATGGCAACATTTTCTTTGATCTTGAAACTAATCTCCTGAGGAATTTTTAAATCCACATTTTATACATGAGAGGAATTCTCCACAGCTATTGAGGTAGAGAGGGTTAAATCATGTATCCAGGGCCTTAGAGATCTGATTTAAAGTTGTTCGCTGCTGTCATCAGGTATCAGGGTAATGTGAAATTGCCTGTGAACTATTCTGTGACTGTTAATTGTATGGCTAGCTACCCAAGAGATTCTGAAAGGCACAATACAGACCCGTATCTCTCCAGCTGCAGCACAGAGTCTCAGGAAATGATTGACTATATAAAAGAAGCTCAAAAAGTAATTTTAGCTTGTATTGAATTGAGTCCGGTGGAATCTAGAAGAATTAAATCAACATTCTCCATTGATGAGGCTATGAATAACTAACTTCACTTTGTGCAAACCAACTGGTATCTCACACAAAGGATCACCACGAATAGCCAACATATCTTGAACCCCTGAAGGGACTGACAATCCTACTTCTCACAATTTTTTAAGAACATACAAGAAACTAGAGTAACCATGGCTTTTTATAAAATTCTGAGAGGCTTGGATAAAATGTTTCACTCTACTACCTGGAACCATCCAAAGACTGACAAATTGCATAACATCTCTTCATGTTTTTCCTTGAATCATAATACCACTTACCTACAGGTGGTTTGCTGATTTAAATGGGAACCCATACATTTGACCCACTGTACAGTACTTTATTTCTCAATGTACTTTACTTCCATTCAGTTCCACCTGTAAAGTGGTCTCAGAGTTCATCTAATTAAAGCGTCAAACAAAGCTTTAACCTGGTGGAGTGCATCTAAATTTTTCTCTCCAATCTTGTGTAGTCACCTTTGCTGGATACAATATAGTGTTTAAAGTAAATAATAATAATAATAATAATAATAATAAATAAAATAAATTAAAAAAAACCTGGGTATGGGAATGTATGCCTGCAATCATAACACTTTAAAAAGGGAGATGGTGGGAGGATCAGTGACAAGTTTGAATCTTACATGGACTATATATTGAGTTCCAGGCCAGTGAGGGGTACATATTAAGAACCTACTTGAAAAGCCAAATAAAAAGCCAAAGTATTTGGTGCTTATGGCTTAGAAGTTGGATTAGAGAGTCTACCAGGCAAACTTCAAAGTTAGTTTAAATATTTTTAATTCCCTCATGCTTCCATGCAGCTTCCCAGTTTTTTGTAACAGATAGTTCATACTTTACTTCAAGACTCAAGTGCTGAGTTATAGAAAGATGAAAAGCACACCCTCTCTGTAACATGGTAGGTCATAGATTCAGTCCCAAGACACAAAAGTGAAGGATAAGATAAAAGAGTAAAATAGAAAGGAAGATGAGGAGTAGAAAGTGTAGAAGAAGGGGAGAAGAGCAGAAGAAAGGAGGAGAGGAGAAAAGAGCAGAAAAGCAGGCAGGCAGGCAGGCATGAAGGAAGGAAGGTAGGAAGGAAGGCAGGCAGGAAGGAAGGAAGGAAGGAAGGAAGGCAGGCAGGAAGGAAGGCAGGAAGGAAGAAAGGCAGGCAGGAAGAAAGGAAGGCAGGCAGGAAGGAAGGAAGGAAGGAAGGAAGGCAGGCAGGAAGGCAGGAAGGCAGGAAGGAAGAAAGGCAGGCAGGAAGGAAGGAAGGCAGGAAGGCAGGAAGGAAGGCAGGAAGGAAGGAAGGCAGGAAGGCAGGCAGGAAGGAAGGAAGGAAGGAAGGAAGGAAGGAAGGAAGGAAGGAAGGAAGGAAGGAAGGCAGGAAGGCAGGAAGGAAGGAAGGAAGGAAGGAAGGAAGGAAGGAAGGAAGGAAGGAAGAAAGGAAAGTTGGGGCTGGGGTAGCGTGAGTTACTTCATGCTGCCCTCTCATTAGGAGAATGCCAAAGCCATTGTAAAAATGTTCATACACATTCAAACTGGAAACTGGGCATGGTGACTCGTACTTCTAAACACACAGGAGACTGAAACAGGAGGATTCCTGTAAATTTGAGACCAGCCTGTTCTCCATAGAGAGTTTCAGCCCAGACTGAGCCACAGTATGAGTTTTATTTTAAAATAAAATCAAATATATAGATCTTATTCAGATATAAAAGGAAACCAAATTAATGAATTTTAAATATTAAAATGAGAAAATAATAATGCTCCCATTTTCCTGATGTGTGAACCTGAACAGAAGAATCATTAAATCACAGCTTGCTCCGGTGGCACGGAGCTTAGGTTCCAGTCCTGAGGCCTCTGGCGGGAGCCCTCAGATCTCTCTGCTTCCGGAATCAGATCAGCCTGGGCGCACATCTCCAGGTCCTGGAAGAGGCAAGAGGCAAGAGGGGCTTCTGGGAGGCCGGTTGGGAGAAGTCAGTGTGCTCTGGTGAACCCAGCGGGCCCAGAAGGAGCCTTCAGGTGTCTGCGTTGGGATCTGAACAGCCCGGGCCACAGCACTCGATCTCCAGGAAGTGGGGGAGACCTAGTGTGCACCCAGAGGCAGTCTGGGAGCACACAGCTCGATCCTGTGGCAAGGAGCTTAGGTTCCAGTCCTGAGGCCTCTGGCGGGAGCCCTCAGATCTCTCTGTTTCCGGATCCAGATCAGCCTGGGCAGCAACACCACATCTCCAGGTCCTGCAAGAGGCAAGAGGGGCTTCCTGGAGGCCAGTTGGGAGAAGTCAGTGTGCTCTGCTGAATCCAGCGTGCCCAGCAAGAGCCTTCAGGTGTCTGCTTCGGGATTTGAACAGCCTGGGCAACAGCACCCTGTCTCCAGGCAGTGTAGGAGGTAAGCTGTGCACCAGAGGCCACCTGGGAAGAGGCAGCTTGCACTGGTGAGTCCAGCATTGACAAGATCAACTAACACCAGTGAGAACTAGATGGCAAAAGGCAAACGCAGGAACGTCACTAACAGAAATCAAGGCAATATGGCAACATCTGAACCCAATTCTCCTTTAACAGCATGTCCTGGATACCCCATCACACCAGTAAAACAAGACTTGGATTTAAAATCACTGGTCATGATGCTGGTAGAGGAACACATGAAGGACATACTTAAAGAAATTCAAGAGAAAATGGATGAAAAGTTAGAAGCCCTTGCAAGGGAAACACAAAAATCATTGAAAGAAATTCAGGAGAATACAAAAGCCAATAAGGAGGAAACACAAAAAAAAACACTTAAAGAAATACAGGAGAACTTTTGTCAACAGGCTGAGGTCATGAAAGAGGAAACACAAAAATCTCTTAAAGAATTACAGGAAAGCACAAACAAGCAAGTAAAGGAGCTAAGCAAAACCATCCAGGATCTAAAATCAGAAGTAGAAACAACTAAGAAAACTCAAAGGGAGACAACTTTGGAGATAGAAAGCCTTGGGAAAAAATCAGGGGACATAGATGCAAATATCAACAACAGAATACAAGATATAGAAGAAAGAATCTCAGATGCTGAAGATACCATAGAAACCATGGACTCAACAGTTAAAGAAAATGCAAAATGCAAAAAGCTTGTAACCCAAAATATCCAGGAATTCCAGGACACAATGAGAAGACCAAACCTAAGGATTATAGGCATAGATGAGAGTGAAGATTTACAACTTAAAGGGCCAGCAAATATCTTCAATAAAATTGTGGAAGAAAACTTCCCTAACCTAAAGAGAGAGATGCCCATGAATATACAAGAAGCCTACAGAACTCCAAACAGACTGGACCAGAGCAGAAATACTTCCTGTCACATAATAATCAAAACACCAAATGTACTAAACAAAGAAAGAATATTAAAGGCAGTAAGAGAAAAAGGCTAAGTAACATATAAAGGAAGACCTATCAGAATCACAGCAGACTTTTCACCTGAGACTATGAAGGCTAGAAGATCCTGGGCAGATCTCATGCAGACTCTAAGAGAACACAAATGCCAGCCAAAACTACTATATCCAGCAAAACTCTCAATCACCATAGATGGAGAAACCAAAACCAAATTTACCCAATATCTAGCCACAAACCCAGCCCTACAAAGGATAATAGGAGGAAAACAGCAATACAAGGAGGGAAACTTCACCCTGGTAAAAGCAAGAGAGTAACCTTTCATCAAACCCCAAAAAAGTTAACCAATCAAATTTAAAAAATAACGTCAAAAATGACAGGAAGTAATAATCACTATTCCTTAATATCTCTTAACATCAATGGACTCAATGCCCCAATAAAAAGACATAGACTAACCGACTGGATACATAAACAGGACCCTACATTTTGCTGCATACAGGAAACACACCTCAGGGTCAAAGACAAACCCTACCTTAGAGTAAAAGTTTGGAAGACAATTTTACAAGCAAATGGTCTCAGGAAACAAGATGGAGTAGCCACTTTAATATCAGATAAAATTGACTTTCAACCCAAAGTCATCAAAGGAGACTCTGAAGAACACTTCTTGCTGGTCAAAGGAAAAATACAACAAGAAGAACTCTCAATCCTGAACATATACGCTCCAAATGCAAAGGCACCGTCATTCATAAAAGACATTTTATTAAAGCTCAAAGCACACATTGTACCTAACACAATAATTGTGGGTGACTTCAACACTGTACTTTCCTCAATGGACCAATCAGGAAAACAGAAACTAAACAGGGACACAATGAAACTAATTGAAGCTTTGGACCAATTAGATTTAACAGATATATATAGAACATTCTATCCTAAAGCAAAAGAATATACCTTTTTCTTAGCACCTCATGGGACCTTCTCCAAAATCGACCATATAATTGGTCACAAGACAGACCTCAACAAATATAAGAAGATCAAACTAATCCGATGACTCCTATCAGATCACTATGGAGTAAAAATGGTCTTCAATAGCAACAAAAACAACAGAAAACCCACATACACCTGGAAACTGAACAATATCCTACTCAATGATACCTTGGTCAAGGAAGAAATAAAGAAAGAAATTAAAGACTTTTTAGAACACAATGAAAATGAAGACACAACATACCCAAATCTATGGGACACAATGAAAGCAGTGCTAAGAGGAAACCTCATAGCCCTGAGTGCCTCCAAAAAGAAAATGGAGAGAGAATACACTAACAGCTTAATGACACACCTGAAAGCCCTGGAACAAAAAGAAGCAATTTCACCCAGAAGGAGTAGAAGGCAGGAAATCATCAAGATCAGGGCCGAAATCAATCAAGTAGAAACAAAGAGAACCATACAAAGAATCAACAAAACCAGGAGCTGGTTATTTGAGAAAATCAACAAGATAGATAAACCCTTAGCCAGACTAACCAAAGGACACAGAGACAGTATCCAGATTAACAAACTTAGAAATGAAAAGGGAGATATAACAACAGAAACTGAGGAAATTCAAAAAATCATTAGATCCTACTACAAAAGCCTATACTCAACACAACTGGAGAATCTGGAGGAAATGGACAGTTTCCTAGACAGATATCCAACACCAAAACTAAATCAGGATCAAATAGATCAACTAAACAGTCCCATAACACCAGAAGAAATAATAAGGGTCATAGAAAGTCTCCCAACCAAAAAAAGCACGGGACCAGATGGCTTCAGTGCAGAGTTCTATCAGACCTTCACAGAAGACCTAACACCAATACCCTTCAAATTATTCCACAAAATAGAAACAGAAGGAATTCTACCCAACTCGGTTCTACGAAGCCACAATTACACTGATACCAAAACCACACAAAGTTCCAACAAAGAAAGAGAACTTCAGGCCAATTTCTCTTATGAATATTGATGCAAAAATACTTAATAAAATTCTTGCCAACCAAATCCAAGAACACATCAAAACGATCATCCACCATGATCAAGTAGGCATCATCCCAGGGATGCAGGGATGGTTCAATATAAGGAAATCCATCAATGCTATCCACTACATAAACAAACTCAAAGAAAAAAAAACATATGATCATCTCATTAGTTGCAGAAAAAGCATTTGATAAAATCCAGCATCCTTTCATGCTAAAAGTATTGGAAAGAACAGGAATTCAAGGCCCATACCTAAACATCGTTAAAGCAATACACAGCAAACTGGTAGCCAACATCAAACTAAATGGAGAGAAACTTGAAGCAATCCCATTAAAATCAGGGACTAGACAAGGCTGTCCTCTCTCTCCATATCTTTTCAATATAGTACTTGAAGTTCTAGCTAGAGCAATTAGACAACATAAGGAGGTCAAGGGGATACAAATTGGAAAGGAAGAAGTCAAATTATCACTATTTGCAGATGACATGATAGTCTACTTAAGTGACCCGAAAACCTCCACCAGAGAACTCCTACAGCTGATAAACAACTTCAGCAGAGTGGCTGGTTATAAAATCAACTCAAGCAAATCAGTTGCCTTCCTATACTCAAAGGATAAGCAGGCTGAGAAAGAAGTTAGGGAAATGACACCCTTCAAAATAGCCACAAACAATATAAAATATCTTGATGTGACTCTAACCAAACAAGTGAAAGATCTATATGACAAGAACTTCAGGTCTCTGAAGAAGGAAATCGAAGAAGACCTCAGAAAATGGAAAAATCTTCCATGCTTGTGGATTGGCAGGATTAATATAGTTAAAATGGCCATCTTGCCAAAAGCAATCTACAGATTCAATGCAATCCCCATCAAAATCCCAACACAGTTCTTCACAGAGTTAGAAAAAGCAATTCTCAAATTCATCTGGAATAACAAGAAACCCAGGATAGCTAAAACTATTCTCAACAACAAAAGAAATTCTGGGGGAATCAGTATCCCTGACTTCAAGCAATACTACAGAGCAATAGTGCTAAAAACTGCATGGTATTGGCACAGTGACAGACAAGTGGACCAGTGGAGTAGAATTGAAGATCCAGAAATGAATCCACACATCTATGGTCACTTGATCTTTGACAAAGGGGCCAAAAACATCCAGTGGAAAAAAGATAGCCTTTTCAACAAACGGTGCTGGTTCAATTGGAGGTCAGCATGCAGAATAATGCGAATTGATCCATTCTTATCTCCATGTACTAAACTTCACTCCAAGTGGATCAAGGACCTCCATGTAAAACCAGACACACTGAAACTAATATAAAAGAAACTGGGGAAGACCCTTGAGGACATGGGCACAGGAGAAAAGTTCCTGAACAGATCACCAATAGCTTATGCTTTAGGATCAAGAATTAACAAATGGGACCTCATAAAATTACAAAGTTTCTGTAAGGCAAAGGACACTGTTAAATGGACAAAATGGCAACCATCAAATTGGGAAAGGATATTCACCAACCCCACATCTGATAGAGGGATAATATCCAATATATACAAAGAACTCAAGAAGTTATACCCCAGGGAACCAAATAACCCTATTAAAAATGGGGTACAGATCTAAACAAAGAATTTTCATCTGAAGAAATTCAGATGGCTGAGAGGCACCTTAAGAAGTGCTCAACATCATTAGTCATTAGGGAAATGCAGATCAAAACAACCCTGAGATTTCACCTTACACCAGTCAGAATGGCTAAGGTCAAAAACTCAGGAGACAGCAGGTGTTGGCGAGGATGTGGAGAAAGAGGAACACTCCTCCACTGCTGGTGGGGCTGCAAGATGGTACAACCACTGTGGAAATCAGTCTGGAGCTTCCTCAGAAAACTGGACATGAGACTTCCAGAGGACCATGCTATACCTCTCCTGGGCATATACCCAAAGGATTCCCTGGCATGCAATAAAGACACATGCTCCATTATGTTCATAGCAGCCTTATTTATAATAGCCAGAAGCTGGAAAGAACCCAGATGCCCCTCAAAGGAGGAATGGATACAGAAAATGTGGTATATTTACACAATGGAATACTACTCAGCAATTAGAAACAATGAATTCACAAAATTTTTAGGCAAATGGTTTGATCTGGAAAATATCATCCTAAGCGAGGTAACCCAATCACAAAAGGATACACATGGAATGCAATCTCTGATAAGTGGATATTAATTAGCCCAGAAGCCCTGAATACCAAAGGCACAAATTGCATAACAAATGACTCCGATGAAGAAGTATGGAGAGGGTCCTAATCCTGGAAAGGATTGATCTAGCATTGGAGGGGAATATAAGGACAGAGAAAAAGGAGGGAGGTGATTGGAGAATGGATGGAGAAAAGAAGGTTTATGGGACATATGGGGAGGGGGGATCGGGAAGAGGGGAAATAATTTGGAATGTAAACAAAGAATATAGAAAATAAAAGTATTAAAAAAAGAATCATTAAATCACTAGAAGAAATCATTGATTCACACCAATTTTACTGTTGAAGTTTAATAACAAAGGATAATATCTGGGCCTGGGAGGTAGTTCAGTGGCAGACAACATGATTAATCCTCTGAGGCCCTCGTTTCTAACTCAAGGCTAGGACGCAGAAAACTGGAAGAAAAGAAGGGAGAGAGGGGAGAAGATGGGGAGGCTGAAGAGACAATGGGAAGGGGGAAAGGAAGAAGCTAGGA
Organism: Apodemus sylvaticus; assembly: GCF_947179515.1. Lineage (NCBI taxonomy): Eukaryota > Metazoa > Chordata > Mammalia > Rodentia > Muridae > Apodemus > Apodemus sylvaticus. The sequence continues at coordinate 102,623,262 of NC_067477.1, read as the reverse complement.
GTGGAAGACTAAAAAAGGAGCCAGATCCCTATTTCAGTTCCAAAACTGGGCAATAAGATTTTTAAATAGACTCACTTACAATGATATTTCAAATTCCTATCATTGATCGTTGGAATCAACACAATTCCAAACGAATTATCTGGAAATATTTTGTGAAAAGCAATGAGTGAACTCCAGCATTATAAGGAAATGTAAACGACCACAAACACAAATTATTGGTGAGCAAAACTATCAAAAATATCAGCCTGGGTGCATTATCAGATGCTGATAGTTTTATCCAGCTGCTGTAATTAATCAATGCCACAGATGGATTAAGAGCTGACTGAGAGAGCAATGAAACAGCCAAGAGAGCCCTGATATAAGGTAACACAGCTTCAGAAACTAAGTTATGACTAAAGAATCCTGGTTTCTGAAACCAGAAAAGGCTTACTTTTTAATAACGAGTTTGTTAATTGCATAAGCACATTAAATAAGACCTGTCTTAGGCTTCACTCTCCTCACAGAAACAAATGCCACATAGATTGTACAAAATGTAAGAGGACAAATGGAATGCTTAGGTAGTTATGGAATATAATAGCTATGAATAAATAACTGCATTTACTAGAGTTTTGCAAAGACAGCAATATATATTTACATATATATACATATATATGTAACGATAAACAATAAATATAATAAATTAGGTGTCAGTAAAACCAAGTCACTTGAATTTATATACATATTCATATATATGCATGTATATATATTATGAAGGCAATCAAATAAGAATAATACATTCGTATAATGTATGAAAAAGAGAGAGCTCAGTCTGTACATCGAAATGATGCCAGGAAAGCAATTAAAAAGCATAATGTAAATGCTCAAATTGATAAGACAATAGAGTGATGTTTGTCACGGTAAAGATCAGTACATCCATGATGAAAACTATTTGGCTGTACTTACTGAACCTTTGAATAGCCAGTATCTTGTTAGTGACTTAGTAAGTTTGTTTGTTATGATCCTAATAAACAAAAAAAATCTCCTTGTCTACCTGTAACAAAAGATTAACCTAGAATGCATTAAATGTTATTTTAAAGCACCCAAAAAAGGAAACAACACAAAATTCAGTGAAATATGCAAGGTGCAAACAGAGAGGGGTTACCATGACCATCTGCTTACGAACAGCTCTGGTCGTACAATGACAATAAATGGTATTATAAACAACTCAGTGACAGGAAAGAGCTTATTTATATTTATAAAAAGTTTAAGGAAAATATAACTAACTTATGATTCTAAAGACCAGAAAGGCCTCTGTCATTTTTGTGGGGGCAATGCCTCAGAGTATAAAAGAAAGTGATTTGGGGGTTCCACACAGTATTTTACAGTGGTTGGAAGGTGGCTGTATATAAATGTTTGTCTCAGTCTGAAATGTGACAAAGTAAATCTGCATAAAGCTTTTCATATGTTGAATGGACCATAAGACTGTCTATATGTGTATGAGTCAATGTATAACTATATATGAGTAAGGAGACTTTCATTTACTTATAAGAAATCCAAGAGCAATATCGGTACAGCTGGAGTCTCACACTGTGCCTTGTCTTTAGCATTACTGCCATGCATGCATAGCTCTGAAATGTAAATTTATACAATTGCATAACTGATCACAATTGCAGTATTTATATAGGACGATTGTAGTTTGTGTCTCTCACCCTTTCATCTGGGGATTCCTCACTGTTGATAAGTTAATAAACCGTTTACCAAACTGTTTGGTGTGGATTACCATCTAGACCTAGAAAGACTGGTTTCAATATTCTGTTTGACCCCACATTTTCCGCTATGGAGCAGATCTACATAGTTCAACCATTTAACTTATAAAATAGACTTATGGCTAAATCACAAAACTGTGGATGGTATTAAGGAAAACGAAAATGAATCTGTATAAAGGTTTCATTGATTCTTAGAATCTACCTTGGCCCCATAATTGTATATCAGTTGTGCAGTTTCATGTGACCCGCATGGCCAGACTTTCTCTGACGTAAAGGTTGCATGTGTTAGTGCGCTTCTGATGTGTGAACACTAACACTTGCTCTCCTCACTATGCGCTTGGACTCACTGATTATTGGAGGCTAATAACTAGCCACATATGTAAGAGTGGAATGTGGAGAGACAATAGTCAATAAATTTCATCAGAAGAGAATAGATTACATAGATATTTAGTACTAAGACACTCTAATGTATAACTGAGGAAATCAAAAAGCAATGAAAAGTCCACAGAATGAACAATAAACTAGAGGCCTGAAAACAGGTGAGGAGTCAGCATGCTAAAAGCAAACACAATTGCAGTTGATGAGGTGGGAGGAAAGATTGAAAAAAATTGGCATGATTTCACAAATGATGTTGTTCCCTTTACAAAGAGAAAGGTGGTCCTGGCTCTAAAGAATAAGGCCAGAATTAGCAATGACCTGACTGCCTGCTTCTACCTGATGCCGTAAACACCAAATCAATCTCTGTTTGTCTCTGCCTCTCTATCTCTGTCTGTCTCTGTCTCTCTGTGTGTGTGTCTGTGTGTGTGTCTCTGTCTCTCTCTGTCTCTGTCTGTCTGTATGTCTGTCTCTCTCTCTCTCTCTCTCTCTCTCTCTCTCTCTGCGTGTGTGTGTGTGTGTGTGTGTGTGTGTGTGTGTGTAAGGAGAACAGGAAACAACACATGGCTATAGATGAAGGCCATGATTTGCTGGAGCAGAGAATTTGTGGGATAGGACAGATATGAAGACGCAGCCATGATTGCTATCAGTTCCTCAGGATTGTTAGATGCCTTGCACTGGATAACTCTTTGGCATAGAAAGTTACCTTGTCATCAGGATCTTAGCAGCTCCTCTGGTCTGTAAACACCAGCCACAATTCGTTCACCTATAGTGATAGTCTCCAACTCTTTTCAAACACCGTGTGGTTTACAGAAGCAAAATCACAGCTGACCAAATAGAAATAAATTAGAAGCTATTAGTAGAATTCCTCTTACCAGGGATGTGGGAATTATATATAATTACAATTAAAGATAATAGCTACAAATCTTCAGATATGTTGTTTCATAAAATTTTTATGTCTCCCAAAATTCAGTTAAAGAATTACACAAAGTTAACTAATAGTTACACAGATTTTCATTTGACTGAGCCTTTTTGGCCATTGAAAATTTGAATGGCTGGAGAGAATTACTCAATTGCCTTAGTAAGTGATACCTTATTAAGCTTATGTAAACTCTAGAAGGTACTCATTACAAGTTAATATTTTGTCAGAGAATGCTAGGAGAGCCATTTGTCGAATTGTGATGCAGTCAGTTACATCTTACGCTCCTGCATTCAGCAGGTGTGTGCTAAATACCTATATGGGAAGGTGTATTCCCTGCTAAGGAAACAACAGTTCAAAGGGAACTGTGATTCCTTCCCTTGTAAAGGTCAAATTCAGAGCTGGGGTGGGGGATGCATGCTCAGGGACAGGAGACAGAGGTGTGCATGACTCAGGGCACTTGGAATGCTTTCTCCAAGATGGTTCTTTATTCACTGGCATTGAAAGAAGCTGTGACACAGATATGATTCCTGCCATGCCCCACAGCATCCATTCTGAGTCCCCTGTCGGAGAGGACAGTAGATGCTTGGACATAGGCACTTATAGGAACATTGCTCTGAGGATAGAGGGTTCTGCCTCTGACTGAAGAGATTCTAAAGGTCTCCCTTTTCAGGGATAGGGGAGCTGCCTTATAGGACCACTACAAATAGTTCTGATGCATATGTTTCCCTTGTGTGCCTTAGAGCTCCCTCCAAGATTTTGCATATCTGTCCATTCACCTACTCATGAGTGGAAACATATTTGCATGTTTTCAAGCCATCAGCAAATATGAAAGATTGTGACTTCTGACATTTTGTACTTATTTTCTCGGATAAAAAAAATAGTTTCTAATTTCACACAGCTTGTTACATTTTCCCTTTCTGCTTGTTGCCTTTGGCTTTTCACTGGATACACTGGTGAGTTATGAAAGGAGAAATTGACTATGGGAGGGCAATTTTTCTTTCTATTAAATTTTACAATTTGGCTGCTTTTGTGATCTCTCTGTCTTTCTCTGTCTCTGTCTCTCTTTCTGTCTCACTCTCTATCTTCCCCAAGTTCTCAAAGCCCAGACTAATGTAAAATTTGCTATAATCTCTCTAATTCCTCCAGGTTCATAATGCCCAAATTTGCCATGCAGTCCAGGCTGGCCTGGAACTCCTGATATTCCTGCCTTCATCTCTTTTGTGCTGGGATTAAAGACTTGTGCTATCAAACCTCACTCTGTTGCTAACATCTCTGTGTACTTCATTTTTAAGATTTATTTTTATTTTTAATTATATGTATATATGTTTATATATCTGTAAATTGGTATGTTTCCATGTATGACTTTGCCGACAGAGGGCACAGGAGTGTCTCAGATCTCCTGGAGCTGCCAGATGTGCTTCCTGGAAACCAAACTTAGGGCCTCTGGAAGATCACTATGCATTCTTAATGGCTGAGCCGCCATCTCTCCAGTTCCTGTCTTGTGTTCCTTACATACATTAGCCCACCTAGAAAAAGACTTCCTTTGCAACAACATATATAATCAGACAGCAGTAGAAATCTGTAGAAATATTTGACTTTTATAAATTGATAAAGACAAGGACATTACCAGGACACATTTTGTCATTTTCAATTTTTTTATGATTTTGTTATATATTCTTATCCTATATATAAAAGCAGGGAGGAATGCATATAAAAATAAAATTAGTTCACTTAATCTTTGTACTTTATATTTATTTTTTAAAAATATTTTTAGCCAATATTTCAGTGTTAACCCTAACTCATCTGGAACTTGCTGAGTAGACCAAGGTGGCTTCAAACTCTCCAAGATACATCTGCCCCTGCCTCCTGAGTTCCAGGATTAAAGACAAATATTCTATGCCTGGAAAACTTTTGCATCTGCTCACTAGTTATGTGGTAGGATGAGGAGCATTGGAGATCAGAGAACAACTTTCAGAATTCTCTCCTTTCACCCCATGGATCCTGGGAACCAAACTCAACTGATGAAATTTGCTGCCAAAAACCTTTAAGCGCTGAGCCATCTGTATAGCCAAAGGACAGTTTTGAACTCTGGCTCCTTCTGCTTCTCTCAAATGCTAGGATTACAGTCATGTTCCACCATTTCTTGTTTACATTTTCTAATTAAAATACAAGTCCTATGCATTCAGGAATTATACACGTGATGAATTCATAGCTAAGAGAATCATGTCTGGTAGCCAAGTTATATTTATAGCACAAACAAGAAAGATAGCTTAAAGGAAAAAATGATTGCATAGAATTCCAAGTTCCCTGGTGGAGAGCAATTTATGATATGACTTTACTTGAGTTATCACTGACTCACAATGCGAAGAGACTCTGAGGTCTTCCATTGGTCTCTAGTCCCAAACATACACATGGGAAACTGTCAACCTTGGTCCTAAAGAATGTTTCTCCCTCTATCTGAATCCTGCCATCTAACACTACTTCTTTGCTACTTTAGAGAGACTTGCACACTTGAATTTCAGTCTTGAGTTTCTCCTCGAGTCCCTCTCACATGAGTATATGTTTGTCAATTAGAATGCACAGCTCCTCTCTCTGGACATTATTTTTTGTGTATAAAAGAGAAAAGATATCAATATTAACCTCACCATATCATTACAGAAATCACCTATATTGACACATAAACATTGTCCTAGGTATGCAACTATGCTAGTTACTCTGATGATGAGAGCTCTGGGGCAATGGTAATGGAAGCATTGCTTCACCCAGCCAAGGTTGGGTATCTTAGTTCCCTTGAGCAAAATGAAAACTTTGCAGCAAAACACCCAGGAAGCAGAAACAAAATGCAGTATGGGTTCTCACATCCATAATAACATGCAAAGGAAGAAGGAAGGTGCACCAGATAGGAACAAAAGAACATGGTACAGGGAGTTATCTCAGAAGGACCAGAGGATGGTCTGAGGCATCATTGGAGGGGAACTTGGATTCAAGGACAGTGAATAATGCAAGATCCAAGGGATGTTCTCCATCACAGTAATGCCAGCTTCAACTCTGTGTGGAAGGTGAAAGAGAAGCCATTCCAGGGGAATTCAGAACCCTGATCCAATCCCGAGTTTGAAACTCACACAAACACAGAAAAGCAAAGAAAAGCATTACCCCCAAATCCACAGAACTCAGAAGTTTAAATAGTACTGTTAAATATCCACTATTTTCCTAAATTAAGGAAAGATAAAATTTAGAGACAACATTGACCAATGCCTCAAATAATTATCAAAAATAGTGTGAAAAAAACATGTACTTAGAATAACATAAAATTCAAAAGGAAACCATTAGTAAAAATCACAGACAAGAAAGAGCAGAATTATTCAAATACAGATAATGAATACTTAATAAATTTTAAAAATAAAATGTAGAAGATGAGAAATGAGAAACATTCAAAACTAAATGAAATATTTGGAAAGCTTAGAAGTATTACTCTGCAATTAAAGAAATATATTGCAAGACGGTTTATAAAGGTCTATCAGCTATGAATATTATAGCTTATGGAAGTACAAGGATAGGAGAATATATGCCAAGAACACAAGTACTGCTGAAACAGCCAACCATTACTATATAAGTTTGAAAATAACAATCAAAGGTTAAGTGAAATACCCTAAGTGTGGTTACATATTTCAAGACAAAGAAAGAAAAAGCAAACAAAAGCGCAAATGGCATCACTTTGAACTGAAGAGTGCAGAACCCTACTGATTTCAAAACAGGCATCCTTTTCAAGTAAACATGAGAGCTCTGCATTAAGAAGTCAACTTCAAAGACCATAAAACAATATCTTAACATTTGAAGGCAGTGGAGCCCTGTTAATGATGATCTTGGATCAGAATGCATTTGGGAAATCAATGGCATAAATATGTTTATTAAGGAAACATTCAGAATCTACTGCTCAGTGGTTGAGGAATCTGACCTTGTGAGAGTAACCAGAGATTAGATGAGATGTGATGAACCCTAGCTGGGAACATGAGCCACACACATCTTCCAGATCAGTAAGGGATGTGAAAGATGTCATAGGTGGAGCAAGAAGTGTCCTTATTCATTTTGAATAGAAGTAAAAGACAATTGAATTACTCCAGAATATCAACCAAAATCAAGTTTCTAAGGGATTAAGATTTAATATCTGGGAATCGCGACTTTGTCCCCAACCAGTGGAGACAGGCCACCCCAGGTACTGAGCTATCCCGAGTGTAAGACCTCGGGGGACACAGACAACCGAGCTGCGGGCTGCCACCTGTGCCCAGGAACTGGGAGAGCAGTGGTTTCTCTGTGTGCCAGCCAGGCGTGGGGCCGGTGCTCTGAGGGATCCCTGCTGCCATCCTCACTCTCTGACAGAGCAGACTGGCAGTACCAGGTTCAGTCCACAGAGACAACCCAAACATAACATTGCTTGGGGCAGGACACACCAGGTCTCCAGTGGCACCCAAGAGGAGGGCAGCACATCAGCAATCTGTGACAGGGGAAACCCAGCCATCCAGTGTTGTAGAATTAGCCTTATAGGCTCAAGGGAGGTTGAAGCGCCAGCCAGTGACTAGACCAACTAACACCAGTGAGAACTAGATGGCAAAAGGCAAATGTAGGAACGTTATTAACAGAAATCAAGGCAATATGGCAGCATCTGAACCCAATTCTCCATTAACAGCAAGTCCAGGATACCCCTAAAGCACCAGAAAAACAAGATTTGGATGTAAAAGCACTGGTCATGATGCTGTTACAGGAACACATGAAGGACATAAATAAATCTCTTAGAGAAATTCAAAAGGAGATGAATCAAAAGTTAGAAGCCCTTACAAGGGAAACACAAAAATCATTAAAAGAAATTCAGGAGAATATGGGTCAAAAGATAGAAGCCAATAAGGAGGAAATGCAAAAATCATTTAAAGAAATACAGAGGAAATTTGGGCAACAGGCTGAGATCATGAAAGAGGAAACACAAAAATCTCTTAAAGAATTATAGGAAAACACAAACAAGCAAGTAAAGGAGCTAAGCAAAACCACCCAGGATGTAAAAACATAAGTAGAAACAACTAAGAAATCACAAAGGGAGACAACTATGGAGATAGAAAGCCTTGGGAAGAAATTAGGGGACATAGATGCAAATATCAACAACAGAATACAAGAGATAGAAGAAAGAATCTCAGATGACGAAGATACCATAGAAACCATGGACTCAACAGTCAAAGAAAATGCAAAATGCAAAAAGCTTGTAACCCAAAACATCCAGGAAATCCAGGACACAATGAGAAGGACAAACCTAAGGATCATAGGCATAGATGAGAGTGAAGATTTACAACTTAAAGGGCCAGCAAATATCTTCAATAAAATTATGGAAGAAAACTTCCCTAACCTAAAGAGAGAGATGCACATGAATATACAAGAAGCCTACAGAACTCAAAACAGACTGGACCAGAACAGAAATACCTCCCGTCATATAATAATCAAAACCCAAAATATACTAAACAAAGAAAGAATATTAAAGGTAGTAAGGGAAAAAGGACAAGTGACATATAAAGTAAGGCCTATCAGAATCATACCAGACTTCTCACCAGAGACTATGAAAGCTGGAAGATCCTGGGCAGACCTCATGCAGACTCTAAGAGAACACAAATGCCAGCCAAAACTACTATATCCAGCAAAACTCTCAATCACCATAGATGGAGAAACCAAGATATCCCATGACAAAACCAAGTTTAACCAATATCTTTCCACAAACACCACCCTACAAAGGATAGTAGGAGGAAAACACCAATACAAGGAGGGAAACTTCATCCTGGAAAAACCAAGAGAGTAACCTTCTTTCATCTAACCCAAAAGAAGATAACCACTCAAATATAAAAAAACAACATCAAAAATGACAGGAAGTAACAATCACTATTTCTTAATATCTCTTAACATCAATGGACTCAATTCCCCAATAAAAAGACAGAGACTAACAGACTGAATATGTAAATAGGACCCTACATTTTGCTGCATACAGGAAACAGACCTCAGTGTCAAAGACAAACACTATCTTAGAGTAAAAGGCTGGAAGATGATTTTAGAAGCAAATGGTCTCAGGAAACAAGCTGGAGTAGTCACTCTAATATCAGATAAAATTGACTTTCAACCTAAAGTCATCATCAAAAGAGACACTGAGCGACACTTCTTGCTGGTCAAAGGAAAAATACACCAAGAAGAACACTCAATCCTGAACATCTGTGCTCCAAATGCAAAGCACCCTCGTTCATAAAAGAAACTTTACTAAAGCTCAAAGCACACATTTCACCTAACACAATAATTGTGGGTGACTTCAACACTCCACTGTCCTCAATGGACCGATCAAGAAAAGAGAAACTAAACAGGACAGAGTGAAACTAATTGAAGCTTTGGACCAATTAGAGTTAACAGATATATGTGTATATCTTATATACATATATATATATATGTATATACATATATATATATATATATATATATCTTTTCATCCTAAAGCAAAAGAATACCTTTTTCTCAGCACCTCATGGGACCATCTCCAAAATAGACCATATAATTGGTCACAAGACATACCTCAACAAATATAAGAAGATAAAAATAATCCCATGCCTCCTATCAGATCACTATGGAGTAAAAGTGGTCTTCAATAGCAACAAAAACAACAGAAAACCCACATACACGTGGAAACTTAACAATACTCTACTCAATGATACCTTGGTCAAGGAAGAAATAAAGAAAGAAATCAAAGACTTCTTAGAATTTGATGAAAATGAAGACACAACATACCCAAATCTATGGGACACAATGAAAGCAGTGCTAAGAGGAAAACTCATAACCCTGAGTGCCTCCAAAAAAGAAAATGGAGAGAGCATACACTAGAAGCTTAATGACACACCTGAAAGCCCTGGAACATGAAGAAACTAATTCACCCAGGAGGAGTAGAAGACAGAAAATCATCAAACTCTGGGCTGAAATCAATCAAGTAGAAACAAAGAGAACCATACAAAGAATCAGCAAAACCAGGAGCTGGTTCTTTGAAAAAAAATCAACAAGATAGATAAGCCCTTAGCCAGACTAACCAAGGGGCATAGAGACAGTATCCAGATTAACAAAATTAGAAATGAAAAGGGAGATATTACAACAGAAATGGAGGAAATTAAAAAAAAAAATCATCAGATCCTACTACAAAAGCCTATACTCAACAAAACTGGAGAATCTGGAGGAAATGGAAAGTTTTCTGGACAGATATCAAACACCAAAATTAAATCAGGATCAAATAGACCACCTAAACAGTCCCATAACCCCTAAAGAGATAAAAGGGGTCATAGAAAGTCTCCCAACCAAAAGCAGCATGGGACCAGATGGTTTTAGTACAGAATTCTATCAGATCTTCAAAGAAGACCTAACACCAATACTCTTCAAACTATTCCACAAAATAAAAACAGACAGAACACTACCCAATTTGTTCTATGAAGTCACAATTACACTGATACCAAAACCACACAAAGATCCAACAAAGAAAGAGAACTTCAGGCCTATTTCCCTTATGAATATCGATGCAAAAATACTAAATAAAATTCTTGCCAAATGAATCCAAGAACACATAAAAAATGATCATCCACCATGATCAAGTAGGCTTCATCCCAGGGATGCAGGGATGGTTCAATATAAGGAAATCTATCAATGCAATCCACTACATAAACAAACTGAAAGAAGAAAACCACATGAACATGTCATTAGATGCTGAAAAAGCATTTGACAAAATTCAGCATCCTTTCATGCTGAAAGACTTGGGAAGAACAGGAATTCAAGGTCCATACCTAAACATAGTTAAAGCAATATACATCAAACTGGTAGCCAACATCAAACTAAATGGAGAGAAACTTGAAGCAATCCCACTAAAATCAGGGACTAGACAAGGCTGCCCTCTTTCTCCATATCTTTTCAATATTGTACTTGAAGTACTAGCTAGAGCAATTAAACAACATAAGTAAGTGAAAGGGATACAAATTGGAAAGGAAGAAAATCAAATTATCACTATTCGTAGATGATATGATAGTATACTTAAGTGACCCAAAAATCTCCACCAGAGAACTCCTACAGCGGATAAACAACTTCAGCAAAGTGGCTGGTTATAAAATCAACTCAAGCAAATCAGTAGTTTTATCATACTCAAAGGATAAGCAGGCTGAGAAAGAAGTTATGGAAATGACACCTTTCACAATAGCCACAAACAATATAAAGTATCTTCATGTGACTCTAACCAAACAAGTGAAAGATCTATATGAAAAGAACTTCAGGACTCTGAAGAAGGAAATCGAAGAAGATCTCAGAAAATGGAAAAATCTTCCATGCTCATGGATTGGCAGGATTAATATAGTTAAAATGGCCATCTTGCCAAAGGCAATCTACAGATTCAATGCTATCCCCATAAAAATCCCAACCCAGTTCTTCATAGAGCTAGAAAGAGCAATTCTCAAATTCATCTGGAATAACAAAACACCCAGGATAGCTAAAACTATTCTCAACAGTAAAAAACTTCAGGGGGGCTCAGTATCCCAGACTTTAAACTCTACTACAGAGCAATAGTGATAAAAACTGCATGGTATGGTACAATATCAGTCAAGCGGTTCAATGGAATAGGATTGAAGACCCAGAAATGAACCAACACACCTATGGTCACTTGGTCTTCGACAAAGGAGCTGAAAGCATCCAGTGGAAAAAAAATAGTCTGTTCAACAAATGGTGCTTGTTCAATTGGAGGTCAGCATGCAGAAGAATGTGCATCGATCCATTCTTATCTCCTTGTACCAAGCTCAACTCCAAATGGATCAAGGACCTCCACATAAAACCTGACACACTGAGACTAATCGAAAAGAAACTGGGGAAGACCCTGGAGGACATGGGCACAGGGGAATAGTTCCTGAATAGAACACCAATAGCTTATGCTCTAAGATCAAGAATTGACAAATGGGACCTCATAAAACTACAAAGTTTCTGTAAGGCAAAGGACACCGTCAAAAGGACAAAATGTCAGCCAACAGACTGGGAAAGGATCTTCACCAACCCTAAATCCAACAGAGGTCTAATATCTAATATATACAAATAACTAAAGAAAGTAGAACCCAGAGAACCAAATATCCCCATTAAAAAGCGGGGTATGGAGCTAAACAAAGAATTTTCACAGGAAGAACTTCGGAGAGCTGAGAAACACATTAAGAAATGTTCAACATCATTAATCATTAGGGAAATGCAAATCAAAACAACCCTGAGATTTCACCTCACACCAGTCAGAATGGCTAAGGTCAAAAACTCAGGAGACAGCAGGTGTTGGCAAGGATGTGGAGAAAGAGGAATACTCCTCCACTGCTGGTGGGATTGCAAGATGGTGCAACCACTTTGGAAATCAGGCTGGCAGTTCCTCAGAAAACTGGGCATGACACTTCCTGAGGACCCTGTTATACCACTACTGGGCATATATCCAGAGGATTCTTCAGCATGCAATAAGGACACATGCTCCACTATGTTCATAGCAGCCCTATTTGTAGTAGCCAGAAGCTGGAAAGAACCTAGGTGTCCTTCAACGGAGGAATGGATACAAAAAATGTGGTATATTTACATAATGGAGTACTATTCAGCCATTAGAAACAATGAATTCATGAAATTCTTAGACAAATGGATGGAGCTGGAGAACATCATACTAAGTGAGGTAACCCAGTCTCAAAAGATCAATCACAGTATGCACTCACTGATAAGTGGATATTAGCCTAGAAACTTTGAATACCCAGGACATAATCCAAAAATTAAATGATGTCCAAAAAGAATGGCGGAGTGGCCCCTGGTTCTGGAAAGACTCAGTGCAAGAGTATAGGGGAATTCCAGAACAGGGAAGTGGGAAGGGGTGGATGGAAGAACAGGGGGACAGAAAATGGCTTATGGGACTTGCGGGGAATGGGGACCCAGAAAAGGGAAAATCATTTGAAATGTAAATAAAAAATATATCAATAAAAAAAAGAAAAAAATGTGGTGCAGATCTAAACAAAGAATTTTCACCTGAAGAAATTCAGATGGCTGAGAAGCACCTTAAGAAATGTGCATCATCATTAGTCATTAGGGAAATGCAAATCAAAACAACCCTAAGATTTCACCTCACCCCAGTCAGAACTGCTATGGTTAAAAACTTAGGAGACAACAGGTATTGGCAAGAATGTGGAGAAAGAGGATCACTCCTCCACTGCTGGTGGGATTGCAAGAAAGTACAACTACTCTGGAAATCAGTCTGGAGGTTCCTCAGAAAACTGAACGTGACACTACTGGAGAACCCTGCTCTACCACTCCTAGGCATATACCCAGAGGATTCCCCAGCATGTAATAAAGACACATGCTCCACTATGTTCATAGTAGCCTTATTTATAATAGCCAGAAGCTGGAAAGAACCCAGATGTACCTCAATGGAGGAATGGATACAGAAAATGTGGTATATTTACACAATGGAATACTACTCAGCAATCAAAAACAATGGATTCATGAAATTTGTAGGCAAATGGTTGGAACTGGAAAATATCATCCTAAGTGAGGTAACCCAATCAAAAAAGAATATACATGGAATGCAATCACTGATAAGTGGATATTAACTAGCCCAGAAGCTCTGAATACCCAAGACTCAAGTAGCATATCAAATGACTCCCATGAAGAAGACCTCAAAAAATGAAAAAACCTCCCATGCTTATGGATCGGCAGGATTAATATAGTTACAATGGCCATTTTGCCAAAAGCAATATACAGATTCAATGCAATACCCATCAAAATCCCAACTCAATTCTTCACAGAGTTAGAAAGAGCAATCCTCAAATTCATCTGGAATAACAAAAAACCCAGGATAGCTAAAACTATTCTCAACAACAAAAGAAATTCTGGGAGAATCAGTATCCCTGACCTCAAGCAATACTACAGAGCAATAGTGTTAAAAACTGTATGGTATTGGTACAGTGACAGGCAGGCAGATCAATGGAACAGGATTGAAGATCCAGAAATGAACCCACACACCTATGGCCACTTGATCCTCAACAAAGGGGAGGAAAACATCCAATGGAAAAAAGATAACCCTTTCAACAAATAGTGATGGTTCAACTGGAGGTCAGCATGCAGAAGAATGGGAATTGATCAATTCTTGTCTCCTTGTACTAAGCTCAACTCCCAGTGGATCAAGGACCTCCACATAAAGCCAGACACTCTGAAGCTAATAGAAAAGAAACTGGGGAAGACCCTTGAGGACATCGATACAGGGGGAAAGTTCCTGAACAGAACAACAATAGTGTATGCTCTATGATCAAGAATTGACAAATGGGACCTCATAAAATTACAAAGTTTCTGTAAGGCAAAGGACACCATCAAAAGGGCAAATTGGCAACCAGCAAATTGGGAAAAGATCTTCACAAACCCTACATCAGATAGAGGGCTAATATCCAATATATATAAAGAACTCAAGAAGTTAGACTCCAGAAAACCAAATAACCCTATTAAAAAATGGAGTACAGAGTTTAACAAAGAATTTTCACCTGAAGAACTTCGGATGGCAGAGAAGCATCTTAAAAAATGCTCAACTTCATTAGTCATTAGCAAATGCAAATCAAAACAACCCTGAGATTTCACTTTACACCAGTCAGAATGGCTAAGATTAAAAATTCAGGAGACAGCAGATGTTGGCTAGGATGTGGAGAAAGCGGAACACTCCTCCACTGCTGGTGGGATTGCAAATTGTTACAACCACTCTGGAAATCAGTCTGGCGGGTTCCTCCGAAAACTGGGCACCTCACTTCCAGAAGATCCTGCTATACCACTCCTGGGCATATACCCAGAAGATTCCCCAGCATGTAATGATACATGTTCCACTATGTTCATAGCAGCCCTATTTATAATTGCCAGAAGCTGGAAAGAACCCAGGTATCTCTCAACAGAAGAGTGGATGCAAAAAATGTGGTATGTATACACAATGGAGTACTATTCAGCCATTAGAAACAATGAATTCATAAAATTCCAGGGCAAATGGATGGAGCTGGACAACATCATACTAAGTGAGGTAACCCAGACTCAAAAGATGAATCATGGTATGCACTCACTAATAAGTGGATATTAACCTAGAAAACTGGAATACCCAAAACATAATCCACACATCAAATGAGGTACAAGAAGAAAGGAAGAGTGGCCCCTTGTTCTGGAAAGACTCAGTGTAACAGTATAGGGCAAAACCAGAACAGGGAAGAGGAAGGGTTGGGTGGGAAAACAGGGGGAGGGAAGGGGGCTGATGGGACTTTCGGGGAGTGGGGGTCTAGAAAAGGGGAAATCATTTGAAATGTAAATAAAAAAATTATCGAATAAAAAAAAAGAAGTAAGGAGCGGGCCCTGATCCTGGAAAGGCCTGATCCAGCATTGTAGGGGAATACCAGGATAGAGAAAAAGGAGGGAGGTGATTGGAGTATGGGTGTAGAGAAGGCTTATGGGACATATGGGGAGGGGGGAACTGGGAAAGGGGAAAGTGTTTTGGAATGTAAACAAAGAATTTAGAAAAGAAAAAAAAGAAAAAAAGACTTAATATCTGACTAAGGGATAAGACTTAAATCGTAAACTTGGCACTAGAGAGAGATGGCACACTGGCTAAGAATGCATGGTGCCCTTATGGAGTATAGGAGTTCAACTCAGAGCACTCACATCTGGTGATTCATAACTGTCTATGACCAAGTACCCCCTTCTGACATCTTCAATATTTACATTCGTATGTGCATAAATGCATGTCCACATAAATAAATACGAACTTTAATGCAATAAAACTCCATTGATACATTCAGTAAGAGGTACTGAGTCACAGGATAGGTACTCTTTAAGAAGGAAAAAATATTTAAAATATTAAAGAATAAAGTACTGTGCAGTGCTCATGACAAGGTACTCATCCTATGCACCACGCTGTATACTAAACCTCTAACATTACCAGAGATAAAGGAAAGAATATGCTGATTAATTTTGCTAAAAGACAATTAAAAACAATGCATGGAGTCTTCCTTACAGGTATGGATACACACACGTGCACATGTGCGCTCACATAAACACATGCACATGTGCACATACACACACTCATGTACCCATAAACATGCATGCACACACATGTACACACATGAATGCATATGCATACAAATGCACATACCTTCACACACAGAGAGACACACACATACATGGACACACACACAAGCACTCATGCTGCTATGTCAGCAAGATGAGTAAGAAGATAACTTAGGTCTAGGCAATTGTATTTTTTAGCCCTGTGTTAAATGCAGAAACTGAAACAGAACAAATTTTCAAAAATTATTCATTAAGAAAGAAGAATGAGAGAGAAAAATGGAAGGAAGGAAAGAAGGAAGGAAGGAAGGAGGGAGGTAGGGAGGGAGGGAGGGAAGGGAGAAAATAAGGAAGTTGTGTCTTAATCCTCTTCCCATGGCTCATCCTCAGTGGGTAATTCAATTGCCTGGTAGACCAGACAGCCCTTCATGGAGCTACTGGCACTTTCTCTAATAATTTCTTCGGAAATTGTTCATATATGTGCGAATACTAGGCAAGAAACGCAGAGTATAACATGGGGCACTTGGACAATGCTCTGTGTACCTCCAGTAGTGACTAAAGCACACTCATACTAGTCTCTAATTCTGTGACCTCACCTTTGATTCTCACTCGGTCTCACTCTGTGTCTATAAACTTTGGGTAACACTTATCATGTAAATTCATTATGAAAATTAAGTGAGTCTTACATCACACCCCTATAGCATTTGGGTCAATGGCTGGGAGTCATTCTCTCTCTGCTTTATTTCATCTCTAAGGGACTGAGACCCCAGGCTTCAGCTACGGCCACATATGTCCAGGTAGGTCCGTCTCAGCAGGGCAGACGAAGCTCCTGAGATCATTTGGTGCCTCAGACTTGCTCCCATCTTGCCACCCTCTTAAATGAATACATCAATGAGTCGAAAGCAGACACTGGCCTTTTCAATAGGCCTTTCTTCAAACTGAAGTGTAATGTGACCGCACTGCCTAGTGGGTAACTCCCTGACAGGGCTGAAACAGGAACCTTTACACAACCCTCTGAGAACTCAGTGAAGTGTTTTCTCTGGCTCTGGACTACAGTAAACCTGGCTTAACAGCAAAAGCATTAGCTAAACACTGACTATGGCTTTTTATTTTCTTTTCTGTGGAATGTGACTTAATCCTCAGGTCAATAATGGGCTTTTCTTCTTATATAACCTTTTTTTTAAAATTTTTTATTCTTTTCATAAGAATTCATTTAGATATTAATAGAAAAGTCTCTCTTTTTAGTCCCACAGCCTGAACCAACTATCTAAGGGAGTTTCAAGAGTTGTGAAGTCAGGCTAGAGGATCACAGAAAAAAAATATCACACACACACACACACACAGACAAACACACACACACACACATACAGGGAACAATGTGGTATTTGACTATCAGCTCTCATTCAAACTCATGCTTGGAAAGGAAACACATTCATATGCCTATAAACATATCATACACCACACACACACACACACACCTACCTGTACAAAGACAAAAAAGAAATTGAAAAGAAGGTTGCAGCATCTTTAGTTTCTTACTTATCTTCATCTTATATTTTGCTGAGCTGACACGTTGGTTTCCGTGGCAACATAGAGTAGCCTGGATAACATGTGAAGTTAATTTCAGGGAGGTCTGCAGAGCCAGGCAGAACACTTTCAATGAAAATTCCTTCTTTTCTCCCAGGAACTACAGTCCCTGGGCTCCAGGAAGCATTCGTGCATATGAAATCAGTAGCAAAGATACTCTTTTCGGCTAGGAAAGTAAAAGAGGTTCTACTGCTTTTAGTTTGGAAATTCCAGATTTAGCAATAGGAGAAAAAAAAATTCCCATCCTTTGCTGCCATTAACTAGTATGAAAACTATCCTGAAAGGAAATATCTTCTAGCCTCTATAGCAAAAAACGAATTGGCTTGAGGGCTTCCATCAAAGTGGAAGACAAGAAAGGAGAAACATCGCTAAAGGAAGGAAGTGTATACAGGCAAAAGCAAGGGCACGATAGAAATTTAAACAGGTTTTAGAGCACATGAAAGCACAGATGTGTTAGGTTGTCGTATGATTACTGCTCAATAATAACTATGAATTCATCTATGCCTAGCTATCAGAAAAAAATGTGTATCATTTTTAAACACATAATCAGAGCACAGGGGCATCCTTGGAAAAGGCAATAGTGACTGCATAAGGATACGGGCAAATGTCATTGGTTTGCTCTCCCTGTGTTTAGGAGAGGAGAGTCTAGAGAATAGTTCTTGAAAAAGATGATGTCAGTCTTCAAGACTAGGCAGGTGTGAGGTTACTCTGGAAAGCTGGAGTGAAGTAGTAAAGAGACTGAGTGGAGAAATCCAGGAAGGGGAAGCCGAATGCATCTTCAATGATCCAGCCGATGAATGAAGGTGGCAGGTGGTATCTCAAGTGAAATGGGTCAGAGAGATAGGAGAGGACCAGGACACATCCAGACGTTGAGTCCTTAGCCATGAGGAAATGTTGGAAGTCATGTATGTCAGAACAGGAGCAGATGAATATGTCAGACCATCGTGGTAGTGCCTATGTGAAACAACTGGACAAGCCTAAAGACAACAGGCATGCTTAAAAATATGGCATTGAAGACACTTACCTTCCTCCAGTATTGGCATCTCAGCTCCATGGATGGTAACTGTTGTCTGTGGCTATGCAGCTCAGAGTCTAGCACACAGTAGACTCTTTCTACACAAGTATTGAAAGAATGATAGCCCTTGGCTTGTTTGTTAGAGACATTGTCTTGAGTATCCCTGGGGTGGCCTTAAACTTTTTATGTAACTGAAAATATTATTGAATTTCCAATCCTCTTGTCCCTGCTACTTTCAGAGATCTGAGACCACTGGGTAGTTATGCCTGAGTGCCTGATCTATGTGGTAATAGGGATGGAAATCTGAACTTCGGGTATATTAAATTAAAACTTTGCAAACAGAGCTAAGCCTGCAACCCCAAAGAGTGCTAGTTACTACAGAATTCTACAGAAGCCTATGACTAGTGCCTCTGCTTCCATCTCTATGGATGTCAAAGAGTTTTTAAAGATGTAATTAAGGTCAATTAGTTGTGTGGGCTTTAAAGGTCTAATTTAGTGACAAGAGTCCTTAAATCCTGAAATGTGTCCCTAGATGATTGCACAAGAGAACATCAGGGGAATGAACCATGGGTCCTGATCTCTCAGACAAATGGATTCCTAAGAGAGGCCTCCAAATAGCCTCAAAACCTAAAAGCTGTCCCTGAAAAGCATTCCACAGGGAAAAAGATCCTGAGTTTGATGGCAACCTGAATCCTGGCACACGTGAATGAGCTTAGGACAGATTCTACATAGGATTCTTGTGGGTGCAGGCCTTGCGTTCCTGTGGAATCCTAAACAGAAACACTAGCCCAGCCTGCCTGGTGTTCTTTCTCACACATATAACTGTGAGTGTTGCCTGGATACTGCAAATATGGTCCAAATAAGTTGCAATACAGCAAGAAAACTAGCAAGTTTGACAAAATAAGCCAGTTATAAAACATTACACATGCTATGAGCTTCTTTTTATTTTTGTATTCATGTATTTAGGGATTTGCAGAAGAAAACGAGTTAAAATACATACACAAACATGTTAGCAGTGGGCTCTTAGGTTGGTGCATTGAGTTAAGAAGAAGAAGAGGGTGTTACCAAGACTGGCACAGGAGATCTGATAATTCCTTATCTTTTATGGCCTAAATGGCATGGTATAAACTTTTGTTGCTTTTAAAGAATGATTTTTGCATGTGTGTATGTGTGTATATTGATGTGTGGGTATATGCACGTGAGTGCAGGTGCTCATTAAGGACAAAAGAGGGCATAAGATCAGCTGGACAAAGATTATATAGGTTATGTTATCTCAAGAGCATCAAACACTTTTAACCGCAGAGCCATTTCTTGAGCAGTAAATTCAGTTATTGTTCAGAAAACATTTGCATCCCATCCTATCATTAGAATGAATCTTTCAATGTTGCCTGTTCATACGAGGTAAGCCTTTGATATTTGGTGAAAACTAAAGTTCATAACCCTAACCTTATTCTTGTGTTTCCAAAGGGGATGACTTAGTTTTAGTTGTTTCAAATCTAAAATCTGTGTCATGATCCTCACAAATTACAGTCCCTGGAAAGACAGTTAATTCCCAACAAATGGTACAATTATTAGTAAATCCACAGAATAACCCATGGGGCATGCAGACTGGATTACAGGTCTTATATTTATCAATGTTGAGATCCTAGAATAATTTCCTATTTGGTTTTTCTTACCGTCTTTCTATGATCAGGTTTTAATATTGCCTGTTGCTCCACACAGTTCCTGGCACCTACCAAGAATATCATAATATTCCTAGTTCAATGGATGCATTAAACAATGGATGATGAACTGCGAAGGTTGACAGCTGAGACAATGCAGACTGCAGTCACAGGATGCTGCCACGAGATGTCAGTGTAAAGAGGAGAGCAAAGTATTTCAAGAATATTCTGGATCATCTTCCGAGGCTCTAGGAAAACACATCTGCAAGACGCTAAAGCCAGAAAACAAAGTGTTAGAAATGAATTCACTTTCCTGTGCATAAATATATTCAAAACAACTCCTGGTTTATAAAGAAGAGTATCTTTGCTGAGCTTGTGATTCTAAGTATAAACCCTTGGAATTTCACTGCAGAACAATTCTGTAATTGTAGTTTTATTTCCCTATTCTTCCATAAACCTGCCTCTCAAGGGCTGGGTAGGGAGCCAGTATGATTAAGGAGAGACTACTGAGTAGAATCCAGATTCCATCTTTCATTTCTGCATGTGGACAAAGCACTGGACTTCCTGAGTTTATTTTGTCATATGAAGAAAGAAGAAAACTGATAGGGCAGAGACTGTCTGTGTCACATTGCAAACACTTTGATTTCAGCAGAGAGCATTCTCCAAAGACTAGTTCCTGGTGTGTGAGATCATAAAGAAGGGCTTTTGCTGCAATTCTGGAAGGATTTGGATAATGAACCCATAGCAACCTGACTTGGAAAACTCTACTTGGACCCTACTGAAGTCTACAAGCTCTGTGAAAAAAAGTCTATGTGGTCCCCAATAGGAACTTCCCCTTTCCAAAGCACACTCTTGTTGAGCACAAAGATTGATCACCACCAGACTCTAAAAAAAGGTTATGAGTGTGATTGTCTCTCTAACTTCCTGTGGTCTCCATAAAACCTCCAAGCTCAGTATTCTAGGCTCATAAAAATGTCCTCAACCCGTTTCTCATTTGCTTTAATGACGTTTTCTAACAGTTGACATTGGCATCTCTTCTCTAGGGAAAGTGTTGTGAGATTTTCTTTCCCCTTCCCCAGAATAGCTGCTGAGAACAACTCAGGAACTGGAATGCAGAGTGCAGAAGTTTTAATGTCTGTCTTCCCATGAAAGGATACATACTTGGAGAGATGAGAATTCTACCTCCCCCGCTGTAGCACCAGGCAAGGGACCCGTGGATCAGCAAACACCCCCATCCCAGAGGAGCTGGTATTCTCTGGCCTCCAGCGCGTGCTCTTCTGGGATAGGAAAACAGGGTAGAGGGCAGAAGAAGCAACATTCCTTAGCATCTACTCCATGGCAATAAGCTTTAAATGCTGTACATTACAGATGAGAAAAATCTTAGTTTAGGAAGAACCATTCTATTTTGTTTAAAATAAGGACTCACTTCACATGGCCGGACCACTTCAAGGACGAGGAGACAAAAACATGGCCTGAGTGAAAATAGCTCTGGGAATGGATACTATCATCATTCTGAAACATAGACTATTGTGAGCATACACGGCAGGGGCTGAAAAGGGCCAAATAGCATCCTGAGGCTTTTAAGGGCAAAAGAACCAGTTCTGATGAGGGACTGCTTAGATACTGACTGGCAGAGGCCAGGCCACCTCTTTACCACCATGTATTCTGGGCTTGCTCTGTTTTACACATTGAATCCTCATAAGTAAGGCATCCTACAGACTGATCAAACAGGAGCTCCAAGGAGAGTTAAGCTTTCCTAAGTTGATACAAAGATGAGAAAGTATTAATGTCTTTTCTTCAGAGGCTCAAAGCAAAAGGAAAATAAAAATGCATAAGCAGACAGACAGACAGACTGACTGACTGACTGAATTTAAGAGAAGCAAAGGACAGGTTGTTACCCTGGCCTGATAATCAATGCACCTTCCATGCAGATCCTTTGCCTAACAGAACTCTCCACTAACTTAGTTTCCCGAAACAACTCTTGCTGCTCTCTTTGGGTATTCTATTTGGTTTTACAGAGCAGACCTATTTTTCTGATGAGTCTCCTGGTTGAAGTGTATTCTCTAGGGTATAGCAGAGACCTCAGGTTAAATCCTTGATCCTCCTCCCACAGTTTCAGCTTCTGGACTCTGAGACATAATTAGGCCAGTGCACCAGAGAGGGTGCTGTTGTTATTGTTGTTTTGTTAATTTCCTGTCATTATTTTAAGCGTAGGCTTTAACGAATGTGATATTTGCAGCTTCCATCCTAGCAGCCTAGAAATAGTGGAAACTCTCAGTGGGTGATGAACCCTACTTCCTGACCCCTCTTAAAGTCTGAGCATGCCCCCCTCTCCTTCCCTCCCTTCCTCTCCATCTCTCTCTCTCTCTCTCTCTCTCTCTCTCTCTCTCTCTCTCTCTCTCTCTCTCTCTCTCTCTCTCTCTCTCTCATCCCTTCCTCTCCCTCCTCCCTCTTTTCCTTCCTGCCTTCCTCCAGTCCACTTTCACTCCCTCCCTCTTACCCTCTGTTTCTCTAGGTCCTTCTCCCTCCCTCCTTCCCTCCTTCCTTCTTTCTCTCTCTCTTCCCCTCCCTCCCTCTCCTTCCCTCCCTTCCTCCCTGTCTCTCTATCTCTTCCTTTCCTCTCCCTCCTCTCTCTTTGCTTCCTGTCTCCCTCCCTTCCACTTCCTCTCCCTCCCTCTCTTCCCCTAGGTCATTCTCCCTCTTTCCCTTCCCTTTCCTTCCCTCGCACCCTCTTTCCCTCCCTCCTTCCCCACCTCCCTTTCTCCCCCCCCCCCCGTGGAAAATAAGGCAGTCTTGCACATGTGCAGCTATGTGAGGAGAACAGCTGATAACACTAACCCCTGCTGTTCACTGTCCTTTAGATAACATTACATTTTTCTTCTCCCATGGCAATCACAGCTGTTGATTTTAGTGCCGCTGCTTTCTCTGCTAGGATGGACGCTTATTTATCTTGTCTGTCCTTGAGCCCTCTTCGTCCATTCCCCAGGAAATGACCCTCCACAACCATGATGTAAGGAAATAGATGCCTGTGAAAAAGCCCAACCTCTGTGTGGGAAGATGAAGAGCTCGGTACTCTTCAATATGTTTGTTTTGTTTTGTTTTGGGATTATTCTTTCAGATACTACCCACCCCCCTCCAAAAAAATTATATTGCATCTGGGTGTCTAAATCCTGCACACAGCTGTGCCAATGTCTTCTCCACTCCTTCCATCTGCCTGTTTGTTTTTCTTGGTGTTAGTTTGCAGTCTGCTATTTTGTATAAGCAAAATTATCCTTTCATGGCTTACCCGTTTCGACGGCTTCTTCTGGATGTTGTTAATGGTAGCATCTGCGGTGCTTGTCTCCTAATTATGTTTCCAGTCTCTTAACAGGAAAGGTGATCCAGCAGACGGAACCTCAATAAGTAGCCTCTGTACCTCTGACCCTGAGGTGGGACTCCTCACCAAAGCTTGCTACAGAGCAGAGCATCATCAAAACTGACTCCTTAAGATCGTATATTGACTTCTGCTCTGTAAAGATGAGGAGAGATTTACACAAAGCTCACATAGATTTACACTTTGCTATACAAATGAGTCATTACAACTGTAAAAGTCTGACTCTATAAGTTGATGTCTGTCTCCAGTTTCCAGGTTCTTCTCATGTTCAAACTGTTGCTTATTTCTAGGTTAATTTGGCAGCACAGGCAGAATAGGAGGAACTGGACAGAACTGAGTGTCAGGAAACCTGGGTTGGATGTGCGGCATGGATGCTAGCATACAAGGTAGAACACTAGTATATGGGGATTGAAATAGGCCGCTCAAAATCCTTTGGCTTTCATTGGCAAATTAATTGAGTCAGCAGTTTGTGAAGTGAGCAGTACAGATGGCACTGATTTATTGATCATTGTACCAGTGATCTACTTCTGCAGGAAAAAAATAAGGTAAACTGAGTATGTCTGCATCCTAAATAGCTCACAGTCCAGTCAGCGGAACCACAGATGGTACAAATGGATCTCCTGAGAGCAGGCACTGGCACAAAAGCAACAGCTATCTCTGCTTTGTTTGCATGGCTCCCTATTCCAGGGGTTGGTACTCATATTTTTGCATAGCCTGTTTATATCTTTTTAGATCCAATGCTCATGATATTGATGCTCTTCGTTTCTCACACTGCAGACCCTGAATCCATGGCATTTAGTTTCCACTTCCTAATTCTCTGAATCCCAACGCTGTGGGATCTTCTCTGCTTCCTGATTAGATACATCAAAGACAAATATTCATGACTTCCTTACTAGGATTGAGGCTTCCCTCAACCTGTCAGCTCAAATAATCCCCTCTTTCTTTAAATTGCTTTTGTCACAGCAGCAGTAGGGCAAGTGACTAGGACAGAGTCATTCTCTGCACCTTACACCCCAGTTCATAGTATGCATTGCCCTTCCTTTCGCACCTGTTCCCAGGGCCATCTCTTACATTCAAAGAGGAGGCAAGTCCCCAAACTAAGCCCCAATGTGTGTACACTCCAGTTCCAAGATGTGTCCCTCAAAGCCCTGATGCAATGTTATCTCCTTGTTTATTTTCATAACCAGACTTTGCTATTTTGCTCCCTGTAAAGCACCAGTTCATGTGAGGGAAGCTCATGTGTGTCTTGATATTTTAGCATCTGTGCCAGAGCCGGGAAAGAGGCAGGTGCCTGTGCATGTTTTAAGAAGAACTTAACAGTGGAGATAGCAAGATGGCCGAGTGCGTAAAGGTGCTCACCACCAAATCTAATGACCTGAGTTCAATCCTGGTGCCATCCACACTGTATGGAGAGAACAGACTCCCTCAGATTCTCCTCGGACTTTGACACATATGACTATACACATGCGTGCATGCACACGTGTGCATATACACACATTTTAGAGCATTCACAGACACACACCCACACACACACACACCAAAGCATGTAATATTTTTTAAAAATGTATTCAGAAATTCTGCAGTGAAATTTTATGGAGGAAATCATTCAATATGAAAGGCAAAGGGTTTACTCAACTATAAAATTTGTTTCCACCAATTACAAAAGTATTTCATATTATCATTTCTAATTTAATTTTACCCACCCTGTCTATGCTGATCAATGTGTAGTAATAATTATTAGATTGTAAGTGAAGAGAACTGATATGAATTTGTGCTTTGTGTCAGCTCTAAGTTTCCACTATCAATGTGGATAATTCATGTATGTGGTTGAACAGCCACAGCAAGAATCCTAGTCTAGAAGTTGAGTCCTCAAGTTGTATTTATATGATTTTAGAGCATCTACTCATATGTAAAATTTAAAAATGCTTAACTGTTTTTCATTACTAAAACCAAATGGATGCCATGCCAAGGTTTATATTGTTCTCAAAGACAAAATATTCCTACTAAGTGAGACTGAAAAACTTTCTTTAAATTGCCTCACTTATTATCATGTGATAAGACAGTCCATTTCACCATTAGTACAACTTCTTTATTGTTTTTCTAAGTGATCAGTCTTGTGTGTCTATGCTCATATGGGTCTAGAGACTATGTCATGTGTGTTCCTGTATGTGCTTATGTGTGCATGTGTATATGTGTATACTTGTGTATTTGTATGTGTGTTCATGTGTGTCTGGATATGTACATATATGCATTTGGGTTCTTGTCAAGTGTTGTCTGTCTGGTGCCTTTTTTTTTGTGGCATGGTCTCTCGGTGGCCTAGGGGTTGCCAGTTAGATTGCTGACTGGTCTTTAACCCTAGAAATGTACCTGTCTGCTTCCCTGGCACTAGGAATATAGCATGGACTACCACTCCCATGTGAGTTTGATCATTTGTTTGTTTTTCTGTAACATTTAAAGATCAATCAGGTTCTCATGTTTCACAATAAGCTATTGATCTACTGATCCATCTGAATAGCCAACATGGTTTTTATCATTTATTTTAAATCTTTTCTCCTTCTCAAGACTCACATATCCATGGCAACAGACTCAGGGCCTTATGGATCATGGTAGGCAAGTGACTAAGTAGAGTGATGCCTCCAGTTTCCACCATGTTACCCATCCATCCCTCCTCCCACCATGGTCTGCAGGTGGAGTCCTTTTCACCCTTTTGCCTGTCTCTTTGCGAGCTCCACATTACATGCAATCATCCAGCATTTCTTGTAATGTCCCTCCGGGAAAGTTGTTCTCCTTCCATGTCCTTCTCAAATTATTGGAAAAAAAGTCCTCAGGAATAGCCCTAAAAGTCTGCTCATGAGAAATAAAGAACAGTACTCTTTCTGAGTTGTTAATGATAGTGCAATTACTTTTTGGCCCATGTAACATTTATAATGCTTTTTGTTACCAATGGCATTAAAGATGCTTAATGTTATCACATCACAGGAAATCTGGAGGTGGGCAGCACTCTGCTTGGGCAGTAGCTAGACAATGTTATCAGTGACCCAGGTTCAACTTGGCCATCCACACTGTATTGGCTAGTTGCTACCCATTCTAAACATAATAGCTTCAAGTCACTGGGTTAGAGGAAGGAAAAGGGGTGCAGGAGGAAAAGATATCTCCCACCAGAGCTTTATCTTACTTATCAAGTAAGCAAAAGACTTTCTCAGAAGCCCTTAAAGACTTCTTGGTTAGAAGTATAGTATAATCCCATCTATCGAGTAATGCATGGCCAAGGAAAGATTGTATCATGACTGATTTAAACTACTCATTCCTCAACAGGGAATGGAAGAGGGATTTTCCACATTGTATCCTTCCTTAATAAATGACTCAAGAATCCTGGTATCAAGAGCAGGGCTTGTAAGCTCAATGAGGGGGGGAGGGGGCAGGGCATGATCCCACCATGAGCATGGCCCTAGGCTCCATTTCCAGTACCAATAATGAAAAATAAATAAAACCAATAGTTATAGTTACCTCAAAACACAGGTTCTGTATAAGAAACTAAACATTTTCATAAGAGACCATTATACTGCTCTGTGTTAAAAAAAAAACTTCACCTTTGGACTATGAACGTTATAAGCCATGCTTTAGCATCTTGTTTTCCTAATAAATATTCTACCTTTTGATTCTCATCGTCCCTCTAAGTCTCTCTGTCTCTCTGTCTTTGTTTGTCACTCTGTCTGTCTCTCTGTCCCTCTGTCTCTCTCTCAGTCTCTCTCTGTCTCTCTCTCTCTGTCTCTCTCTCTCTCTCTCCATCCCTATCCTGCTTTCCCTCCATTACCCTTATCCTACCTCTTTTTTGAAAATTCATATGAACCATATGAATAATTCAGTGCCATAGGTCTGACTAGTTGCTAAGCCAAGATTAGCCCCTCAGACTTACAGAGGACTCCTTATTTACAGCTTTAACTCCTCACCTGCCTTACTCTCTGGTCCACTTGCCCATAATCCATCATCTGTGTTGCAGTTCAGTTAAGGTGATACAGTGGAGTAGGATTATGTTGTTAATGTCACTTTCACTTTTTACCCCAGTATTTTCTTTGCTGTCCCAGCATACCAGGGTGTGAGTCAGATCGTCCTTGAATAATGATTTCAGAGAAATATTAGAGCTTGTGTTCGAATGAGGGAGTATGTATATTTAGCATGAAATGTGGCCAAACTCCCTCTTGCTGTTATAATACACTCTTGCTGTTATAATAAAGCAGTATTTTGTCTTCTTGATTTGAGGCTTGCTATTTTGTTACTCAAAACTAGCCAAATCTTTTTTCTTCTACTTTTAGTAATTTGTTTACTGTTTAAAGATTTCTTTTTCATCCTTTTCATATTTGCCTCTTCTCTGGTTTTACCGTATAGGTGATAGAGTTAGCTTCCTTTGTCCATAAGCTATATTGTCTCGTTTTTCAGGGTAACACTCAGTCCTGTCTTTGAAGTCCTCAGGAGATCCCTAAATTTGTAATCTGTGATTCACTAAAGCCAGCATTCTTAACATCTCACAAGGCACCTGACCCACAGGCAAACCCCTAGGAGATGCCCAGTAGGTTTTGTCTAATATGTCATAGAAACCCCAAACTATGTTGAAAGGGACTGCAAGCTCATTGCCGCTAATATTTCCTCAGGAAACACCCATTGTAGGCCATAGGAAGGAAAAGCCATCAAACCTACCACTTTTTCCATATCCATTAAGCCATACCATGTTGGGTACAGATTTCACGAGGCTTTGAAAATACCCATGTGTCTATCTTTAACAACCAAATGTGATTGGGCCTGGACAGGATACAAATTATTCTCAGGCAGCTAAATTATTCTCTGGAAAACAGCTAAAATATCTCCAGGCTTATGGGGATGATCTGTTTCATCTTTGTACTCTGAGCCATTGGTATATAGAGTCAGAGTGATGAATGTCACAATTATCAGGAATAAAGAAATAAAGGGAGTGGATGACCTTTTCATTTTATCAGTACCATTCTGAAGACATTTCCCCCTACCCCCAATGCTGCTTCATCCTGGAGTCTTGAGTCTTCAAGAGTTCTCATGTCCCAATACACCCTAAAGTCATTAAAAGAGACAGCATCAGGCTATTGTAGGACATCACCTTGAGTTGTCATAGGGGTTTGTTACTCAGTCCCAACAGAAAGAACAGACCTATTTTGAAGGACTTGTGGTCTCCATGCCAGCCTGAGACTGTGATAAGGAGCCCATGTGAGTATTTCATAGCAGGAAGCTTAACAAAGGTGAGAAAAAACTTAGTTGATTCAAAATTGGCATTTGTTGTTAATGCAGAGGACCAAGGTTCAGTCTCCAGCACTCACATTTGGCAGCTCGTGACTGCCTGTAATTTCATTTTTAGAGAATCTGATGCCCACTTCTTGTATCCAGTGCACACACATAGAAGCAAAAACACACAAATACACACAAATTAAAACAAAAAAAGACTCAAAATCAAATGTGTAATGAATTCAAGTTGTTCTCACAGTGTTTGCCTATGTGTATGGCTTGGTTCAACCTTGGTTCTGAGCACACAAGAGGTATACTTTAAATGCATGCACCATTGCACCAACCCACCAATTAATGCTTTGTGAAACACCTTGGCACAGATTAGAGACTTGTATATAATGAGCTGCAATGGTTTCCTTTCTTCCCTTTAAAAAACAAAGCTGTGCTCTCCGTGGAACGTAATGGCTTAATTATGGAAAATAAAGGCTTAATATTTTCCTACTACCATTCCTTAGTATATATCAAATTAGTTGGCCATTTGACTTGCTGACTTGAGGTTCATAGAATCTTGTTAAATGAACTTTGCCTTTGGATTAGAACAGAAGTTCCAACAATTTCTAAACTATCATTAAACATACATCTGCAATTGTTAGTGCATATTGATAAAAAGTGGCACCTCAGATTGATACCAAGTATGGATAAGGCAGAAAAGCATTGTAAACACTGGGTCCTGCAGCCAAGATCTAAGTCTTTACGTAAAAACAAAATAAGCATCTTCTACTCATTCACATGCCAGCTTCCTCTTGTCCTTAGAAAATAATAGAATCACATGCATGTCTATGAATTATATTAAAATATACTTCTCTATGATTTATATCCAGGCGTATTTATTGCTATGCTTATTCAATTTGACTGTATACCACGAGTCACATAAAATTTGAGAGGGGGAGGGTAAGAGGAGATGGAGGGTCAAGCAAGACGACAGAGCTCTGATCTAGACAAGTCATTTCTGAAGTTTGACTTGTTATACCTCACTTTAATATGGATGGTCTGACTCTATTTGGCTCAGGTAGGCCTGAAAGTATGTGTTCTCAGGCTTTAAAATTGTATATCCTTCTGATCCAGGTACAATATAGATAGTCTATAGATAGACATATATTATAGAGGGAGGGGCCCAGGTCCTACTACTGACCTTTTACATAAGGATCCAAATGTTTAGAAGAGTCCAGATCATTCCTTCCCCCAGCAACATCTCAGAAGCTTTAAGATGGCTTCATTTGTACCATGGCAGAACTTGTTTAAAACATTTAGCTAGGCCACATACATTATCATGAATGAAGCAGTCAATCTAGGTAGGACTTGCCAACACAGTGGCTTTGAAAGCTGTATTGTAGTGCTGGACAGCCAATGACCTAAGAAAGAATACAAATTAGAAGGGAAGAAAATGGGTTAATAAGACACAGTGCACAAAGCTTAGAGGCAGGGTGGTACACAACATAAGTGCTTCTTAAGATGGCTGTGTCCAATGTTGACAGTCTATTCCTGAGCATGTGATGTTCTAAAACCCAGGATGTCCATATACAATGGCACTGAGATTGAGTTTGATTTTCTGTCCTTATTAGACTAAGTGAAATGTCCTCTTTCTCCCAGGTGACATGTCTAATAATTCCCTAAGGAAATGAACTTCCTACTCCGTGCTACATAGCAGAGTTCTTGTGGGCTCTCTGGGTCTAAAATAGCTTAGCCATTCATCAGCAATCTTCCATAAACATAGCTTCCAAGCTCCCTTGAAGGGTGCTGTTGGAATCTGGTATGTTAAGATAAGGCATTGAGGAATCTTTTTACAATTTCTCTGGAAGACATCACACACATACCTGGATCTCTTGGCTAACCCTGACACATGAAAAAGTACTGTAACTATAGTAGCAAAAGGACAAATGTTATGTTTTAAACCCGACGGCATATAAAGGCATTTTAATTGTTAGGGAAAGTTATTTTTACTATTATTTTTTCATGAAACTATCAAAGAAGACATGAGTTTTATGAACACTTGTGTTCATATATAAAGAAGACATGTGTTTTATGATCTCTTTTATTAATGAAAACCTAATATTGTAATTGTTTCTGTGGTAACAGAATGATTACATAAATGAATATATTTAAGATAACTGCATACTCATTTCTTCCTTTTCTTCATATGAAGTACGTACGTTTTCTTTAGAATCCAAATTTGTGCTTTGGGAAAGGCAGCCAAATAGTCAACGTAGTAATTTTATGAAACCACAAAAGGCTCTCTTATAAAGGGCTCTGACTTGAATGCACACTAAAAGGAAATTAATAGTCTCAGTTCAAACATCCTCCTTAATCCATCTCCTTTTGCCTCTTCTAGGCAAGAGAAGAATGCAGTTGTCACACTGGCTTAGGAAGGGGACAAGTGTTGAGCAGCAGGCTGCTGGCAGGAAACCATGGAAGCTGGTCCTGGGGTATCTCAGCAGCCTTGAGGGAGCTGCCAGGCCAGAGATGTGTAGTGTGTCATTATCAATTTGCACTCTGATTTCCTAACAGTTCAAGAGGCCTTTTGACAAAAGCCTGCGTGCAGATCTAATAATAACTCTGGATTTTTGCTGAATGTCTCACGACCTGGGAACAGACCCAATTGCTGAACATACTTACACTGCATGAGTTTGTTTTACTGAGCCTAAAAGGGACAGCTAAGACGATTAGAAAATGTGCTCTTGGGGAATGGTCCCCCTTTTAAATGCCCCTTTTAATAGTATTTCCCATTGATTCTAAGTCTGCATCCCAACTGAGCTACAATTGTAATTAGGGATCATAGATCTATTTTCTGGGTCTAATGTAGATTCACATGGTCCTTATTTCTAACTATATTATATTATGAGAATATCTAATGGCCAAGACTGACCTACTTCTTGCTATTTAAACAAGACTATCTAGCCCTTTTACAAGTCCCAATACGCATTTAAACGTCACAGCTGCCTAAGAGGCATACTCCTTATCAGTGTGGTTTCCCACTAGAATGTCCATTGGTAATTTGTATTCATTTTTGTCCATGGGAGTATATGGAAATATCTCCACCCCCACCTCCAAACATTCTTGAATTTGTTCAAAGGACGTAGTGTTTTCTGACCATGTCTATATTCCAATGCAATATTCATCAAGGCAAGTAGACCCTCCCACGTTGTTGTCCAAGAGGTCAAGTTCTCATATTGTGAAATGAAAACAATCTAGTACATGCTTAGTATGAGAACAGAGAGTGGGAAGGAGAAGGTATACTGTCAGGAGAAGGGAATGGGTACAGAGCTTATTCCCAAAACCAGGGATTATGCCATGCCTTGTTCAAACGAGAAAACCTGTTTCCATGTCTTTGGTCTCATTTTTTCCCTTTCCATTCCTAAATTCTCTGACCTTTGCATCTCTCTCCCCTGATTATTGTAATTCGGGATATGACGTATCCTCCAAAGGATGGTATGTGAAAGCCTTGCTCCCTATGGACCAATTGGAGGTGGTAACACATTCAGAGGTGGTAACACATTCAGAGGTAGAATCATAAAGGAGATAGTTAAATCACAGAGGAATGCCTTGAAGAACATCGATATTAGAACCCTGACCTCTTCCCCTAACTATTCTTTTTCAGATTATAAAGAGGTTAGCAGACCTCTGGTGTCATCCCTCAATGCTGTGATGCACTATGGTACACTAGACCAACAACAACAAAGCCAAGCCACTATGAATTGGAACCTTTGAATTCATGAGCCAACTAAATCATTCCTCATTATAAGTTGTGTGTCTTGGATATTCTGTCACGGTGACACATAAAGATAGCTAATGTATTGACTCATTTTATAGCATATATAGGTTCTAAAAACTGAGATCTCTTGTATTATTTGTTCTCCTCACATGTCCAATATAAGACAGGGAAGAAGCTCAAAAACAGAAGAAAAAAACTAAAGCTAAAAATTGTTATCAAACTAATGTTCTGGTAGTTTTAATAATTCTTGGAAAGCAGCGTTAGTAGAGAAGGTTGACACTGTATCACTATATGCTAGATGAAAGACATACAACATGATATAAGCATGAAATGACTTAACATCACATAGAGTTGTATCCTTCAGCTGACATAAGTGTGCCCTTCAAAACTTTACCTAGAATTTTCAGAGATATGATAGTCTGCCCGCTGTCTATTAGCTAACTAATCACATTGCTGTTAAGTCCACAACTATTAAAAAGAATTCTCCCTTACATTGAGTTCATTTGGAATTCTATAAATGTCCTCTTGTCTTTGAAATCACTCTGACCCCTGGGAGCTCAGGAATGAAAAAATATCAATATCCTTGTCTGTGAGACCTTTTGAAGCCATTCCAAGTTTGTCATCACATTTTTGTTAGACTGGAGCTTTTGAAATGTTCTGTGTGTAAACCTTTGCAAATCCTCTCCTCATGGCCAAAAGCCCTCCAGCTATTCACCTCCTGATGTTAATAAAACTGGAACATAAAGTTCATCTTGGGGAGAAAGAAAGATTTAAGTTCAGGTTATTTTGCTGAAAGTTTGTCAATATATACAAATTGCCCTAAAATATTCAAAAATATTCTTTTGTGTGAGTTAGTCCTAAGGAAATCACTAGAAACAGAAAAACCTTTTACTTGTAAGTCATTAATTTAGGAATGTCCAAAATAACAGAAGTTTGAAAGCACTCCGTACAACCAAAACTTCAGGATGTTATGAAATAGCCCATGAGTCATGGTAATGATGGAAAACTGGGGAGCTATTTAAATGCTTTCATTAAATTAAGCTTATTGTCGTTTGAAAGATGCAGAAATAAAGAGAGCATACTGGAAGCAGAACCAGAGCACTGGAAAAAATAGAAAAGATAAATGCCAAATGCTCTTGTTAGTGGGGCTTGAGTGTCAGCATACAACATAATTTATCTCTTCTAGAAATTTCAGAAAAAAATAAACACCCTAAGAACTGGAGATAAACAACAGCAGTAAAGAGCACTGGCCAGTCTTGCAGAGAACATAACTTTACCTCATGGCCACCTGTAACTTAAGTTCCCAAGAATTTACTACCTCCACCCCTTAGCTCTGTGGGAATCTGCATGCACAGGGTACGTATGTACTCAAGTGCACACAATTACATATAAATAAGTAAATCTTCCCAGAAACACATTATATTTGTGAAGATGCATGTATTTTTTTTCAAAAAGGACAGCAAAGAATAATCTTCAAGAAAGAAATCAAAGGCCCAAGTGATGTTAAAAACCATTTCAGGAGCTTTACTACTTCCTATAATGGCTGTAATAAGTTTGCTATGTGTGCAAAATATGTTAAGCTCACTATTTTTTCAAAAATATTAAAAAATGAGGCAATTATGGAATTATGAAAAGTTTGGTATTTATTTACCACTGTTCTGTCAAGCACTATGCACTTAGCAATGGCAGTTGCTATCTTAATCCTAACCTAATGATCTATTTAATAATTCACAAAACCATGACCACACAAGAAAAACTTTCTATGAATATAAAACAAGCATCCTTTGATAAAAATTTACAGTTGAGGTTCGATGGCATTCCATTTTGTACAGAGAAGATACCATGGCTATCATGGCAAAGACATGGGTGCCAGCCCATGACTGAAGATGATGAGTTTGGAGTTCTGCTAGTGGGAATGAAATAATACTATAGATTTGTTTTCACCTTGATAATTAGGTCAGAATAGCCAGATCATTTTCTTCTAAGTCAATGTTGTGTTTATAAATTAATGTTGGATAAAAACATATTTGTTTGTTTTTTGGGATGTTTTTGCTTTTGTTTTTGTCTTTTGAGACAAGGTCTCTCTGTGTAGCCCAGCCTGTCCTGGAATTCACTCTGTAGACCTGACTGGCCTCCAACTCAGAAATCTACCTGCCTCTGCCTCCCAAGTGGTAGGATTAAAGGCATGCACCACCACTGCCTGGCAAGATAAAAACTTATTTATTGAAAGGTAATATACTAGCCAGGATATAAGCTATTTTCTGTTTCCATTTTCTAAGAGCAGATCTTTTTTTTTTTAGGTTGGCCATTTTAGAGAAGACTATGCTTACATTATCATGTGACTGTCGTGAATTGGAGTTTTGAAAGTATTAGCAAAACTATAGCATTGTAGAAAGGAATGTAAAAGAGAGGTAGAGAGCTCACCAGCACTTGAAGTACACAAGACACTGAGTTTTATCACCAGAATGATTGATGATGATGATGATGACGATGATGATGATGATGATGATGATGATGATGATGATAATGATGACATAAGGAGGAGGAAGAGGAAGACAATGATCATATTAATTTGTTTTATGGGCTATTGTTTAGGTGGGCTATTCTTCATCTTTTAGACACAAATAACACTTTCATTATAACAATATTTCATTACGACACATTGGAAGTGATAAAAAAAGGTATAGTCAATAGAATACTAAAAGATAAGAGGAAACAGGGTCATTGTACCCTCTTTGATCTGGAATGCCAGATAACAGATATTGAGATTATTGAGGTGTTAACTCTCTGGTTACAGGAATAGCCACTGTGTTTATTATGTTGTTTTATTCTCACAGTAAGTAGGCATGGATGTCATTTGTTTTTGTTTGTTTGTTTGTTTTGTTTTGTTTTTATTTATTTTCTATATTCTTTGTTTACATTCTAAAAGCTGTCCCCTTTCCCAGTTCTCCCCCCCCCATATGTCCCATAAGTCCTCTTCTCTTCATCCTTTCTCCTATCTTCCCCCCTCCCTTTTCTCTGTCCTGGTACTCCCCTACAATGCTGGATCAAGCCCTTCCAGGATTAGGGCCCTCTTCTTCCTTCTTCATGGGAATCATTTGATATGCTAATTGTATCTTCAGTATTCAGAGCTTCAAGGCTAATTAATATCCACTGATCAATGATTGCATTCTATGTGTATTCTTTTGTGATTGCGTTACCTTGCTTAGGATATTTTCCAGTTCCATCCATTTGCCTAAAAAAATCATGGATTCATTGTTTTTAATTGCTGAATAGTACTCCATTGTGTATATATACCACATTTTCTGTATCCATTCCTCCATTAAGGGTTATCTGGGTTCTTTCCAGCTTCTGGCTATCATAAATAAGGCTGCTATGAACATAGTGGAGCATGTGTCCTTCTCCTGGGCATGGTTGTCATTTGTTGAGAGGAGAGTGAAGCTCACTAACCCCTTCTCACTCTACTCAGGCACATAAGACTTTTCAAACGTTCTCTTCAAACTTTGTTTTTAAACATTCCATGTCTCCTTTATGGAAGACTAAGTTCCTGCAATGCAGCAGCTGCATCTTCCTCATTCGTGTCCCCTTGCTATTGTGTGGTATTGTGTGGTATGCCTTTTTTTTTAAGTTTATTATATGTAAGTACACTGTAGCTAACTTCAGACACACCAGAAGAGGGCATCAGATCTCATTACGGATGGTTATGACCCACCATGTAGTTGCTGTGATTTGAACTTAGGACCTTCAGAAGAGCAGTCAGTGCTCTTAACCACTGAGCCATTACTCCAGTCC
Organism: Apodemus sylvaticus; assembly: GCF_947179515.1. Lineage (NCBI taxonomy): Eukaryota > Metazoa > Chordata > Mammalia > Rodentia > Muridae > Apodemus > Apodemus sylvaticus. The sequence goes on along the minus strand of NC_067477.1, from coordinate 102,586,651 downwards.
CTGAGTGTCATGCCTTACATGTAGCATATACACTCCAATGTCTGCGAGAGCCTTCAGTTCAATGGAGGAGGACACAAAGAAAAAATTAGCATATGTTATATACATGTATAATAACATATGTATATAAATATAGATATGAGCCCTCTTAAAATATAGATTTTAGCTTTGTCTCCTTTTATCTTCGTTCATTCTTACTCATGGTACATTCAAAAGCATAATGCTGGCCAAGTGAATGAAGTCAGAGTCCTCTCAACGAAAAGGTTCCAGGACTAAGAAAATAAAAATAAGCTGCTATAAAAATAATGTTCATAAATAATTTATGACAGTAAGAGTATATACAAACAAACCACCAGAGCCCAGATATCCTTTCTGTTTATCTTGAGTTGGTTAGGATCATAAAAACTCATAATATATGAACAAACCTATTGATGTTTACCCATTGTATTATACAGTCAAACTTAGCGCAAAATGTATTTTGTTTCAGCTCTTCTGTGCAAATATATCTGAAAGGCTATTAGGAAAAACTCTTCAATGTGTAAATCTCTGAAACTTTCTATGACAAGATTTTCTTTCCAGACTATTCTTGTCCTTGTTCAGTTTATTTCCGATTGTAATGGAGAGACAGTTTTATTCTGTATTCACAGTGCCATGCTTCTGACTTATGAAAAATTTTCGTGATCATATATTGCCATAATATAACTTAAAATTAAAGAATGAGCTGATAATATTCTCATGATTATTAAATTTGTAAAATTATTGCCATTTGGTAAATATCCTGAAGAAAAAGGAAAGGGGTGTTATTTTTTAAAATAGATTCAAATCTAAGACTTTCAAAGCTAAAATTTAATGTTTGCCTCCAGTCCCTTAAAAGAAATACTTTATGTGTCCAATCTTTTTCTTTGAGTGTTTCTTAACGTTTACAAACGTTACACTGTGTGCAGTGTCCCGGACATTTTTCTGGCATCAGTGCCCTGCACTCTTGTTTTACACCATGGTTTAACAAGCCCACTCTCTCCCCACCAGCAATGCATTCTGTTTTATAATTTCCTAGTATTCGGGATATCAGGTTTCATCACTGTTAGTCTAAGTGCTAGCTTTATTTGCACTGAAGTTTGGATTCTGGATTTTCCCTCAATCAAAATGATTCTTCCCACCACACCTTGGCTTGTTCCAGGAGAGCACGGCATCTTACAGAAACACACAAAGCTGGCTATATGCACCCATGGCTTGTTGTGATTTGATATCAGGTCTTTTCTGCTAAGTTCTCATAGAAGATGTTGGGTTTTTTGTTTGTTTCTTTCTTTTGTTTTTGTTTTTTTTTTTTTGTTTTTTTTTTCTTTCCTGATGTGAGCTTAATTATGTCCTTTGACTGTCTTATGTTCAGAACACATCTTCATTAGTGGTATTCTGCTTCAGGCTCTAAACTATGCAGTCATATGGTATCTGTCTAGCCTACTCCTTTCGGGGGAGTCTAATGAAACTATCTCTGGAAGGTCATGAGACTATACTCTTTGCAAAAAAAAAAAAAAACAAATCACAATTTAGACAGTGACTGGTTAAAAAAATCAAACAACTTTCTTTGACACACATAATTTTACTTCTTATAGCATGTATTCTTGAGGGAGGGACCTCATTTAAGAAACTCCAGGACAGAAGTCCAGATAGAGCTGTGTACCACTTAGCAGCGAAACATCCTGGTGATCCTCAGTGTCCTCCAAATTTACTCACCTTTAAAAATAAGTGTGGTTTCAGACCACAGACAATAAATGAAGAATATAAATAAGCTATTTGGCCTTGTTGGCAAGGCAGGATTTGAACGTAATCCCTCATTAGTAAAGAGATCATTCCTCAAAGGCATTCCTAAGTGATCTAGATCATGTCAAATTTCAGTAATTCCCTTTATTCATCCCTAATATTTAGCATCATTAAGCATGGAATATATAAGCTGCATGACAAGCTTGCAGGATACATTTATTATCCCTCTAGTTGTGAGTGGCCTAAAAATGATTTTAAAAAAAAAAAAGTATACAGTTCACACAGTTGGTGGTCAGCAGAGTGTCACCGTGAGCTTAAGACACTTCTCCGCCCTCAGCCTAACATGAGCAGTGAGGTGGGTGCCCTCCTTGGGAGCATGTTCTCTGAAGACTTGTTGGCTCAGCATAAATCTTCCTACTCTCTCTTGTCAGAACTAAATAGCAGCATGACATTTAAAATTCAAAACCAAAAACCCTGGAGAAAAAGAAGACCTTAAACAAGCTCATTTCTCCTCCCAGGGGAAACTCATTCATCATGGGAAAGAAAATGTTAAGGAAATTTGAAGAGAGTTGAGTTCTCAGATATGTTAGGAGATAGTTGGGGAAATGGTAGGCATTGGAGGACATGAGGGAGGATTTCTGTGTGTTCTAGAAGAATGCATGTCTCCCCTTTCCTCCCCAAAGTTCAGTTTCTCCACCTGTAAGGCACTGGGCTTCAAGAGATATGAGTGTTTTCTGAGTCCTCTAATATGCAAACAGCCACACAAATAAAATAAATGTAAATGTTTGATAAGTAGGCAAAGGAATAAAAACATAAATAGATGGATGAATGTATAGATAGATAAAAGATGATATACGATACACATATAATATATGATAGATAGATAGATAGATAGATAGATAGATAGAGCATTAGGCAGAGAGATAGTATGTAGGTTGATATACCTCTGTCTCTCTAAAGATAGTTGATAGACAGATGGACAGATAGATGATAGATGATAGGTAGTTAGATATATTGATAGATGATATAAATGATAGATGATAGATAGATAGATAGATAGATAGATAGATAGATAGATAGATAGATAGTTTCATTTAATGAAAAGGAGAAAACAAATCAGAAAAATCCCTTCTCCAGTCCAGCCTGACCTGATTGCAGAGCCTTTGGGCTAGAAAGCATCTTTTATAAATCATCCATGGCATCCATGCCTCGGGCTACTTCTTCAGTATTCTGCTTTGCATCTCACTGACTTTCACTCATCTCAAACTCGCCCTGGGTTTTGCTATAGCCACCCTGAAGACAAAACATATGTCAACTATATTATTTCTATCAGCTGCCTCCTTTGCTTGTACGTGTGGGATGGGGTAACGGGTTGTGCTTTTGTCACCAACCTGAGTGGCATCTGTGTATTTTTTAATTCTGACAGCTTTATGCTTAAACTGTATTTTCATGTTATATTAAAGTAGCACATAAAATCGTTTCATCCTGCTTGAAGATTGCTGGTTCTAAGCCGGCATGGATGCACATGCCTGAAACTCTAGCCCTTCAGAGGCTCTTAAATTTGAAAATTTAAGGCTCCTCTGGTCTTCGTAGTGCATTTGCATCCATTCTGGCATATATACTGACACCATGATTGAATGAAAAGGAAAAACAAAAAAAATTGAATTCAAATTCTGACATGAAAGTGGTTGGCAATAATATAAAAAGTAGGAGGAGGATCAGGAGGAGGACTAGCAGAAGGAGTTTCCAGAGGAGCAGCCAGAGGAGGGATGTAAGAAAAGGAGAAGCAGGAGGAAGGGAAGAAGCAGAAAGAGGAGTAAAAGCAGCAAGAGGAGAAGAAGAAGCAGGAAGAGGAGTAGCAACAGAAAGAAAAATAAGAGGAGGAGGAGCAACGGGAAGAAGAGAAGTTGGAGAAGGTGAAGGGGGAACAGAAAACAAGATCAAAAGCAGGAAGATTAGGAACATTAGAAGGGGAAACAAGAGGAAACAGAAGAGCAGAAACAGGAGCAGGAACAGAATCTTCACTGAAACCAGAAGTCAGGCTGTCTCAATTCAGGATGCAGATGACCTTGAGCTGAACTCAGAGCAATGGGCTATTAAATGGCAGCAAGCATAAGAAACCTGGAGATGAATCCTTGGACCCAAATGAGCCAGGAGGTGTGACAGCAGTCCTACTAGTCCTCCCACCATATCTCCCAGTTAGCAGTACATCAGAAAACAATGCTCCCTCTATCCTGCGGACGAGTAGTGAAGCTTCACTCTGTCCTGACACTTCACGTGGATTTGGACTACAAATTTGTACCATGTCAATCAAAAGGCAGAAACAAATATGAAAGGCTTTGGGATGGACTTGGGTCACAGAGTCTTCCAAGGATTTCCCACTTACTCAGAGGAATGAGAAAAAAAAGGCCATCATAATCACAAGTCACAATTAACTATTACAAAATGCATAAAGAAAGAATCTTTTCTGAATACAAACAGGAGGATTGCACTAAGATCTATGGAAATTAGTCACTAAAGCAAGGGACTGAAGCAAACAGCTAACCATGAACCCAGACAATTAAGCAGTCAAGAAAAGATGGATACATTTTAAAAAAAAAAAAAATGTATGTTGGTGGCAAGGGATGGGGTTAGATTAGCAGAGAAGAACAGAACATCTAGAAAAAAAAATGCATCCTTGAAATGAAATCCTTTCTGGGCAGATAAAATCCAGATGACATTCAGTAGAGTAATACATCAGTAACGTGAGAAATGTACTTGTTCATTGCTTCTAAAACCAAGGAAGAAATATCACTAATATTGACAAAAGAAAGGGGATCATTCATGAAACATATGATGAAAAGTTCCATCAGGTCCCTTCTAGAAAAAAAGAGTGAAATATGAGGCTGGACAGATGGCCCAACATTAAAAGAGTGTTTGCTGCTCTTGCAGATGACCTAAGTTCCTTTCCCATCACTCCTTTCACATCATGCACTTCAGGTGGCTCACAATCTCTTGTGATTCCAGCTCTAGAGGATGAAGACACCTTCTCTGGCTGCCATAGGCAGCTGTACTCACATGCACAAACCCACACACATGGACAGGTAATTAAAAATATATCTTTTAAAAAAACAGAAAGAATGTTGGGAAGCATACCTAAAAATGGTGCCCTCTAAAGACTCTTTAGAAGGGCTCAAACAGTGCAGTCTTGGGTGCAAACATCCCCCAGAGAACTGGGCATATTCACCCATTCCATATTTAGACCCAGAACACAGATACTCCAAAGCACTGACACCAAAAGCTACTGATTGAATTTCTCAGCACATAGGAAATGTAGAATAGCCAGTTGTTATTATCCTAACTTTACTTCTCCATGTTAGTGCAATTTTATGCTTAGTAAATTTAAAAAATGCCTATAACACATTAAAAGATGTGGTTGACATTTTTTTTCATGTAAAGTTTAATGACAGAGATCCATTATATTTTAGGGGAATAATCCTTAGTGCATGTGAGGACCTTGGGCAAGGCAGAGCTGAGCAGTAGTGAAGACATAGTTCTTTGGTTCTGAAGGAAACACTGCTGCCTTTCAACGCTCTTCACCTCCACCTGGACATTGCGACTGAGTTTTCTAGGGGCAGGGAGAAGCCCAGCTGCATGGTCACCATTTCTTGCTGTGGATTGTCTTCAACCTGGGAGACAGCAAGCCTCCCACTTTATACAAGGTATGAGCTCATAATAGCTATGTCTGCAAATGAGTATATGTCATTTTATTTTCTGTGTTTAAATTATTTTGCAAATTTTAAAAAGGGATACAATCTCCTATTCAGTCTAAGGAAATAAAGTCCTTGTTGCTCAAAATCATCTCAATTCCTGGGCTAACACTATCTCATCACCTAACTACTCCATTTTCCATTTTCCAATCTTCATCCAACATTCTAGGGACTACTCTCTCTCTCTCTCTCTCTCTCTCTCTACCTGAGCAATGGCTACCTCAGAAGACAAGGCCAGAAAACAGCTTTCAACTTCTACCAAAAGTACAGCTTCCATGTCTTAAGCAGACACGTCAGGCCTAGAAATCTGTCCTTAAAACCAAGGAGGTTCATAGTTTGTAATGACTTACTTTGGATTGAGAGTTTAGAAACAATAAAAAAAATAAATAAATGAATTACAAATAGAATCACTTATCCAGCTGGTAGTGTGACTTTCATAATAGTTTGAGCTACATTAGTGTTCCAAAGACTCAAAAGGTTGCAAAAGCCATCAACAATTATCTGGCTATCAATACTTCCTTGTTCTATAAAGCAAATATGGCTGTGTTTATTTTGTGTTCCTGAAAGGGGGATAATATGGATGAAAATTGGATTCTGTTCCAAGAACATTGATTTATGTGTGAAAATGCAAATACTAAGCTTTGCTGCGCTGTCTGAAATATAAACACTATGTACCAGAAAGGGAAAGCATTTCCTTGATAAGAGGAGGAGAGACAGAGGCAGAGATAAGGCAATGACAGGGTTTGATGTCTTTCTTTTTTGTCTATTTTAAAAGAAGTAATGTTGTAAATCAAATGTTTGGGGAAAGGCTTAGATCTAGAATAAATGAAGAGTTATTGGCTGGGTATAGCATTGTTCACCTTTAATCTAGCATTAGGAAGGCAGAGACAAGAGGATTTCTGTGTTTAAGACCAGCCCCCGCCACATAGTAAGGTCTAGGTCAACTGGACCAAGACTGTGAGACTACATATCAAAATAAAATAAACAAATAAAATTTTAAAAAGAACTCTTAAATTTCAGCAGTAAAAATAATAAAATCCACTCATAAACAAAAAACACGAGTAATTATCAGATGGCATAGATAATTGAATAAAATAAAAACAAATACATAAATATCATAAGCCAGTCTTAAAGTCCAAATTAAGAATTACAACATGTAATTCTTATATATTCACCAAAATAGCTAGATGCCCAATGCAGAGACACTGGGCAGAGTTCTGATGGGAATCTGAAATGCTAGATCTACCATGGAAATACCCTGAAAATTGAAGAATGACATAATATAATACATTTACCATTGAGACTTACTGTACTTCTGAGTTTTTGTCCAGAACCAATGAAACTTGTACTCATGGAAAAATCACACACACACACACACACACACACACACACACACACACACACGCACACGCACACGCACACGTACACACACACACACACACATACACACACACAAATCAAAACTGTTTACACTACTTTTCTAGCAACAGTTAGATAGGAAAGAAGGGTGTGTTTGAAAGAATGGAAGAACAAATATGTCACATTTGATGCAATTCCCACATTCGTTCTTCAATAAGAGAAGAAGTCAAGCTGAAATTCCCAAAGAAAAGGCTTTGGGATTAGAGATGACAATTTATTTACTGAGTTAGATTAAAATTTTAATGATTTGATTTGCATTTCCCTAATGACTAATGATGTTGAACATTTCTTAAGGTGTTTCTCAGCCATTCGAAGTTCTTCAGGAGAAAATTCTTTGTTTAGCTCTGTACCCCATTATTTAATAGGGTTATTTGGTTCCCTGGGGTCTAACTTCTCCAGTTCTTTGCATATATTGGATATTAGCCCTCTGTCAGATTTCACTGCACATCAGTCAGAATGGCTAAGATTAAAAACTCAGGAGACAGCAGGTGTTGACAAGGATGTAGAGAAAGAGGAACACTCCTCCACTGCTCGTGGGAATGCAAGTTGGTACAACTACTCTGGAAATCAGTCTGGCGGTTCCTCAGAAAAATGGACATGACACTTCCGGAGGACCCTACTATACCTCTCCTGGGCATATACCCAGAGAATTCCCCGGCATGCAATAAGGACACATGCTCCTTTATATTCATAGAAGCCTTATTTATTTATTTATTTATTTATTTATTTATTTATTTATTTATTTATTTCATTTTTTTGTCTTTTTTTTATTCGATATATTTTTTATTTACATTTCAAATGATTTCCCCTTTTCTAGCCCCCCACTCCCCGAAAGTCCCATAAGCCCCCTTTTCTCCCCCTGTCATCCCACCCACCCCTTCCCACTTCCCCGTTCTGGTTTTGCCGAATACTGCTTCACTGAGTCTTTCTAGAACAAGGGGCCACTCCTCCTTTCTTCTTGTACCTCATTTGATGTATGGATTATGTTTGGGGTATTCCAGTTTTCTAGGTTAATATCCACTTATTAGTGAGTACATACCATGAGTCACCTTTTGAGTCTGGGTTACCTCACTTAGTATGATGTTTTCTAGCTCCATCCATTTGCCTAAGAATTTCATGAATTCATTGTTTCTAATGGCTGAATAGTACTCCATTGTGTAGATATACCACATTTTTTGCATCCACTCTTCTGTTGAGGGATACCTGGGTTCTTTCCAGTATCTGGCAATTATAAATAGGGCTGCTATGAACATAGTAGAGCATGTATCCTTATTACATGGTGGGGAATCCTCTGGGTATATGCCCAGGAGTGGTATAGCAGGATCTTCTGGAAGTGAGGTGCCCAGTTTTCGGAGGAACCGCCAGACTGATTTCCAGAGTGGTTGTACCAATTTGCAACCCCACCAGCAGTGGAGGAGTGTTCCTCTTTCTCCACATCCTCTCCAACACCTGCTGTCTCCTGAATTTTTAATCTTAGCCATTCTGACTGGTGTAAGGTGAAATCTCAGGGTTGTTTTGATTTGCATTTCCCTAATGACTAATGAAGTTGAGCATTTTTTAAGATGAGAAGCCTTATTTATAATGGCCAGAAGCTGAAAAGAACCCAGATGTCCTTCAACAGAGGAATGGATACAGAAAATATGGTATATTTACACAATGGAATACTACTCAGCAATTAAAAACAATGAATTCATGAAATTCTTAGGCAAATGGCTGGAATTGGAAAATATCATCCCAAGTGAGGTAACTCATTCACAAAAGAACACACATGGAATGCAGTCACTGATAAGTGGATATTATCCCAGAAGCTCTGAATACGCAAGACACAACTCACATATCAAATGATTCCCAAGAAAAAGGAAGGAGAGCACCCTGGTCCTGGAAAGGCTTGATGCAGCATTGTAGGGGAGTGCCAGGACAGAGACGTGGAAGGGGGCTGATTGGGGAACGGGCAAAGGGAAGTGGGCTTATGGGACTTATGGGTAGGGGGGAACCGGGAAAGGGAAAATCATATGAAATATAAACAAAGAATACAGAAAATAAAAATTAAAAGAAAAAGAAAATTGGACTTCGAATTGGATGGTCGTGTTTGAGACAAAATGTATCTCAATGTACAAACCACTTGTTCCTGGTAATGAATAAACTTTCCTTCATTAAAGGGGAAATCATTTGAAATGTAAATAAAAAATATATCGAATAAAAAATTTAAAAAATAAAATAAAATTGCATATGCTTATAATTAAAAAAAACAGAAAAACAAAACAAAATAAAAGGTCGAACGGAAGAAAAAAGAAGATTAAAAAATGTTTTAATGATTTATCTTTAATTATGTACAGTCATGCCTATTTGTGTGGAAATCTGTGTGTGTGAGTACAGTTGCCTATAGAGGCCAGAAAAGAGTATTGGATATCTGGAGATTAAAGTAAGGTGGTTCTGGGCCACCATACAGGTGCTAAGAGCTATACTGAGAGTTTCATCTCTCCAGCCCCTGCTTTGAACTCTCTCTCTCTCTCTCTCTCTCTCTCTCTCTCTCTCTCTCTCTAGCTCTAGCTCTAGCTCTAGCTCTCTCTCTCTCTATATATATATATATATAGAGAGAGAGAGCAAACAGATGATGAATGAACGTTAGGGGTGAGGTACAGGGGTAGTGTTAGAGAATAATGAATATATGAAGGTGTAACAAGAGAAAGATTTTTTTGTGCTGTCCTTTACAGACATATACATGTGACCAAAGGATACAGGAGACCCACATGTACAACCGTGCATGTGTGCATATTCACTCAAACAAAATGAATGAGTCCTAATAAAAGTAGATTAGTCAGTCTCCTGACTTCCTAGCTGTTACATTGTTCCACAGTTATTCAGGACACAGCCAGTAGAAGAAATTGTGCAGCAGGTATTTGCCAAGGTTCATTATTGACTTTTCAATCTCCTGTTACCATTTCAAAATGAAAATTTATAAAGGAAGGAAAATGGAGGAAGGCATGAGAGGGAGGGTTGTGGTGCTATGGTACTGGCTTTGAGGTAGTGTCTTTCATTCAGGCTCTATCTTCTATGAAACATAGGTCATGTTTCACCTAGTTTACATGGAGGGGAAAAGGGGGATATTTTTGACTTACTACTCCATTGTTGGAGAGGAAGCATGGAGACAGGTGTTTGAGATGGCTTATTACACTATAATACAGAGCCTACAGAAATGAATATACCCATGCTGCCTGCTTCCTTTTATTTTACTTTCTCCTGTCCTACACAGTTCGGAACCCTCTGCCTAGAGAGTGTTGGCACCCACGGTGAGTTGGATTCCTTACACATAGCCAGAGGCCAATCTGAACTAGATAATAGTTCAATTGAGGTTATTATGCCTTGTAATTCTAGGTTGTATCCAGCTGATAAATGCTAACCAGCATAGCTAGCCTTCTCTCTCTTCAGGAAGTCCTCAGTGATAATGGGGCTGAGGGTTTAAAGATGGTAGTAGCAAGGGTTTCTAGTGCCACATATTTTCAAATGTGCCCTGCAGTCATGTCTTTCCCCAGCTGATAGTCTTCAGAGGCACGTAGAAACTGTTTATTTCAACCTTAAGTTGGTTTTCCACTGCAAAAAGAATCAAATGCTTTCTCTATGACTAGAGACACATGAAGACATTAGATCCACTTACAGGTAGATCTGTGGATGCACCAAATGATTGTACAGCCCACACAACTGTTGTCAGGCAAAAGGCTTCACGTTTTGAGTTCATTCCTTGGGATGACTAATATTCCGTCAGCAGCATAAAGACTGCTGTTTGGGTCTTATTATTTCTATCAGCATAACACTTAGTGAAGTTGGGGCCGATTATCCCACCCACCACTCTTCAGAAAAAAAGCAGTCTGCAAGTCTTTTAAGATAATCAGGGTAGGTTATTATCGCAAGAGAGACTGTGTGCTCTCTAATCTCCAGTGTCTGCTGGTAGGTGCTGAAATAAAAGGGAATAAGTGTAAGAGGCAGGCCCAAGATAAAAGGTCTTTGTTGAACTCTGCAGAGTCTGCACTTATGAATATCTGGCCTGAATCAAATAAAATAAATTCTCTATGGAATCCCACGGATGTCTGAAAAAGTAAGTATGGCTTGCTAACCCAGAAAGATGGACCTTGTTGACCTCTGAAAAACTACTCTACTCTTGGTGCTTTTATCTTTCCAGCAATTACGATTGTATTGGAGGCATAGCATTTGTATCCAAATAGCCTGTATTATTCTTCCTTAGTCACGCCTATCCTGTGAACATCTTAGATAAGTGCATTTATCTCTTCACTCTGGTCCTGTGATAGTGCAACATACCGCATCAACGTTTGGGATATCAAAGTACATTAATGATATAAATTGTTAAGCACAGGACCATTGGCTCACAAGGACAACTGAACCTCACTAAATCACAACTAATGAGCATTACAGGTATTTTATCCTTAAAAAAAGGAAAAGTAAACAGAAGTCTTAGACTCAATTCCAAAGTGATGTGAGAACTTAATGATGGTTATTCTTCGTTGTCAACTTGATAGGAGCTGGAATCAAGAGGTAGATATCTATTGTGTGTATTGGGGGAAGGGGTGTTTATGGGAACATTCTCAGGAAAGATTAACTGAGAGAAGACCTTGAGCTGGCAGTTCCTTCCACCTGGTAACCCAAATACATAAAGAACTTGGAGAAAAAAGCAGTGCTGCTTGCCTGTCACCATCCTTCACAGCAGTTTCCTCAGCCTCCCAGGAGAGACTGAAGACCAGTGAGTCTCCAAGAATCTTCCAGGCTTTCAGCATTAGCTTGGGACTTCTGGGGCACTGAGATTTGTGGACTGAGGAGCCTTTTTAGAGTCTAGATAGCTATTATCATATTGCCTATCCCTCACCATTGTAAGCTGTTCTGGTAAATTCTTTTTCATATGTACTCTCTTGGTCCTGATCTTCTTGAGAACACTGCCTACTACATATACTACAGCTATAATATACCATATTTACTCATGTGTTTCTCATTATAAAATGAAGCTAGGTATGTCAGAAATATCTATGACTGGCAGCCATATACATGGAAATATTAAGCTCTTAAACAGTCATAGAATGCTTTTATTGCTCTACTAAATCATTCTCCTTCGAAATAAGAGAAATGTTTGGGCCTACATTGAACTGTACATCATGTATCCATATGAGACAATGTCTTTACAGTGTGGACTCTTAATGCTGTTAAAAGCCTTTAGTGCTCCTCCTAGTGTATACCACCTAGCCCTTGAATTAAACATCCAACAGCATCAACCCTACAAAAGGACCAATCAAGTCATGTCTCTGTAACCAAAACATGGATTTCATAGTCTCTAAACATTAATATTTGTCACAATATTACTCAAATATCTTTTCTACACACTGAACTTTAGACTACATTTGAGGCTGGTTCTCACACCCCAGTCCCATAAGCCCAGCAGTTTCTATAAACACAACTCCCCTTTGAGTACCATAGGAAGATCCTACAGACAATGATATCTCCTATAACCTACTAATTAGGTTTCAAATCCACATGTTCTCATCTTCCCAGCTTCCTCATATGCTTTCTCTAGGACTGATGTAGAAGTTTATTAGGGATTACACAAATTTGTTTCCTCAAAATACATAAGTTCAAAAGTCTGACATCAAGTTGGTGACAAGGATATTTGTCCTGCAGTGAATCCCACCAAGGAAAGGATGCAGACATGTCACCATTTATAAACTGACTCTCAATATACATAGTGTACAGTAATCAGGGATGCTGAAAGACCATGAGAGAAGGAGGCTATGGATTACAGCTGAGAGCCTTGCTTACATCACAAGCCCCAGCTAATGGCCCATCTAACTCATATAATACTGGTTTAGGAAGCTTAATTATTCATTGTCTTAAAAAAATAGAAACATTGACACCAACATCTGTAAATCATCTTTCATATTATTTATTATTTGCAAAATAGGGTACTGTTACAGTGATTTTATAGTGACAACCTTTTCATCGCCATTACAAGCATGTAATGAATACTATTCCAGGGACAAGAGAGATAGCTCAGTAATTAAAAGTACTTGCTGGTCTTGTAAAGAGATAGAATTTGGTTCTCAGAACTTACATTTGGCAGATTACGACTGCCAATAACTCCAGCTCCTGGGGTATATGATGGCCTCTTTTCTGGCCTCTTTAGGTACCAGCACACATATGCATACACTCACACACAGACCCATAGATAAAGATTAAAAATAAATCTTTTAAAATAACACTAGAAAATCAGATACAGACATAACAGTATTAGCAAAAATGTATTTAGCACTTAGTGTTACAACCTTGTAATTCCATGAGTCTAGTAATGTCTGCTGCAACAGTATGAGAGGAAGACAAAGATGATTCTTGTTTTGCATATGTGAACTCTAAGGAGCTTCACGACTTACCCAAAGCCATTGTTAATAAATGCAAAGCTAAGAGGAAGCTGAGGCAGTGGGCTTCAAAAGGAATGCTGTTAGGCACTTTAATTTCAAGAGGCAGGAACCTGGCCTTCCTTCAGTTTCACAGTCTCTGCACTCAGCCAGGGTATATGAATGACCCTTTGTTGAATGAATGTCCTGGAACTAACAAATTATTCACTGGAAGAAGGGAAAGCTGAACTGCAGGCTGATGTCAGATGTGGGGCCCAGAGTAAGGAGAGGGTGAAGAGCACCTGGTTCCCCATGGGTAGCCTTGGAATATTCTCAGCTCCTATTCTGCATTTTCTCTTTAAAGTTCTGTGAGCTAAACCTGTCACTTGGTTAAGCCCAAATGCAAACAACCACAGTTTGGGCTGTTTCAAATTCTCCTGAGTGAGTTCCTGTTTTCAAAGCATCACAGCCCATTGAAACACAAACATCCTACTTAATAATTTTAGCTCTGCAGAAAGCATCACTGGTGAAAAAGGGGCCACGTCCATTTCCCATTTGTCCTGTTACATAATAAACACTTAAAGAGGACTATTGGGCCTTGAGCCATATTTGTAGACACAGTATAGACAAGCCAGTATTGTAGAAATCTCAGACCTAGCAGAGAACACAGGTACATGAATGAGGATGAAATCATGTCTATAATTCTGAGATTCTGTAAAGGGAAGAGAGGCAGATCAAGAGGAGTGGTATATCTTGACCGAATAACAAAAATTTCTCATTGTTCAAACATAGTCTCTAATCCTGCTTTCTCAGTGGTCCGGCATAAGCTCATTCAACAAATACCACAGCATTTCCAGTACTGCTTTTCCAGAGGACTGCACAAGGCAGCACTGAAGAATACTGGCTACTAGCTTTCAGAGATGTCTGGCTTTTCTTGCACACTGCTGTTTTGAGAAACATTAATGAACATTTGGTGAAGGACTGGCTGTCTGCCTTATTTGGCCCAACTAAAGTTTTGAAGCAAAATTCTGAGGGGTGGGTTATTTTTTTCCAATTCCTTAATTAAACAACTGGAAGGCACGATGCTGTTCATTCATCTTTGTATCTTTTCGTTTGACTTTGACTGAAAGAGCCTCTCTGTTGAAGTCACTGCTTTGCCTTAAATAATATTTCTACTGTGTGCTCCGGCTGTTTATTTTTATAGTTCTGTGTATTTGACCTAAAGCTTTTAACCTTGTGTGTGTGCCCTGAAGTGACTTTATTGCAAACGGGTTTGGATTATAAATCTAAATAATAAGTAATATGCAGGCGTCAGAGGAGGAAATGAAATAGAACTGCCTGTTCCCTAGAGAACCAGAATAGCAAGAAGGGAAGTGTCTGAGAGAGCCCACATAAAGGAGAGGCCAGAGATGCATGGCCAGCTCAGTGCAGAAGCAGTATTGAGGACGGAGCTGTGATCACGGATGCTGAAGACACCCCAACTTCAGCGGCTGTAGGAAATTATAAATCTAATCAGGGTGTACGTTATAGAATGAGAGAAAAGTCAAATCTCCGAGAAGACAAGAATGTTTGATATCACCTTGTTGGTGGGAAAAAGGGCCAAGAGCTTGGTTGTCTTAGTGCAGACCATCTTGACTCTAGGACAATTCCCCTCCTTGTTACTAAAAGCCATTTTTTTAATGCAGCTGCTCAAATGGGATGCTTTTGTCAATCAGTTTTTAATTTCTGTAGTGAAACACCAGAAAGAAATGAAATGAAATGAAATGAAATGAAATGAAAAACTGTATTTCAGTGCACAATTTTGATGGTTCAGTTTCTGTTTTTTGGATTTATTGATTCCTAGCCTTGGGTTTGGCAGTTCACCATGTACCTTGACCACACGTCTGGGATGCTCACCTCATGGGTGCTTGCCTCATAGGTGCTGGGTAGCAGTGGGTGTAAAAAGGATGGAGGATCAGGTTTATTCTTCCAAAGTACACTGCCACCTAGGCTTTGCCTGTTGAAATGTCTACCATCTCCTAAAATAGTCACAAGCTAGGACAGAAGGGTTCATCATGGGTGTTTCTGTGGGACTTTTCATATTCAAACCTTTTGGCTTCATATTCAAGGTCTTTTAGCTAACATATACATACCTATATGCTATTAGTAAGAAGACAATAATTAATTCCTGGCATTTATTAGGTATTATAGATATAGACATAGACATAGATATAAATGAAGATAGATATAGTGGAAGATAGATAGATAGATAGATAGATAGATAGATAGATAGATAGATATAATCAAATATAATTATAAATATAATGTATAAATATACAATGAATATATAATGAATATTTAGTAGTAGTAGTAGCAGTAGTAGTAGTAATAGTAGTAGTAGTAGTAGTAGTAGTTGTTGTTGTTGTAAATCCTGGTCACTCCCTAGATTTCCCTCCAATTATTTTATGAGTCCAAGATTCAGAAGAGTACTATCTTCAAACTTCTATCAACACTGGGAGGGGCAGAGTGGCATTGCTACTGTGTAAAACTGGATACCAGAAATTTATGAGCTTTGCCAAGACAATCAGTGTTCGATGAAAAAAAATGGATAATGTTGGGAAGCCCATTTGAATGACACAGTGGACTAGCTGACACCAGAGAGTCTGGCTTTCCACATGTTCCTAGTGTCTATTGAATTTTGCTACCTCGGTTGGTAGTAGTTTTCCCTGTTTTCCATGGTTTCATGCCATTTCCTGCCCTCTTCTTGCTTCAACACCATTACACAGAAAAGCCCAGTGCTGTGTCTTTAATTCTATCTGCCTGGTAGCATACAGACTGTTCCCAGCACTGAGCTTTGCAGGTGATGCTGGTACCCCCTTTTCACTACTGTATTCTATCCCACAGTGAATCAGGAGCAAAGCAGGATCCTGGGTTGGTCACTGGTCCTGTCAGTCATCACAGAATGTTGTGGCAAACTAAAGCCCACAGCCTGGAGCAGAGTTGTACTTCTCAGTAATAAGCAGGAAGCCACCCATCAAGGTACTGGTGATGTTGAATTCTGATGAGACGTCTCTGTGCTGTGCTCTCATGGGGATTTACTCCATGTTTGAATATCCCTAACCTCATGCTCTCTTCCCACTCTAACAGCAGTGCCACCAGTTTAATATGTTGATGGGCTTCCCTGAAATTTCTGCTACATAATGATCTCATCTCTGATTTCAATCATATTCGGAGTTAAAATGTCAACACGTGTTTGGAGAAAGGGGTTAGGCACACCAGTTCCCCATTCAGAGCTAAGGTAGCAGTGTATTTCCTTAGCTCTCTTCTCTCTTTCCCAATAATATTCAAGCCAACCCCAGCACGTCTACCTCATTAGACCAATGACTGAGAATGTTAATGCTTCAGAGTTACCAAGACATACACCACCATCACTAGTTGCTTTTCTCATTGTGGAGACAAAAAACATTTGGCAAAAGCAACTTAAAAGGAAGTTTATTTGAGCTCACAGCTGGAGGGTCCAGCCCACTGTAATGAGGAGAGAGTGGGGACAAGATCGATGCCAGCTGTGGCTGCAGAAGCATGGAATGGTACATCACATTGCACCTGTTGTGTAGCATGGACATAGCAGGGAGATGAAATCTTGTACTCACACTGCTCTATTCCACTTTCTCCCTGAGTTAAGCTTCCCTCCCCACTTAACTCTCTCTGATGGCATCGTCAGAGGCACAAACAGAAGTGAGTAGTCCCTTCAAACTGTCACAATAGGCTGACAGTGCAAACTGGCAGTGCAGGACATACAGATTATTTATAGCATTTCCTATACAGAATTTTGGAGAAATAAAGTTGAAATCCTGTTACCCTACAGACTGTGCTACCAAGACTCACACTCATCTTATCGCCCCTCACATGCTATAATACAAGATGCTCCTATCACCTAGTGAAGTGCAACACAGTGTTGCACTCACTTGATATATTCCAAACTAGTGATGACAGTTGAGACAGGATTTTCCTCCTCATAGGACCTTAGTCTTACTGGCTTTTCAGTCCCTCTGACTCTCTCTTAAAGAAGTTGACCAGAATAATTTCTTCATTGTAATATTTAAATTTAATTACATCTACTAAAATGAGCAATGCTAAAACATATTAATAGCTACTATTTTTAAGACGATGTATTTGGGTTCCACAATTGGGTCCTGATTATTCTCCTTTTCAAACAGCCATCAGCAAGTAGAACTTTAAATCCCTTCCTGTATGCTGGGTTAACTAAATCCAGACCATGGTTCAAAATTACTTCTGTCTTTTGGGCACATTCTTGAGCAACCTGGGAAGAATAAGCATGGCATTTATATCACAAGTGTGTGACACACATGTAAACTGTTCATATAGCCTGACTTTCTGCCTGGAAAAGTCCCCTCAACCTGATTATGAAGTGGAGATTGATTGTGTAACCTTCCTCTCCATGTCATAAACACACACACACACACACACACACACACACATACACACACGCACAGACACACACACACCTCTGAACTAGAATCCTAGATTTAAGTGTAAAATCTGCCTTTGCCTGGTTTTATGTCTTTGTGCAATTTTTAATCTCTATGGTTTTCAAAATTGAGCTAACAACAGAATATGATTGTTACAAAAGATTAGATATCCATTCAGATGCTCCTGGTTGACCTCTGTCCAGCTCTTGGGACCCATCAGGATAAGAAACACTTCCTTAGATATAGGACCTTGCAACTTTTTCATAGTTTCCAGATCTTTTACTTGGATTTTTGAGCCATGGTTTTTGGCACATGGCAGAGCCATGGTCAGGAACAGTCTGTATTATTAATGATTCTCTACGTGGCTTCATGTCAAATGATGTCTCTGCAACACCATCACCTAGTTCCCAGGGTCAGGTATTCAGAGAACAGGCCATGCAGACATAAGGGACCTCATACAAGATCAGTTAATAAATGCAAGAAATAAATTGTCTTTTAACAATACAAAAAGAAGAGAGACACACAAACATAATTCCACCTCTAATAACAAAAGCAAAAGAAAGCAACATTCACTTCTCCGATCTCTTAATATCAGTGGACTCAATTCTCCAATAAAAAGACATAGACTAACAGACTGGATATATAAGCAGGACCCAACAATTTGCTGCACACAGGAAACTTATCTCAGGTACAGAGTAGTAGGCTGGAAGACAATTTTCCAAGCAAATGGTCTCAAGAAACCAGCTGGTGTAGCCATTCTAATATCAAATAAAATTGACTTTCAACCTAAAGTAATCAAAAAAGATAAAGAGGAGACTTCATACTCATCAAAGGAAATATCTACCAAGATGAACTCTCAATTCTGAAGATATATGCTCCAAACACAAGGGCACGCATATTTACAAAAGAAACTTTACTAAAGTGCAAAGTACACATTTCACCCCACACAATAAGAGTGGGAGACTTGAACACCCCACTCTCATCAATGGACATATCTGGGAAACACAAACTAAACAAACAAACAGTGAAACTAACAGAATTTATGAATCAAATAGATTTAACAGACATCTATAGAACATTTTATCCTAAAAGAAAAGAATGTACCTTCTTATCAGCACCCCACAATACCTTCTCAAAAACTGATCATATACTCAGTCACAAAACAGACCTCAGCAGATATAAGAAGACTGAAATAATTACATGCACCCTATCAGATCAGATCACCACGGACTAAGGCTGATCTTCAATAACAGAAAAGAAAGAAAGAAAGAAAGAAAGAAAGAAAGAAAGAAAGAAAGAAAGAAAGAAAGAAAGAAAGAAAGAAAGAAAGAAAGAAAGAAAGAAAGAAAGAAAATCCACATACACATGGAAACTGAACAATATTCTACTCAATGATAACTTGGTCAAGGAATAAATAAAGAAATTAAAGACTTTTTAGAAATTAATGAAAAGGAAGACACAACATAACCAAACTTAGGGGACACAATGAAAGCAGTGCTAAGAGGAAAACTCATAGCTCTGAGTGCCTCCAAAAAGGAACTGGAAAGAGCATACACTAACAGCTTAACAGCACAGATGTAGACTCTAGAAGAAAAAGAAACAAATATACCCAAGAAGAGTAGATGGCAGGAAATAATCAAACTTAGGGCTGAAATCAACAAAAAGAACTATACAAAGAATCAACCAAACCAGGAGCTGACTCTTTGAAAAAACCAACAAGATAGATAAACCCTTAGCCAAACTAACCAGAGGGCACAGAGACAGTACCCAAATCAGCAAAATCAGAAATGAAAAGGTAGGCATAACAACAGATACTGAGGAAATCCAAAAAAATCATCAGAACCTACTACAAAAGGTTATACTCAACAAAAGTGGAAAATCTAGAGGAAATGAACAATTTTCTATGTAGATATCATGTACAAAGTTAAATCAGGATCAGATAAATGATCTAAACAATCCCATAACCCATAAAGAAATAAAAGCAGTCATTAATAATCTACTAACCAAGAAAGCCCAGGACCAGATGGGTTCAATACAGAGTTGGATGAGATCTTCAAAAAAGACCTAACACCAATACTCTTGAAACTATTCCACAAAATAGAAACACATGGAACACTACCCAGTTTGTTCTATGAAGTCACAATTACTCTGATACCCAAACCACACAAAGATCCAACAGAGAAAGAACTTTAGACCAATTTCCCTTATGAATATCAATGCAAAAATACTCAATAAAATTCTTGCCAACTGAATCGAGGAACACATTAAAATGATCATCCACCATGATCAAGTAGGCTTCATACCAGGGATGAAAGGATGGTTCAATATATGGAAATCTATCAATGTAATCCACTATATAAACAAGCTCAAAGAAAAAAACCACATGATATTTCATTAGATGCTGAGCAAGCATGTGGCAAAATCTAACATCTCTTCATGATAAAAGTCTTGGAAAGATCAGTAATTCAAGGTGCATACCTAAACATAGTAAAAGCAGTATATAGCAATCCAGTAGCCAACATCAAAGTAAATAGAGAGAAACTTGAAACAATCCCTCTGAAATCAGGGACTAGACAAGGCTGTCTACTCTCTCCCTACCTGTTCAATATAGTACTCCAAGTCCTAGCCAGAGAAATTAGACAGCAAAAGGAGGTCAAAGGGATTCAAATTGGAAAGGAAGAAGTCAAAGTATCATTATTTGCAGATGATATGAAAGTATACTTAAGTGACCCCAAAAAATTCCACCAGAGAACTCCTAAACCTGATAAACAATTTCAGCAAAGTGGCCGGATATGAATATAACTCAAGCAAATCAGTAGCTTTCCTATAATCAAAGGATAAATAGGCTGAGAAAGAAATTAGGGAAAAGACATCCTTCACAATAGCCACAAATAATATAAAATACCTTGGTGTGATTCTAACCAAGCAAGTGAAAGATCTGTATGACAAGAACTTCAAGTCTCTGAAGAAAGAAATTGAAGATCTCAGAAGATGGAAAGGTGTCCCATGCTCATGTATTGGCAGGGATGATATAGTAAAAATGGCCATCTTGCCTAAAGCAATCTACAGGTTCAACGCACTCCCCATCAAAATTCCAACTAAATTCTTCATAGAATTAGAAAGAGCAATTTCTAAATTTTTCTTGAATAACAAAAAACCCATGATAGTGAAAACTATTCTCAACAATAAAAAAACTTCGGAATCACCATCCCTGACCTTAAGCTATAGTACAGAGCAATAGGGATAAAAACTGCATAGTATTGGTACAATGACAGGCAGGTAAATCAATGGAATAGAATTGAAGACCCAGAAATGAACCCTCACACCTATGGTCACTTGATCTTTGACAAAGGAGCTAAAACCATCCAGTAGAAAAAAGACAACATTTTCAGCAAATGGTGCTGGGTCAACTGACTGTCAACATGCAGAAGGATGCAAATTGATCCATTTACAAAGTTCAAGTCCAAGTGGATCAATGATCTCCACTTAAGACCAGATAAGTCTGAACCTAAACCAGAAGAGAAACTGGGGAAGAACCAGGAGCACGTGGGCACAGGGGAAATTTTCCTGACTAGAACATCAATAGCTTATACTCTAAGATCAAGAATTGACAAATGGGACCTCATAAAATTGCAAAACTTCTGTAAGGCAAAAGACACTGTCAATAGGACAAAATGGCAGCCAACAGATTGGGAAAATCTCTTTTCCAATCCTACATCTGATAGAGGGACAATATCCAATATATACAAAGAACTCAAAAAGTTAGATTCCAGAGAACCAAATAACCCTATTAGAAAATGGGGTATAGGGCTAAACAAAGAATTCTCAACTGAGAAATACCTGATGGCTGAGAAACACCTAAAGAAATGTTCAATATTCTTAACTATCAGGGAAATGCAAATCAAAACAACCCTGAGATTCCACCTCATACTAGTCAGAATGGCCAAGATCAAAAACTCAGAGAACAGAAAATGCTGGAGAGGATCTGGAGAAAGAGGAACATTCCTCCATTGCTGATGGGATTGCAAGCTAGTAAAATCATGCTGGAAATCAGTTTGGCATTTCCGCAATAAACAGGACCTAACATATCTGAGGACCCAGCTATTCCACTCCTGGGCATATACCCAGAAGATGCTCCAATATGTAATAAGGATACATGCTCCACTATGTTCATAGCAACTTTATTTGTAATAGGCATAAGCTGGAAAGAACACAGACATCCCTTAAAAGCAGAATGAATAAAGAAAATATGGTACATTTAAACAATGGACTACTCAGCTATTAAAGATAATGAATCCATGAAATTTTTAGGCAAATGGATGAAGCTAGAAACTACCATACTGAGTGAGGTAACCCAATAACAAAAGAACACACATGGTATGCAATTGCTGATAACTGGATATTAGTTCAAAAGCTCGAAATACCCAAGATACTCACAGACCACATGAAGCTCAAGATGAAGGAAGACCAAAGTGTGGATACTTTTATTCTTATTGGAAAGTGGATCAAAACACCCATGGCTCACAGCCAACCAATAGATGAGAATAGGGTCCCCAATTGGGCAGCTAGAAAGAAGACCTGAGGGGGAAGCTTTCGGTGGTGGCAGCGGCGGTGGCGGTGGCGGCAGCGGCGGCAGTGCAGCAGTGGCTGGTCCAGCTGAAGGGCCATCAGCAGTGGAACCAAGGCGACACAGGGTCCAGTTAGGCCCTGCGCCCACGACCACTGACCTTCGCTGACCAGCCGGGTGGCAAGCAGCTGCAGTTGTGCGGCGCCTTTCCTGCACGGAAGCCACTTCAGAACTCGGCCTCCCACCAGTCAGGAGAGGTGCATCCATCTTGGTTCCGGACTCCGGGGATCAGACAGACTGAGGTACACAAACATAATCCGAGGTGGTCTGAACCCAACGGGCTTTGGCCTGCACCCAGGCCCTGGGCTGGTCGGGGGGCCATCGGGGTGCCAACCCAGCCAGAAGGTTTTTTGCCCAGGCCTGCGCGCGCGCCGCCGCCATTTTGCCTGCAGGACGACAGAGAGCTCTGGCGGGCAGACCTGTAACAGGCATAGCCTAAGGCTAACAAAGCGGGGGTCTAGGCCCCAAAAGGCACAGGACTGACCCCAAGAACTGGGCGGCTTGGTGGGCCATCTGTGAGTCAACCCGCCCAGGAGGTTGTTAGCACAGCAGACTCTCCCAGCGCTTTCAGGGAGCGCGGGTGCGCACGCCCGCCATCCTAGTCACCTGGCGGACCCAATTAACAGTCATAGCCCTAGGGGAACTTTGCTCGGACCTTGGCCTCCCAGGCTTTTTCCTGGACTCAGGGACTGGGCAGCCAGGCTAACCTTGTGAGCGCCAGCCCGGTTGGCGGATCAGCTGCCCAGCAGAGTGAGCGAAACACAGGGGAGGTCACAGCAGCATACACCATCGGCACTCCCTGGGGGTGCACACGGGCTCCATCTGGTCCACAGACACAATCTGGAGCAAGGTCTCAGGTGGAAGCCCTCAGCTCTACTCTCTCCGCTTCCGGATCCAGATCAGCCTGGGCGGCAGCACTACATCTCCAAGTCCTGCAAGTGGCTAGCTGGGCTTCCGGGCAGCCAGCTGGGAGAAGTCAGTGTGTTCCAGTGAATCCAGCGGGCCCCAGCGGGAGCCTTCGGGTGCCTGCTTTGGGATCTGAACAGCCTGGGCAGCAGCACCCTGTCTACAAGCAGAGCAGGAGGTAAGCTGTGCACCAGCGACCAACTGGGAAGGGGCAGCTTGCACTGGTGAGTCCAGCACTGACAAGACAAACTAACACCAGTGAGAACTAGATGGCAAAAGGCAAACGCAGGAACGTCACTAACAGAAATCAAGGCAATATGGCAACATCTGAACCCAATTCTCCTCTACCAACATGTCCTGGATACCCCATCACACCAGTAAAACAAGATTTGGATTTAAAATCACTGGTCATGATGCAAGTACAGGAACACATGAAGGACATATTTAAAGAAATTCAGGAGAAAATGGATCAAAAGCTAGAAGCCCTTGCAAGGGAAACACAAAAAACATTGAAAGAAATCCAGGAGAATACAAAAGCCAACAAGGAGGAAATGCAAAAAACACTTAAAGAAATACAGGAGAACTTTGGTCAACAGGCTGAGGTCATGAAAGACGAAACACAAAAATCTCTTAAAGAAATACAGGAGAACTTTGGTCAACAGGCTGAGCTCATGAAAGAGGAAACACAAAAATCTCTTAAAGAATTACAGGAAAGCACAAACAAGCAAGTGAAGGAGCTAAGCAAAACCATCCAGGATCTAAAATCAGAAGTAGAAACAACTAAAAAAACTCAAAGGGAGAGACAACTTTGGAGATAGAAAGCCTTGGGAAGAAATCAGGGGACAGAGATGCAAATATCAACAACAGAATACAAGAGATAGAAGAAAGAATCTCAGATGCTGAAGATTCCATAGAAACCATGGACTCAACAGTTAAAGAAAATGCAAAATGCAAAAAGCTTGTAACCCAAAATATCCAGGAAATCCAGGACACAATGAGAAGACCAAACCTAAGGATTATAGGCATAGATGAGAGTGAAGATTTACAACTTAAAGGGCCAGCAAATATCTTCAATAAAATTATGGAAGAAAACTTCCCTAACCTAAAGAGAGAGATGCCTGTGAATATACAAGAAGCCTACAGAACTCCAAACGGACTGGACCAGAACAGAAATACTTCCTGTCACATAATAATCAAAACACCAAATGTTCTAAACAAAGAAAGAATACTAAAGGCAGTAAGAGAAAGAGGCCAAGTAACATATAAAGGAAGACCTATCAGAATCACAGCAGACTTTTCACCTGAGACTATGAAGGCTAGAAGGTCCTGGGCAGATCTCATGCAGACTCTAAGAGAACACAAATGCCAACCAAAACTACTATATCCAGCAAAACTCTCAATCACCATAGATGGAGAAACTAAGATATTTCATGACAAAACCAAGTTTACCCAATATCTATCCACAAACCCAGCCCTAAAAAGGATAATAGGAGGACAACACCAATACAAGGAGGGAAACTTCACCCTGGAAAAAGCAAGATAGTAACCTTTCATCAAACCCAAAAGAAGTTAAGCATTCAAATTTAAAAATAACGTCAAAAATGATAGGAAGTAACAATCACTATTCCTTAATATTTCTTAACATCAATGGACTTAATGCCCCAATAAAAAGACACAGACTAACTGACTGGATACGTAAACAGGACCCTACATTTTGCTGCTTACAGGAAACACACCTCAGGGTCAAAGACAAACACTACCTTAGAGTAAAAGGCTGGAAGACAATTTTACAAGCAAATGGTCTCAGGAAACAAGCTGGAGTAGCCATTTTAATATCAGATAAAATTGACTTTCAACCAAAAGTCATCAAAAGAGACCCTGAGGGACACTTCTTGCTGGTCAAAGGAAAAATACAAAAAGAAGAACTCTCAATCCTGAACATCTATGCCCCAAATGCAAGGGCACCCTCTTTCGTAAAAGAAACTTTATTAAAACTAAAAGCACACATTGCACCTAACACAATAATTGTGGGTGACTTCAACACTGCACTTATCTCAATGGACCGATCAGGAAAACAGAAACTAAACAGGGACACAATGAAACTAATTGAAGCTTTGGACCAATTAGATTTAACAGATATATATATAGAGAGAACATTCTATCCTAAAACAAAAGAATATAGCTTTTTCTCAGCACCTCATGGTACCTTCTCCAAAATCGACCATATAATTGGTCACAAGACAGACCTCAACAAATATAAGAAGATAGAACTACTCCCATGCCTCCTATCTGATCACTATGGAGTAAAAATGGTCTTCAATAGCAACAGAAACAAAAGAAAACCCACATACACATGGAAACTGAAAAATACTCTACTCAATGATACCTTGGTCAAGGAAGAAATAAAGAAAGAAATTAAAGACTTTTTAGAACACAATGAAAATGAAAATACAACATACCCAAATCTATGGGACACAATGAAAGCAGTGCTAAGAGGAAAACTCATAGCCCTGAGTGCCTCCAAAAAGAAAATGGAGAGAGCATACATTACCAGCTTAATGACACACCTGAAAGCCCTAGAACAAAAACAAGCTATTTCGCCCAGGAGGAGTAGAAGGCAGGAAATCATCAAACTCAGGGCCGAAATCAATCAAGTAGAAACAAAGAGAACCATACAAAAAATCAACAAAACCAGGAGCTGGTTCTTTGAGAAAATCAGCAAGATAGATAAACCCTTAGCCAGACTGACCAAAGGGCACAGAGAAAGTATCCAAATTAACAAAATTAGAAATGAAAAGGGAGATATAACAACGGAAACTGAGGAAATCCAAAAAATCATCAGATCCTACTACAAGAGCCTGTACTCAACACAACTGGAGAATCTGGAGGAAATGGACAATTTCCTTGACAGATACCAAATACCAAAATTAAATCAGGACCAACTAGACCATCTAAACAGTCCCATAATGCCTAAAGAAATAGAAGGAGTCATAGAAAGTCTTCCAACCAAAAAAAGCACATGACCAGATGGCTTCAGTGCAGAATTCTACCACATCTTCAAAGAAGAGTTAACATCAATACTCTTCAAACTATTCCACAAAATAGAAACAGAAGGAACACTACCCAATTCCTTCTACGAAGCCACAATTACGCTGATACCAAAGCCACAAAAAGATCCAACAAAGAAAGAGAGCTTCAGACCAATTTCCCTTATGAACATCGATGCAAAAATACTCAATAAAATTCTTGCCAACCGAATCCAAGAACACAGCAAAATGATCATCCACCATGATCAAGTAGGCTTTATCCCGGGAATGCAGGGATGGTTCAATATACGGAAATCCATCAATACAATCCACTACATAAACAAACTCAAAGAACAAAACCACATGGTCATTTCATTGGATGCTGAAAAAGCATTTGACAAAATTCAGCATCCTTTCATGCTTAAAGTCTTGGAGAGAACAGGAATTCAAGGCCCATACCTAAACATAGTAAAAGCAATATACAGCAAACCGGTAGCCAGCATCAAACTAAATGGAGAGAAACTTGAAGCAATCCCACTGAAATCAGGGACCAGACAAGGCTGCCCCCTTTCTCCTTATCTTTTCAATATTGTACTTGAGGTACTAGCTCGGGCAATTCGACAACATAAGGAGGTCAAAGGGATACAAATTGGAAAGGAAGAAGTCAAACTATCATTATTTGCAGACGACATGATCGTCTACCTAAGTGACCCAAAGAACTCCACTAGAGAGCTCCTACAGCTGATAAACAACTTCAGCAAAGTGGCAGGTTATAAATCAACACAAGCAAATCAGTGGCCTTCCTATACTCAAAGGATAAGCAGGCTGAGAAAGAAATTAGGGAAATGACCCCCTTCACAATAGCCACAAACAGTATAAAGTATCTTGGGATGACTCTTACCAAACATGTAAAAGACCTGTATGACAAGAACTTCAAGACTCTGAAGAAGGAAATGGAAGAAGACCTCAAAAAATGGGAAAACCTCCCATGCTAATGGATCGGTAGAATCAATATAGTTAAAATGGCCATTTTGCCTAAAGCACTATACAGATTCAATGCAATACCCATCAAAATCCCAACTCAATTCTTCACAGAGTTAGATAGAGCAATTATCAAATTCATCTGGAACAACAAAAAACCCAGGATAGCTAAAACTATTCTCAGCAACAAAAGAAAATCTGGGGGAATCAGTATCCCTGACCTCAAGCAATACTACAGAGCAATAGTGTTAAAAACTGCATGGTATTGGTACAGTGACAGGCAGGAGGATCAATGGAACAGGATTGAAGATCCAGAAATGAACCCACACACCTATGGCCACTTGATCCTCGACAAAGAGGCTGAAAACATCCAATGGAAAAAAGATAGCCTTTTCAACAAATGGTGCTGGTTCAACTGGAGGTCAGCATGCAGAAGAATGCGAATTGATCCATCCTTGTCTCCTTGTACTAAGCTCAAATCCAAATGAATCAAGGACCTCCACATAAAGCCAGACACTCTGAAGCTAATAGAAAAGAAACTGGGGAAGACCCTTGAGGACATCGGTACAGGGAGAAAGTTTCTGAACAGAACACCAATAGCGTATGCTCTAAGAGCAAGAATTGACAAATGGGACCTCATAAAATTACAAAGTTTCTGTAAGGCAAAGGATACCATCAAGAGGACAAATCGGCAACCAACAAATTGGGAAAAGATCATCACCAATCCTACATCAGATAGAGGGCTAATATCCAATATATATAAAGAACTCAAGAAGTTAGACTCCAGAAAACCGAACAACCCTATTAAAAAATGGGGTACAGAGTTAAACAAAGAATTCTCACCTGAAGAACTTCGGATGGCGGAGAAGCATCTTAAAAAATGCTCAACTTCATTAGTCATTAGGGAAATGCAAATCAAAACAACCCTAAGATTTCATCTTACACCAGTCAGAATGGCTAAGATTAAAAATTCAGGAGACAGCAGGTGTTGGAGAGGGTGTGGAGAAAGAGGAACACTCCTCCACTGCTGGTGGGGTTACAAATTGGTACAACCACTCTGGAAATCAGTCTGGCGGTTCCTCCGAAAACTGGGCACCTCACTTCCAGAAGATCCTGCTATACCACTCCTGGGCATATACTCAGAAGACTCCCCACCATGTAATAAGGATACATCTTCTACTATGTTCATAGCAGCCCTATTTATAATTGCCAGATGCTGGAAAGAACCCAGGTATCCCTCAACAGAAAAGTGGATGCAAAAAATGTGGTATATCTACACAATGGAGTACTATTCAGCCATTAGAAACAATGAATTCATGAAATTCTTAGGCAAATGGATGGAGCTAGAGAATATCATACTAAGTGAGGTAACCCAGACTCAAAAGGTGAATCATGGTATGCACTCACTAATAAGTGGATATTAACCTAGAAAACTGGAATACCCAAAACATAATCCACACATCAAATGAGGTACAAGAAGAAAGGAGGAGTGGCCCCTGGTTCTGGAAAGACTCAGTGAAACAGTATTCAGCAAAATCAGAACGGGGAAGTGGGAAGGGGTGGGTGGGAGGACAGGGGAAGAGAAGGGGGCTTACGGGACTTTCGTGGAGTGGGGGGGCTAGAAAAGGGAAATCATTTGAAATGTAAATAAATTATATCGAATAAAAAAAAAAAAAGAAAGAAAGAAGACCCAAGGAGCTGGAGAGGTTTGCAGCTCTGCAGTAGGAACAATAATATGTACCAGCCAGTACCCCCAGATCTCCCAGGGACTAAATCACCAACCAAAGACTACACATGGAGGGATACACAGCTATAGCTACATATGTAGAAGAAAATGACCACTTCAAACATCAATGAGAGGAGAAGCCATTGGTCCTGTGAAGACTTGCTTCCCCAGAATAGGGGAATGCAAGTCAGGAAATAGTGGGGAGGAGCGGGAGTGAGGGAGTGGGGGGTGGAGTGAACAGGGAGAAGGGGTTGGGATAGGGATTTTCAGTGGGGTAACATGGAAAGGGGTTAGCAGTTGATTGTAAAGCAAATATCTAAAACATATTTTAGGGGGCTGGAGAGATGGCTCAGTGATTAAGAGACTGACTCTACTATACTACTCTACTAGAGGTCCTGGGTTCAATTCCCAGCTACCACATGGTGGCTCACAACCACCCATAACAAGGTCTGACACCCTCTTCTGGAGTGTCTGAAGACAGCTACAGCGTACTTACATATAATAAATAAATAAATTAAAAATATTTTAAAAAATAAATGCTATATTACTCCTGTCTGTTGCAGATGCCACAAAATACCTATCAATCAGATAGATCTAGGTTTACAAAACATGTTCTGGTGGGTTTGTATTCTTTTTACAGATATTAGGCTGCTAAAAACTAGTAGGATATGAATTTGCTCTGATGATATATAAAAGGCAAGATAAAAATACTATGAGAAAGTAGGAAAAAAGGAGACTCCACAAAGGCAGGGGCCAGCTGTCAGCAGTAGCAATGGAGGTCTGAGTTTACTCAGGGTAAGTCACCTTCATGGTGCTCTTAAAGCTTTTCTCTTTAAAACATGGTTAATTAGAACCATCTGTCAATTACATTTGGCTAACAGAAACTAATCCCTACTTACTATAAATGTCTGAATATACAAAGAATCCTGGGGATGGGAGCCAGAAGTGGGAGATTGGGGGGAAAAGAGCACAAAAATGTTTTGCAAAGAATAAAGGAAAGTTTATCACTGCTACTGTCCTGTCTTGCAGAGAGTAAAAAACCACAGTGCCTCATCATCTGTTCTTACCTATCCCACCACATGCTCTACAAGGTTGGAATGAGCTTCCTGCTATAAATCCGCTAGCAATCATCTAAACATCCTCCTTGAATTTCTTCCATTTTCTGCATGAGAGCAGGTTCCTGACGTCTGTAAACCACCCCCCAAAAAAAGCCACCAATGATGCTTCATATTACTTGCAACTTGACATGATTTAGTATAACCTTGGAAACAAACTTTTGGGCCTCTCTGTGAGGGAGTTTCTAGATTGGGTTAATTAACATGGGAAGACTGACCCTAAATGTGATTGGCACAATCCTGAGGGGAATTGAAAGATGGAAGGGATCTAAGTAGGAGCATTCATTTCTTTCTGGTGGATGTGACCAGATGAATTCTCTTCCTACTCCCATAGCACCTACCTCCCCCATGACAGAGTGTGTCCTATAGAACCTTGAGCCAAAATACACCTTTACTTTCTTAAATTGCTTCTGTTAGGTAGTTTGTCACAGCAGTGAGACAAATAATTATAGCATTGTCTTTTTGCTGTAGCAGAGAAGACAGGCCCAAGTGGGACTTCTGAACACATCTGCACTAGATATCCAAGGCCACCAAACACAAATGTCACTTCAGCTGACCAGGGCATTCAGTCTTCTCATTCTTTGTTTCACATGTGTTGAATCCTTTTACACCAAGGATGACCTGAAACAAATGTCCAGGCGAAATCCAACATCAGACAAAGGGATTCTGAGCCACAGATGGCCTCAGCTGCTCTTGTGGCTGTCTCAGTAAAGTACTCCTCCAGAGATATGTGTGGCTTCCTTCTGTCCCAAGTTTTGTCAATATTAATCCTTTCTTGGGCTCATATAATCCTATAGCTCCTTGTCAACACCTGGAACGCTCCTTCATTCCCACCTTCTTACTAAGGCCTTCTTTATGTTTGGCTTTGTGTTTACAAAGATTGGAGGCTCTTGGATGGCACAAAGAACCAAGGCTTCATACGAAGTTCTATTTTTCACTCTTTTTACTGCTTATGTGCTGGCAAGGAAGTTTCAAAGATTCTGTTGTTTCTCTTCAAATCTTATGTTCACGTTGCTTTTCAATAAAAGTATCATTATGAAAGAAACCAAAATATATGATTCCATGAAAAAAATAATAAAAAGAACGGCTTTGTCAGAGAGGTCAAAATGATCTCTCAATGTCTGCCTTTAGCTATCTTTATCTTTGGGCACATGGCCTGTTAATATGTGAAGTTGCAAAGTGTCCTACCATGTGCTGTGTGTCTGAGTCAGAGTTCTGCATCCATAACATGGAAACATCCTTCCAAAATAACAATGATGGTGAAAAATCTACCTAGGGTGAAGAGTGTATAAAAATGTTCAAACAACAAGCCATCAACATCAATGCCAAGTCAATTATCAATGCCAGTGACAATGGCAATGACGTTGGTAGGTTCCTTTTGACAATTTGTTTGGCTTTGTGTTTACAAAGATTGGAGGCTCTTGGATGGCACAAAGAACCAAGGCTTCATCCAGCTCCAAGCCTGGTGTTTATTTTTCCTGAAGCAGGCAAGTATAGCAATTAATGCCTTTATGAGTAATTTACATCAATGTTTATTTTCTTTACAATCAATTCCTTCTCATGGTCTCCTTGAATACCAAGTGTATCCATTTCTACAAATGGCTGCCACTTACTCTAAAAGACTCAAATCCTCTCTCAGCTGTAAACATGTTTCCAATAAGTCTAGGCCATCCCATTTGCATTTCTGCTACATTCCTGAGAAGGAGCAGGTGTCCAACCCTCTAAACCAACAAAAAGAAGCCACATTTGCTTATGCAAAGAAGGAAGAGCCAAATGTAATGTCCAGACATATCCACACCAAAGATTTGCCTGGATGATAATACTCATTGAATTCTCAGTCTAAGAAAATATGAGTAGATATAGATAGATGGATAATAGATAGATAGATAGATAGATAGATAGATAGATAGATAGATAGATAGATAGATAGATAATAGATAAATAGAAACACATATACAGATAATAGCTAGCTTGTTAATACATGCATAATTAGGTAATAGATTGGTATATTCATATATACATACATACATTGCTTCTCAGCCTTTTGGCTAAGATCAAGTGTACTTACATACATACAAATATAAATACTTACAGTCATTACATCTAGATAGAGGACCAAAAGATAGATGGACAGACACACAGGTGACAGATATAGTAAAGATTATGGAGTGTAATTGGCAAGATACAGAAATGGGAACAGAGGTGAGGGAACCATCAGTGCTTGCTCTTAATCTGGTCCCTAAATTACTTAAATGTGTGTGTTAGTTGGATTCTCTCTTTACATTCTTTAAAATTATTTCCTCCTTGAAGAGATGTATTTTAAAATGCTTTTATGGTGATTGGGGATCATTTTATACTGAAATAAAATGAATCATAAAATGGTTTGGGAAGTGCAGGCTTTGGTTTAGGGACTAGGCAGTTATAGAAGGCTGGTGGAAGAGGTA
Organism: Apodemus sylvaticus; assembly: GCF_947179515.1. Classification (NCBI taxonomy): domain Eukaryota; kingdom Metazoa; phylum Chordata; class Mammalia; order Rodentia; family Muridae; genus Apodemus; species Apodemus sylvaticus. The sequence goes on along the minus strand of NC_067477.1, from coordinate 102,554,045 downwards.
ACACAGCAGCCCACATTGGCTTAGGTGGACATATTCTCAGGAAAAAGATGTCTGTGTGTGATAAATCTGTGTACTGACCATGCCCTCACCTTACCTTGGAAGGTGTTTAAATAGCAGAGTGCACATTGCCTCTGTTTGAGTACCATCGCTTAAGTGATGATGTAGTTCATTTCTAAATACCATTTAGACATTGTAGCATCATTGTGGTTATCAGAGAATTGTAACTTCTGAGAATGCATGCCTCTGCCTAGTTACACTCTAAGAGGTTTCCTCTACAAGGTTGTCTATCTTCCTCATGGCATGGATCACTCTTCTGCATCTTTATAACTCTTGAGTGTAATCCAGTGTGATCATTGCAATCCAGCCATGGAAACTAATTGACTCTCAAGCACTAGTTTTTCCACCCACCCACAGCTATCTCATCACTGAATGATGGGAAAGATTTTTCCAACTGAGCTGACATGTGGTTTCAGACACAATGCAAAGCCCCAGGTGGCCCAAACAAATTACCAAACTTAAAACAAATCCTTTTTTTATTTTTCATCTAGACAACTCACTGACCCATAAGTATGGTAAAAATAAACACCATTACACTCCTGCGACTGTCTCCAACTTCAGAGAACTAAAACAGACTTGCATGAGTGCCAGTAGCCTTCAGCTACATTCTATGCACCTAAATGAAATCCTCAGTGCAGGATGAAAAGGTTAGAAACTGTGGCACACTTCTGAGGAAGCTACTAGTTTCAGCCCTGCAAAGAATGTGTGCACATGGAGAGGGAGACATGGGGGCAATCTGGATAATCCAGCTTGTCAGCACTCGCTCGTGTCAACATCTTGCTCTGTGGTCTCCCTGCTACACTGGATATTACTGCTGCCTCTGCTTGAGGCTGCATCACAGCCTCCTGAGGTTTAAAATGGCCTCATCTAAACCTTCCCTTTAGGAGCTCACAATCAAATGAACGATGCTACCTCTCTGTTCAGCATGGCATAATCAGCAGCTTAAACCACTGTGCTCTCTGGCAGTGGAGAGGCAAAGGAGACACGGACTCTCTGTTTTCTTACGTGGAAAAACTCGGGGACGAAGGGAAAGATGAGGGAAAGTTCTTTATTATTCTATTATAGTCTGTGTCAAGAGCCCATGTTACTTCTTGGAGTTTCTCACTCAACCAACATTTTTTAGAACAGAAATGAAAGTACAGCGTGAAGGAAAGAGAGGGAAGTGGGGCATGCACGTACACTGAAGGCTATTTCCTCTAGCAACTAGTCTATTAGCTGGTGAGACTACCTCTCTGCTACAGAAGAGCATGCGAAGAAGCCTGTATCTTCCAACACCAGGGTTCTCAGATAAACAACAGAATAACTACCACTCTCCACGCTGGCAGGCTCATTGGAAGAGTGGGTTGTTAGTTACTATGCTATTGCTGTGCTAAAACGCCATGACCAAAGAGCAAGTTGTAAAAGAGACTGTATTTTTGCTTATGGTTTTGGAAGGATACGAATCTGGCATTGTAGAGACCCAGGGCAGCCTCTGCAGGTGTAGCAGCAGAATCAGGATTCTGGAAGGTTACTCCCTCGGTGACACACTTGACACAGAGAACAAGTTAGGAGTGAAGTGAAGCTAGGACCTCTCACAGCCTTCTTCCTGGGATGGATTTCTTTCAGCAAGGCTGCACTATCTCTCCAAATAGCAGCATCAAGTGGGAACCAAGTGTTACTTGTTCATATAGACTCGGAATTATTATCCACTTTGGGACCTGCAGAGAATGCTATTTCTTTTTTCTTCTTTCTTATTTTTTAAGATTTATTTATTATTATATGTAAGTATGCTGTAACTGTCTTTAGACACACCAGAAGAGAGCATCAGATTCCATTACAGATAGTTGTAAACTACCATGTGATTGCTGGGATTTGAACTCAGGACCTTCTGAATAGCAGTCTTCCCCGCTGAGCCATCTCACCAACCCCAAGAATAATATTTCTTGAGTCTACTTGGACTCATGACACATGAGTCCTGTAGGAGGCACAGCAGCAATGTTGCTGTATTATCAACCAATGCTTCTGGACCACTAAACATGATAATCCTGAAGTTTAATTAGAGAGAGAGAGAGAGAGAGAGAGAGAGAGAGAGAGAGAGAGAGAGAAAGAGACAGAGATAGACAGAGACAGAGAGACAGAGACAGAGAGACAGAGACAGAGAGAGGAAGGAGGAGGAGAAGGGGAGGAGAAGGAGGAGAGGAGAAGAGGAGGAAGAGATGGAGATTAACTATAGCACATATCTATCTAATATATAACATTCTCCATCACAGTGAGCATCCCATGTTTCATTTGGTTATCACTGTGGTTGTATTAAGCTGTTAGAGATAGGCATTGAGTCACCATTACTCATAAATCAATAAAGGTGCCAGGATACTTTTCTAATAGAGAGCTAAGTGGATATGGGATGTGAAACAGCCACTGTGTGAGTGAATCTATGTACTAAAAGAGACCAGAGCAGTGCTAGAACAGGGAATGGACTCTAGCAGAAACCTACCATACACTGACAGTGAGTGCTGCCCAACGTGCTTCTCACCACAGTGTCTCAGCTGCCAGCAGCAAACAGCCAGGCCGTGACACAACTCCCATGACCCATTCTTCTTGAAATATCATGAGGCAGACACTTCCTCTGGTGAGGGAGGACAGACCCTGGGACTGGGCTCCTCACTTGCTCTTAGGAATCTGAGCTCTTGTCTTCCCAGGGACCCTCAGATACACGGCACATCCCCTGGGAATGGCTATGGGAACAACCTCAGGCATTACAGGAAGGAAGAAGGTTCAGGGAAGGCTGTGACCTTAGTTATTTTAAACATAAGTCTGCTCCATTCAAGCAGAGGTCACACTTCTGTCTTAGGCAGTGGAGAGTCGACCTGATGGGTGCTTAATAGAAAGAATAGTGGCTTGGGAGTTAAGGGATTTGGGGAGGTGGGATTTGAGGAAGATGGACTGATTTCTCCAACTCCACTGGTATTCTCCAGTTGATGACCCCTCTCCAAGACTTGATACGAAATTCATTCACTTAATGAGATGTTTGTTAAATAGTTTCTCAACCATTAATTAAGAAACTACTATATCAGGAGAGTTCTGGGTGCTAAAGACAAGGCTATAGAGAGAGCAAATAGCCCTGCTCCCACAATAATTTTATTCTACTAACAGGGGACAAATAATAAGCAAATATAAATATTTGATGGCATGTAAGAAAAATAATGCAGAGTAAATGAGAAAGTAGTGTCATTAGGTATGGGACAAATAGGCAAGAGCTGTCACTAGAGTGTCAGAATGTAGAGGTAAAGCTGCAATGGATGGAGTGAATGTGAGATCAGAGAATGTACACTGGAGGAATCATTAAGATTCCGTGGACAGGAGCAGTGCTGTGAGGTCAAGACATAGAAATCAAGATTGCAGGCTAGAGATGAAGAAAGTAAGAGTAGAGGCATTATAGTGATGGACAGGATCTGGTACTTTGTTTAGAGTGGGATGCATAGAAAACCATAGGAGGGTGTAGGCAGTAGGGCAAGGTGCTTCCAAGTACTAAATGAATATGTCCAGCATTGGACATTACCTTTGCAGAAGGGATGGGGGCATTATGAGTAAACAAACCATGAGACTACAGAAGGAGGGGACCAGGCTGTGATACTACTGAACTTAACAACAGCATGAGAGACCCAATTCCATGTATGTTTCTAACCACACCTGTATTCCAGAGGCATAGAACACCTCATTTCCTCAGTGGAGCCAAGATCAATCACATATATCTGAAGATTATGACAGAACTATGTCTTCACATCTAGGCAGAAGAATGATAGTGGAGAGAGTCTATAAACCTACTGTTCGTCACAAAACCACCATTGTTCATTTGATCATGATGAATTCATCCTCTGGACTGTACATCCTCTAGGGAACCCAAAGTTTATCTGTGAATCAGTCACCTTTTAAGTGACTCTGCAAATCATTCTAGTCCTAAAGAGAGATCTATGAACTAAAACAGTATAGCATTCAGTCATCCAATTGATACACACACACACAGAGACACACACACACACACACACACACTCAAGAAAGGAAGGTAGGAAGAAAGGGGAGGGGAAGGGATGGAAAGGAGAAAAGGGGAGAGAGGGGAGAGAAGGGGAGGGGAGGAGAGGGAATGGAAGGAAAGGAAACTCTAGATTGAGATTGCTTTGGTGTGATTGGATCCAGCTGCCCATCACTGGGAAAGTGATCAGCTTCTGGTAATGTTGAGGTCTTTGTCCAGTGACTATTGATTGCCTCTGCTGTTTCAAATATGGGGCAAAGCATCACAACAAAGTAAGATCCATCAGCACACAAATTTTCTTTCCTCGGGTCAGCTTGAGGTAAGCTGTAAACAAAGTAAGACAAGAATGAATAGGTACCTATATCCCTTCAAAAGGCATGTTCCCCAGTGAGCTAATTTCCCCTTTAAGGTCCCACCTCCCAGTGGCTTCATAGGCCAGGGACCAAGACTTTAATACATGGCCTTGAGAGAACATTTAAGGGCCAAACTACAGCCGTTTACTCTTCCTAAGCTAAAGCTATATCATCCCCGACGGAGTACTAGGAAAAGGTGAATAAAATTATAAGTCACTCAAACCAGAATGAGAAGATTGGGAGAGAAGGATGGATTGAAGAATTTAGTGGGTTGCTTGTTTAGGAAATGCCTTAATTGTTTCTAAGGAAAATGCCATCCCGTTCATTCACCACCCCTGGCTCACAAGGCAAGCCCCAGCAGGTCTCCTGTCCCTCACTCACTTCTATTGGGACTCAGAGAAAGCTTTGACAGGAAGAGACATTAAGGGTAAGAATGCTGTACACATTTAGACATATTGCTTCTCTGCTCCCTTCTCAGGTAACACTTCAAAAATGAACCACAGAGCTCTGACCCTTTCAGCTTACTTTGCATTAGAGGTTTACAATTATGTGTGCAGTTATAGAACTCTCAAAACAAAACAAAACAAAACAAAACAAAGCACACAATTCCTACTGCTGAATTGAGTGAGAAGGCTATGGGACATTTCTTTTTTTGCTTAGGGTCATAGATGTGTAGGGCCACACTAAGACTATCCTGTGTCCATTTTGTTTGGCTTAGACATGTGTTTCTTTGTAGAAATACATGTATTTTTAATGAAAAAGGGAAGAAAGTCCTGCTTGTATAGGTTTGAATCTTTCAGAAGTTAAAGCCATGTTTGGTTGGCAGTTCAACTGCAGGAAGTGAGGGAAATGTCCCACTTAGGACAAGGAATAGCTTAGCATTTGTGCAGAAGTTTAGCACTTAAAACTAAAAAGCAAGATACATTATACCCCGTTTCCTTTTCTTCCACTAAATGTTTATGAAACTCTGACTTCTGATTCCTTCCTTATAGAACACAAACATCACAAAGAATTTATTTCCAGGATGCTTTATTCTCTGATTATATGAACTCAGATTAATTTCGACTAGTATACCCATGGCTGTGTTTTGTACCTGTATTCATGATGCATGGAAAGAATGCAAAAAGGAATTGCATTCCTTTGCCATTTTTGAGGAACTTACATTCAAGAGTAAAAAAGTACGCAAATGTAGTTTTTATATAGTAAATGCAATGTCCTTAGGTCATATAAACCTATATGAGCTGTCTGTATTTGCCCCTTTAAATATCTTCATTTAAAAATATCTGTGATTAAAACTTCAGACTGTGCCTTTAGGCTTCATGGGAAGCCAGGGAGTCCTGTTTCAACATACACCAGCCATAAAATGAGCAGTCTATCTTTAAACACATTTGTTTGCATGGGCTAGAGCTTGCCAGCTGGATGCAGGGCATGGCTTTCATACTGCAACAGGATGGTGCAAGCACGTTTTGTACACGGTGGAGTGACGGCTCCCATGGGGAAACATCTGTCAACTCCGCAGCTGCTCCTCGGCCAGCCTCTTCTCTAACACCTCACTGTCAGGGCAGACTAAATGGTTTCAGAAGCTTCTTGTCTGGAAATGGTGAGCTCATGTCCCAGTGACTGAAATGGCTTTCAGGCAGTTCCCAACCACCCTCTGCCCCCTCAAACAAGAGCATTGCATCAAAGAGTGTTGTGCAATGTCTGTTGTCACACCTTGGCTGGCTGTAGGAGCAAGATCCACATCCGTTGTGTGTGTGTTTGCTACTCAGTTCCAAGTGGAATTCTGTCTGCAAAGTTCAGTATACAGAGTATTCACATATCAAGAATAAGTCATGATAGCATTTGATCTGCCTTATTTCATTACCATAGAGGAAACTGAAACCCTGAGGAAAGTAGTGATTTCTTTTTTCTTTGTATGTTTGTTTCTTTTGTTTTTTGTTTTTATTTTTGTTGTTTTGTTGTTTTTATTAGAAATATTCTTTATTTACATTTCAAATGATTTCCCCTTTCCTGGTTCCTCCCTCCCCGAAAGTCCCATAAGCCTTCTCCCCTCCCCCTCTTCCCTAATCAACCCCCTCCTGCCTCCCTGTCCTGGTATTCCCCTACACTGGTGATTTCTAAATACACACAAGGCAAGGCATCTCAAACCAGAATCCTTTATCTTTCTCATGCTGATTTGCAAAACTCCACAAAGATCCAGCTTCAAGAATGCCGGTCAGGGGGAGGCAGAAGCAGGCAGATTTCCGTGAGTTCCAGACCAACTTGTCTACAGAATGAGTTCCAGTACAAGCAGGGCTACACAGAGAAACTGTGTCTCAAAAAAACAAGAAAAATAAATAAATAAATAAAAAGATTGTTCTCCCTATCCTATGGGTTTCCTGGAATTAACTATCAACAAAAGATGGCTTTTCTCTATTCTGTACTTCTTAACTTGGTCCTCAAACTTAATGTTACTCCTGGACAAGTTTTCCTTTTAGTTTAAATTTTGTCCTGGTTTTGATTTCCAAAATATTTCAGGAAAATTGTTACTTGTCTAGCTTGTTGTGTCATCAGTGTCCCATTTAAGATCATATCTGTGATAGCTACCAATTAACCTCTTCTTACTTACTTTCCTATTTCAGATGTTAAGAACATCTTAGAGAATGACAGGCATGGAGACATCTGGACATTTGCTCCTCTGGTGTGAAGCATCTGAAGATGACTGCCTCATTGGAAAAACTTATAGAGAAGCACTGAAGGAGAGGCAGGAGATTCTCATAGGACCAATTTTCTAGGGACCACAAATGCAAAAGAATGAGTACATGAAAATGTACAGTTATAGCTGTAGAAATAAGTATTGGGACATCTCCAACAGCTGCTTCCCAGCTCGCTTCCAAGGAACCTCATGGATGGTGATAACCAGTCTCAGAGAGACACATTCAAGCTTAAATGTAAGGCGTCATGACTATAAGAACATGAGGTGCCCCCCATGAACTGTGCCCTATATATGTCCCTGATGGATGCATTTGACAAGAGTATGAAACAGGTATACCAGGAGACACATGATAGAAGAAGAGGTGTGTGTGTGTGTGTGTGTGTGTGTGTGTGTGTGTGTGTGTTCTGGAGAGTCTCAGCTGAATCACTATGGTGGTGATCCTTCATTGTTAAGTTGAATTATTTGGAGTCACTTAGGACACACACTTATGGCTCCATCAGTGTGGACATTTCCAGAGAGGTTTAGCTGAAGAAGGAAGCTTTATTTGAGTAGGGGGTTGCACTGTCCCTGTAGAATCTTTGACCAAATACAAAAGATAAAGTGAGCTGAACACCAAGGTTGATGTCACTCTGTTTCCTGGCTGTGGATATGACATGACCAGCCCCTCATACCTCTGCCACTTGAGTCAAAAGCTGTATTGTTGAGAGGCTTTCTCCAACCATGGTGGGCTGACCATACCTTCAACCCATGAGACAAAACAAGGTCTTTCTTCTTTAAGATGATCTTATTCTGGGTTTTTTGTTGTTCCAGATGAATTTGATAATTGCTCTTTCTAACTCTGTGAAGAATTGAGTTGGGATTTTGATGGGTATTGCATTGAATCTGTATATTGCTTTTGGCAAAATGGCCATTTTAAATATATTGATTCAACCAATCCATTAGCATGGGAGGTTTTCCCATTTTTTGAGGTCTTCTTCCATTTCCTTCTTCAGAGTCTTGAAGTTCTTGTCATACAGATCTTTCACATGTTTGGTAAGAGTCACCCCAAGATACTTTATACTGTTTGTGGCTATTGTGAAGGGGGTCATTTCCCTGATTTCTTTCTCAGCCTGCTTATCCTTTGAGTATAGGAAGGCCACTGATTTGCTTGTGTTGATTTTATAACCTGCCACTTTGCTGAAGTTGTTTATCAACTGTAGGAGCTCTCTAGTGGAGTTTTTTGGGTCACGTAGGTAGACTATCATGTCGTCTGCAAATAATGATAGTTTGACTTCTTCCTTTCCAATTTGTATCCCTTTGACCTCCTTATGTTGTCGAATTGCCCGAGCTAGTACCTCAAGTACAATATTGAAAAGATAAGGAGAAAGGGGGCAGCCTTGTCTAGTCCCTGATTTCAGTGGGATTGCTTCAAGTTTCTCTCCATTTAGTTTGATGCTGGCTACTGGTTTGCTGTATATTGCTTTTACTATGTTTAGGTATGGGCCTTGAATTCCTGTTCTCTCCAAGACTTTAAGCATGAAAGGATGCTGAATTTTGTCAAATGCTTTTTCAGCATCCAATGAAATGACCATGTGGTTTTATTCTTTGAGTTTGTTTATGTAGTGGATTGCATTGATGGATTTCCGTATATTGAACCAACCCTGCATTCCCCGGATAAAGCCTACTTGATCATGGTGGATGACTGTTTTGATGTGTTCTTGGATTCTGTTGGCAAGAATTTTATTGAGTATTTTTGCATCGATGTTCATAAGGGAAATTGGTCTGAAGTTCTCTTTCTTTGTTGGATCTTTGTGTGGCTTTGGTATCAGCGTAATTGTGGCTTCGTAGAAGGAATTGGGTAATGTTCCTTCTGTTTCTATTTTGTGGAATAGTTTGAAGAGTATTGGTGTTAACTCTTCTTTGAAGGTCTGGTAGAATTCTGCACTGAAACCATCTGGTCCTGTGCTTTTTTTGGTTGGAAGACTTTCTATGACTCCTTCTATTTCTTTAGGCATTATGGGACTGTTTAGATGGTCTAGTTGGTCCTGATTTAATTTTGGTATTTGGTATCTGTCAAGGAAATTGTCCATTTCCTCCAGATTCTCCAGTTGTGTTGAATACAGTCCCTTGTAGTAGGATCTGATGATTTTTTGGATTTCCTCAGTTTCCGTTGTTATATCTCCCTTTTTCATTTCTAAGTTTGTTAATTTGGATACTTTCTCTGTGCCCTTTGGTCAGTCTGGCTAAGGGTTTATCTATCTTGTTGATTTTCTCAAAGAACCAGCTCCTAGTTTTGTTGATTTTTTGTATGGTTCTCTTTGTTTCTACTTGATTGATTTCGGCCCTGAGCTTGATGATTTCCTGCCTTCTACTCCTCCTGGGTGAAATAGCTTCTTTTTGTTCCAGGGCTTTCAGGTGTGTCATTAAGCTGGTAATGTATGCTCTCTCCATTTTCTTTTTGGAGGCGCTCAGGGCTATGAGTTTTCCTCTTAGCACTGCTTTCATTGTGTCCCATAGGTTTAGGTATGTTGTGTTTTCATTTTCATTGTGTTCTAAAAAGTCTTTAATTTCTTTCTTTATTTCTTCCTTGACCGAGGTATCATTGAGTAGAATATTGTTCAGTTTCCACGTGTATGTGGGTTTTCTGTTGTTTTTGTTGCTATTGAAGATCACTTTTACTCCATAGTGATCTGATAGGAGGCATGGGATTAGTTCGATCTTCTTATATTTGTTGAGGTCTGCCTTGTGTCCAATTATATGGTCGATTTTGGAGAAGGTACCATGAGGTGCTGAGAAAAAGGTATATTCTTTTGCTTTAGGGTAAAATGTTCTATAAATATCAGTCAAATCCAATTGGTCCAAAGCTTCAATTAGTTTTACTGTGTCCCTGTTTAGTTTCTGTTTTCCCGATCGGGGAAAGTGGAGTGTTGAAGTCCCCCACAATTATTGTGTTAGGTGCAATGTGTGCTTTGAGCTTTAGTAAGGTTTCTTTTACGAATGAGGGTGCCCTTGCATTTGGCGCATAGATGTTCAGAATTGAAACTATTCTCAGCAACAAAAGAAAATCTGGGGGAATCAGTATCCCTGACCTCAAGCAATACTACAGAGCAATAGTGTTAAAAACTGCATGGTATTGGTACAGTGACAGGCAGGAGGATCAATGGAACAGGATTGAAGATCCAGAAATGAACCCACACACCTATGGCCACTTGATCCTCAACAAAGAGGCTAAAAACATCCAATGGAAAAAAGATAGCCTTTTCAACAAATGGTGCTGGTTTAACTGGAGGGCAGCATGCAGAAGAATGCGAATTGATCCATTCTTGTCTCCTTGTACTAAGCTCAAATCCAAATGGATCAAGGACCTCCACATAAAGTCAGACACTCTGAAGCTAATAGAAAAGAAACTGGGGAAGACCCTTGAGGACATCGGTACAGGGAGAAAGTTTCTGAACAGAACACCAATAGCGTATGCTCTAAGAGCAAGAATTGACAAATGGGACCTCATAAAATTACAAAGTTTCTGTAAGGCAAAGGACACCATCAAGAGGACAAATCGGCAACCAACACATTGGGAAAAGATCTTCACCAATCCTACATCAGATAGAGGGCTAATATCCAATATATATAAAGAACTCAAGAAGTTAGACTCCAGAAAACCAAACAACCCTATTAAAAATGGGGTACAGAGTTAAACAAAGAATTCTCACCTGAAGAACTTCGGATGGCGGAGAAGCATCTTTTTTTTTTCTTTTTTTTTTTTTATTATTCGATATAATTTATTTACATTTCAAATGATTTCCCCTTTTCTAGCCCCCCCACTCCCCGAAAGTCCCGCAAGCCCCCTTCTCTTCCCCTGTCCTCCCACCCACCCCTTCCCACTTCCCCGTTCTGGTTTTGCTGAATACTGTTTCACTGAGTCTTTCCAGAACCAGGGGCCACTCCTCCTTTCTTCTTGTACCTCATTTGATGTGTGGATTATGTTTTGGGTATTCCAGTTTTCTAGGTTAATATCCACTTATTAGTGAGTGCATACCATGATTCACCTTTTGAGTCTGGGTTACCTCACTTAGTATGATATTCTCTAGCTCCATCCATTTGCCTAAGAATTTCATGAATTCATTGTTTCTAATGGCTGAATAGTACTCCATTGTGTAGATATACCACATTTTTTGCATCCACTCTTCTGTTGAGGGATACCTGGGTTCTTTCCAGCATCTGGCAATTACAAATAGGGCTGCTATGAACATAGTAGAACATGTATCCTTATTACATGGTGGGGAGTCTTCTGGGTATATGCCCAGGAGTGGTATAGCAGGATCTTCTGGAAGTAAGGTGCCCAGTTTTCGGAGGAACCGCCAGACTGATTTCCAGAGTGGTTGTACCAATTTGCAACCCCACCAGCAGTGGAGGAGTGTTCCTTTTTCTCCACACCCTCTCCAACACCTGCTGTCTCCTGAATTTTTAATCTTAGCCATTCTGACTGGTGTAAGATGAAATCTTAGGGTTGTTGGCGGAGAAGCATCTTAAAAAATGCTCAACTTCATTAGTCATTAGGGAAATGCAAATCAAAACAACCCTGAGATTTCATCTTACACCAGTCAGAATGGCTAAGATTAAAAATTCAGGAGACAGCAGGTGTTGGATAGGGTGTGGAGAAAGAGGAACACTCCTCCACTGCTGGTGGGGTTGCAAATTGGTACAACCACTCTGGAAAGCAGTCTGGCGGTTCCTCCAAAAACTGGGCACCTCACTTCCAGAAGATCCTGCTATACCACTCCTGGGCATATACCCAGAGGATTCCCCATGTAATAAGGATACATGCTCTACTATGTTCATAGCAGCCCTATTTATAATTGCCAGATGCTGGAAAGAACCCAGGTATCCCTCAACAGAAGAGTAGATGCAAAAAATGTTACCACATATATCTACACAATGGAGTACTATTCAGCCATTAGAAACAATGAATTCATGAAATTCTTAGGCAAATGGATGGAGCTAGAGAACATCATACTAAGTGAGGTAACCCAGACTCAAAAGGTGAATCATGGTATGCACTCACTAATAAGTGGATATTAACCTAGAAAACTGGAATACCCAAAACATAATCCACACATCAAATGAGCTACAAGAAGAAAGGAGGAGTGGCCCCTGGTTCTGGAAAGACTCAGTGAAGCAGTATTCGACAAAACCAGAATGGGGAAGTGGGAAGGGGTGGGTGGGAGGACAGGGGAAGAGAAGAGGGCTTAGGGGACTTTCGGGGAGTGGGGGGCTAGAAAAGGGGAAATCATTTGAAATGTAAATAAATTATATCGAATAAAAAAAATTTAAAAAAAATAAAGGAAAAAAAAACATTTGATAAAAAAAAAGATGATCTTATTGAGTATTTTATCACAATAATGACAGAATTTAACTCGTAAAACCACCAGTCACAGGACTGACCTCAGCTTGCCAGAACTAGAGGCATAACCCTAAGAAATGCTTCCCCTTCTACCTCTTCCCAGGCTGAAGGTGGTCTTGTGAAAACCTTGTTACTTATCTTTCTCTGTAATGGATGCCCCTTTTTTAGAGACAGGGATCAGTTTTACTTAACTCACTATCGCAAGCATAGAATGAATCCCATGTCCAATGTGTAGACTGAATACAGGAATGTGTTTGACTAAAGTCTTCCTGTGATGGACCAGAAAAGTTAGTACTCTGGGATTTTAGGCTGTGATGGTTATGGCTAGCTCTCATAGCCACCAATCCTCTCTTGCCCTAAAAGCCTCCTGAGACAGTAGGAAGACAAAATATGGGAATCTAGGTTACAATAGGGCTTTACTTTTAGACACTGAAACTTGAACTTTTTGTAATATACATCTCTCCCAGAATGCTATTGCTCCCTAGACTTTTTTCTACTATTAAAAATTATTTTTAAAAATACATTCTTAGCTCTTAGCAGTAATTTATTAATTCTTGAATTAAGTCAGCAAACTTTGGACATAACTTAAACTTTTCATATAATTTTTTTCATACCTTTACAATCTGAATATGAGACAAACCACCTTCCAGAGAGAAATTGTGGCTATAACAAATCAAGGATCATTAGAAAAGATAGGAAGTAGCAAACTTGTAGATTCAATCGATACAGGGCTTCTTGGGTAACTGTTATGATAGAATTTACTTGGTTGGGAAGAAGATAAAATTTGTGTTCCTTTTTCAGTTTTCATCACTGCTGAATTTGTGTGTGGTTAAGGTTTTGTTTTGTTTTGCAAGAAAAACTTGTCAGAACTAAGGAATTTAATTAATTCAATATGTTTCTCAAACACATTCATTTTGTACAGACATCTAGTAGATGACTTATTTTTGCATATAACCTACTCAACAGTTCTGTGGAGCAGTCAGAGCAGTGAAGAGAGGAGGACGGGAGGAGAAGGGGAGCACCAGGGGAGGAGGAGGAGGAGGACAAACAAACCTGTGGAGACTCAGTCAATAAATAGATTGCCCTGTACATGTGAGGACTTTAGTTCAGATCTCCAGCAGTCACATAAAAAGCGAGGCATGGTGACAGGTGTCTGTGATCTCGGCACTGGCGAGGCATAGATAGGAGGACTCCTATAGCTCACAGGCCTAGAAGTCTTGTTAAATCTGGAGTGCTAGGTTCAGTGAACAACCCTGCCTTAAACACACACACATACACACAGACACACACACACACACACACACACATACACAGACACACACATATACACATATATACATACACACACAGACACACACATATACACATATATATACACATACACACACACAGACACACACATATACACACATACACACACACACACATAGAAACATAGGGGGAACAGTGATAAAGGAAGCATTGACGTCTGGCCTGTATTTACACACACACACACACACACAAACACACACACACACTGACTTACATGAGCATATACACAACACATACTTACTTGCATATATGCCAACATAACATACAAGCAGATTAGAAATACATGAGTATTCCCCACAACTCACACAGCTGTAAAGAAGTTAATCCGGAAGACACAGACCATCTGTGGCTTGGGGTCAGGCAGAGACTTCCCTTCTTTCCTTCTGCTCCCTGGAAGAATTCCAGTATATCCTCTTTCCATGTTGCCTCTTCGTATTAAATTCTCTCACAAGTCAACAAGTTTACTTCCTTCTTCTGTTTGAGAAAACAACCCTAAGATATTCCCAGCGGTTCCCTTCATGTCTCCACATCACCTTTGAAGACTGTCTTTACACATATACTACACGATTGTCTACACCTCCACTCCCTGGCACTTATACCACTTCAGCTCTCTTTTTGCTTCATAGCATTAACCAGCTCACTTATGCAGTGCTTGATATTCTCATAGCTGTGTGGCCTACCTCATGTTCAGCTTGTGCCTCTAGCAAAGCCTCCTGGCCAAGCAAAGATGGCCTGGCACAATGAATACAGGCCTAAATGCTGCAGTACGTGTGCAGATACAATCAAGGCAGTGTCTCTGAAAAGGGTAGTGATAGGAAGCAGAAGGGAGACTGATGAGTGTGGCGGAGTCTGTAAGACACTCTAAATGTGGAGACAAGGCCGAACCCACACATGACTCACACAGTAGAAAGAAGGGACTTGTGGATTTTCATAAAACCACTTTGGGAGCCATTCCTACATGTTTGTGCCTGAGTATTACCTGGCAGGAATCCAAGAAAGTCTGCACTTTTCATTTTGACTATCACTGGGTTTGTGTAGTTCTATTCCTGGTCAATTCTGACCTACTCCAAAGAGGGCATCCATGCAGATACTGTCACAAAAATAGAAGGATGTTTGTCACAAAGAGTCAATTTTATCCTTTTGCTCTAAGTCCCCATAGTTCCCATGACAGTCTGTTTGAATGTTTTGAATTCCCAGCAAGATTTATTATGTCCCTTCACTAAGCAGTGAGTCACAACTGGTAGACTTGAGCGGGCACAGGAGCAACACAGAGCAAAGGGTATGAATCACAGCTCTGATGTCGGTGGCCCTTCCAGGGCTATGGGGAGAGGAAAGAAAAGGGAAAAGGATAGAAAAGGGGAGGGAAAGGGAGGGAAGGGAGAAAGAGATGGAGAGGGAGAGAGAGAGGTTTGAGTCATGGCAGTGTAGACCACAACTTTATCCTACCCCAGCATTTAAAACAGGAAGTTTAATCTACATAGCTGTGGTTTCTCAGCCAAGAAATGGGTCACTCTGGCCTTCCTTTTGGTGGCTCAGGCCATTTACTGTCAGAGCTGGAAGAAACCCACTTCAGCCTCAGTTTCCTGATCTCAGTAAGGAAGTGGTCTAAATAGATAAGCTTTAAGAGATCAAGATCTTCAAAACCTATTATTCTCAACACACATTCACCAAAGGTTCTGCTAGGAGACCCTGTGCATTGTGTGCACTCAGGAAGTAGTAATGATTCGCTGTTGTTGGATCTTATTTCATCCGACACTAAGTGCCTCCCATTTTCAAAAGGATGTGGATTTTGCAGCTTCTTGCATATGCTAATTAGCTAATTCCTTTCTGTGAGTATGTGCACAAAATGCTGTTAGTACACAGAGGAAGGGGTTTTGCAGGAGCACATAACTGGGAACCTTTACTGAAGAGGTGATGGGTAGCTCTTAAAATCTACATAGAGCTTTGCAAAGCAAAAACAGTATGGCCAGGAAAATGAATCTGAGGCAAGAGAACCAAGCATGGTTCTGGTCTGTGGGAGGACCTAGTCGTGTAAAATAATCAAACAGAGGAGCTGGAACTGTCCACAAGTGGATGGGTGTTGTTTCTTCCAACCATCTCTACCTACCTTTTAGCTATGGCATGGAAAGCACTTTTCTGAAAGCCTCCTCCTCCATTCCTCTCAGTGTCTCTTAGTTTGATCATGCCCTCTGGCTTGGAAGCCCAGGCTGCACCCTTCTATCCTGCAGGATTAGTAGGTGGGTCATCCAGAGGCAATGCTACTCAATGGAATCTGATATCTCCTTAAATGGGGAGAGAGAGAGTCTTGTACCTGGGGCTGTAGCAATAATGAAGCTAGAGTTATCATATATGAGAAGCAGAGCTAAGGAACAAAAGGCTGTTGGTGAAATGGTTTTACCCTCTGGCTAGGGGTGCCTCAGTCAGAACCACAGATATACTTGGCAATATTTTTTTCTCCATCAAGTGAAATGGTCTTCTCACTGTCAGTCATTCATGTCCTTGGAGGTAGACTCCCTCAGTATCTCCAAGGTTGGAAAAACAAGGTCTCAAATATATCCCCAAATGACCCCTAAGAAAATGACATTGTGTTGTGGGGAAAATTCAGAACAATTTTGGTGTTTAAAAGTCAATCTTTGCTTCAATTCAAACACTTAGAGGTAAAATTTCTAGATATGTCAAAGAAATAAGAAGTAGTAAAGATAGTGTGTGTGTGTGTGCCTGTACGTGTGTGTGTGTGTGTACCTACATGCTTGTGTGCATGAATGTGTTTGTGTGCATGCATTCACGCCTGAGTATGTGAGTGTGGTGTGTGTGCATGTATGTGTGTGTGTGTGTGTGTGTGTGTGTGTGTGTGTGTGTGTGTGTGTGTGGTTCATGTGGTTCTACGTGAGATATATTGTATACATCATTAATGGTGAAATAGACATGGCTGAACTGTTGATAGCTAGCTGTCACTTCTAATAAAAGCACTGAGTCTAAAACATGTGGACATAAGGAAATTTAGGAGTGACCAAATGCCTGTCAGCATGAAATTTTGCAGTCAGTGTAGATGCCGGAAGAAACAGCTGGCTACTGGTCCAGAATGCCAGCAGTCTCTCTAGTCTCACTCTAACCCTCCCAGTGTCATCATCATGCTTGCTTTATTTTTTCCAGTGCTGCAGACTGAATCTAGGGCCTCATGGATGCTAGACAGATGCTCTACCACTGAGCTTATGCATGTACCCCGAGTTGCTGTATCTTAATGTAACTCAGTTTTCTAACAGAAATCTCTGTTAGGATTTTTTTTCCCCTGAAGCAATAAAACCATTTGTATTAGTCCTGTATTTGGAGGCTAGGATGCTGAGTTCAGGCCAGAGCAATGGGAAGTGTCATCATTTCTCTTTGATGTTACACATGTACTGGTCCCTCTTCTGTGCAATCTGCCCAGACAGATAGCTCAAGACAGACAACAAGGCTGGGAAAGCACACTTAGGATTAATTTTTCTTTTCTTCCTCTTACGTTGGCTTTCTTATCGCCTTCTTATCCCTTTCTCCTTAAGGAAACAAAGACTTTTCTTTGTGCAGAGGCACTCCACCCTATAATCTCTTGTTTCCTCTCATTTAAAGATGTGTCTTACTACTTTCAGCAAGGAGAAAAAATTAGCTATCCTTCCAGTTTCTTTCAGTTCATGCTCTCTGCTAAAATAATCCATTCACACAAAAGCACTCATGAGCAATGTGTAATTTACTGAGATTGCATGGAGCCAACAGAGGGTTTACATTGGCTCAGCCAATAGAGAATTGAAATCTTCCTTAGACATCTTTTCATTACTGTAGGGGCTGGTGATAATGCCCCATATTCTACCTTTATTTTTTATTTTTTATTTTTGTTTTACTGTTTCTGATGCTCTTTCCTTCTTTCCTTCTTTTCTTCATGTATTGAAATAGGGTCATTTGTTTACCAAGCTTGCCTTGAACCTAATGACATCGAACTTCTGATTCTCGTGCTTTTGTGTCCTGGGTGCTGTGATTACAAGCACATAATAGCATTCCTAGTTTATTAGTAGTAGAGATTGAGACTAAGGCTTCTTGCATGCGGGGTAAGAAGACTATCAACTGAGCTGCACCTCTAGACTCTTTCAGTCTTATATGGCCACCCAGAGTCCTGTCCAGTATGAGATGAAACTCTTCTACTTCTTTCCACATTTATTTTGAAACTACCCTGCTCAGTTAATAGCCTAACCTGGTATAAAAACTCCATCCCACATATTGAGACCCTTCCTATTTAGAAGGTCATTATAAGTAAAGAAACACATTTTCATCTCTTAAAAATTGGATATTTAAAACTATATATGCATTTATACTTACACTGTACAAAGACATTTCACCAAATGGCTATGAGAATGCAGTTTTGCACATAAGTCTCTATTGAAAGGAATGTAAAACTCTTGCCCATGACCTTGTCACTCAGCATTAGCTCCCCATCCCCACTGTCTACATTTCTGTCCTTATTTTCATTTCTGGAGAAGGGCATTACACATATTTGGCCTTAATTTTTAACCCATTATCCCTGTTCCCACCAGAGCTGCATTTGACTGGTTCCTGATGCATGAAGAGGAAGTCCATTTTAAGAGTTCCAGTGGGATTTCCCATTTGTTCTCACAGGCAGCAGCTCAGGAAAACAGGGGACGTTTGTCTACTTTCCTGGTAATAAATTTAGGTAATGTAATAAACAAAAACGTCTGGGATAAAGAAGAATAATCGGTTCCCTTCCTTTCTTCTTAAATATATAATTTAGCAAAACATTTTTTAGTTTAAAAAATCTTCAGATTACAATATTCTGTTTTTTAATAATTCAAAAATATGTTCCTAGTCTTCTCTCAACCTGAGTGCCGAGTTATGTATCCAGCAGACCATGGAGACTCCCTCAACTCAGCCATGAAGAAGGATCATGTTTACTGTATAAAAAGAGATAAATGGGGATTATTTATAAAAAACTAGAATTAATGGTTACCATACATTTGTCAAGGAGAAGATGATGGTTGCTAATACTTACTTAGCACATTCACAGTATAATCAGTGTCATGCTGAGTGTTTGATTGCCATTACATTATTGAACCCTCCAAAAAATATCTCAAGACATCCATAGTATTAATATTCTCATCATGTCAACAATGGGACCGGAGTTTAAAAGGGTTAAGAGATTTGTCCCAAGTCACAGTGTCACTATGAAATGAAGCCAGATTAAACCCAGGTCTGTCTGAGGCTGCTGTATCTGTCATTGATATTATATTATGCAAAGGTACATGGAATGTGCCCCAAATTCTACCAAAGGTATTTAACATTTCAAGTTAAAACAGTTCATATGTCTTCCTTTCTCTCTTTTCTCTTCCTTCCTTCCTTCCTTCCTTTCTTTTTAAACTGTTTTCTTTATTTGGTTATGACAAGCAATCTAAGCAGGTGATGGAGGAAGGAAGGGTGACTTACAATTTAAGAGATGTGTCTCAAAGGGTTCCATGAACAAGGAAAATCCTGCAAAAGTATTTCAATTTAATTCTGTATAGCAACTAAGACATACAATTATTTAATTTCATCATCCTTATACATGTTTCAGGTATTTTCTAAGTTCTCAACATGTCAGTGTCTTCTTGAGCATAAAGATTAATGATTGTAATTATTTTCTACTCTAATGTATATAAAAGACATGCATGATACAAGCATGCTTTATATATTGTGACACACATTTTAAAATAGTACATTATAGTCAAGATTATTTTGGCTTATGATGAATTTATAACAATTTTCATACTGTAGAGGTTTTATGTCTGATATCTGTTCTGTGGAAAATTTAATGAAGAAGGGTGACTCTCCAAACTTTAGCTGTTAGATAGCAGAGAAATGCTAATGCCTTAAATTTCCAATATCCAGTAGCTTATCTTACCTATATATCCAAATGTTTAATATTTCTTTCTCAAAAAGACCTCAGCATAATAATTGTCAAGTTTTCCTTTCTCAATTTGATTTTTTTTTACACTTTAGGCATTATAATTTATCCATTTCTTATATAAATGCCATGGCATCTTTTGGTTTATGTCTAACTTCCAAAGTAGCCTTCTCTGGTGCCCATACCAATTCAGGGCAAAGCCTTCTTGGAACACCATTATGGCATCGCCTCTCAGATTAAATCTTTGCAGTTGTGAAAAAAGCAAAAGTATTATCATAACACCAAGCCCTGTGCGGCCAGGGACCTCTTTCAGAGCCCGCTTGAGCCCATGGAATAGCTGAACTTCCATGTCGTAATTGCTCTGACTGCTACTGGCTCCTTCCCATCCCAGCACTTTCCCCACTGTTTGTCCGCTTTGCCCACATCCTCTAGCCCAGCCTGACTCAGCCATCTCTTTCCCCAGCTGCCCTTTAATCTGCCTCACTTGCATCTGTCCCACCCTCCCAGCTTTCTTCAGCCCCCTTTCCTTTCCCTTACTACAGTCTTGTGCCATTATCTGTGAAATAAGCTGCTTGCCCATCTTCTAGTGTAATCAAGGCAGACGCTGGCTGGCTTGTGCTTGTGCTGCACCTCCAGGGCTTTGGCCTCAGCTGGTAGAGCTCCTGGTGTGGGGAAATGGGCAAAAACCTTTGTGAATGAGTGACGGGTAACTAAGAAAATAAACAAATGAGTAGATGCATGCTTGGATTCTTGTAACACAGATCCTCCAACCATCAAGTTCTTCCCTAATAAGAAAGGTAGCAGTGAGGCCCTGAAATGATTTCCTGAGATATATTGGATTTCAAAGACAAGCATGGATTTATCAAGATGTGAGGGGGAAGGGAGTAATAATTAGCCACAGTACACCTTGAGCAAAAGGACTTCATTATGCATACCATTTGTCCCTGCCCCAGTTCTTCCTCTATTTACACCTAAAGCTTATATCAATACACCAAAGAGGAACTGAGGCCATCGGACCTCAATATCAGTATGCACATGTGGTTAAACCTCAGCTTTTCAATGCTACTTCTCTCTAATTGGTATTCTGAGGAGCAGATGGCCAGACCAGAATTGACCGCTGTGGCTGCTAGCCAGGGACCCAATAAACAAGAAACTGGGGGACAGGATGCAGGGCTCTGACAGTTAGAAGCACTTTAGTAGCAACATCTCTAGAAAATCACTTTTCAGGAAAGCCCTCCATTTCTGTGTGACGATGATCTGGTACATTTAACAAGCTCCAGGCACATTACTTATAATAAGTTGCCTTTCACATTCACTGTAATGTTGTGCATCCCATTTCATACTAGCCACACCCCTGTCTCACTCCTCCATGCAAAGAAGCATGTAACCCAAAGTGTTCATTTTTAGAAGAAAAAAATATAAAAGCCAGCATTCAGTTATCAAAGGAATACTTTGAAGAATGATTTGCAGTACTGCTTCTGGGCTGTCGGTGTGGGGACTTGCTCCTGGGACATGAGTCTGTCATTTCCTTCCACGTCGTTCCTGATGTGTTTACTATTGGCAGCTGTCAGGGCTGCCAACTGGCAGTTCACAGAAGGCTTGCTTCACCCATAGACAGAAAAAAGTCCCCACCGCATGTGGCCAGTGCTGGGTATCTGCTTATTGCTGATCCACAAGAGAGTGAAACAATGGTCTCCTTGGTCAGAAGACAAGCCTATCACGAGAAAGCAACTGCTGCCTCTGACTGCCTCTGTCCTTCTTTCTCTTCCTTTTCAGTATTTCATTTTGCAACATATTTTATACTGTATCCTTTTGTTCTAAACTTCTAGATTTCAAACATTCTGAGTCCAGTCTTATCACCCCAAGCAACAGATGCATAAGGTTATACAGCTTGAGTAGACCTAGCATTGCAATTGCCAGAGAGACATGAAGCAGTCTGGCATGAAAGAGGAGAACCAGATCCCCTAACAACAAAGGCTGAGAAGCAAGTCTAGTAAAAACTCCCATACTTGTCACCCACACAGAGCTCAAACATTTCACCCATTTTAATCAAGGCCTTCGCTAATGCATTATATACATTTCTCTCGTTCTTAGCCTCCTTCCTAAGCCACCACAATAGCCCACTATAAAGCACCATTCACACACCCTACATTCTCATTCCTCCTTCTCTTCATACCATACAAATGTACCAGAATAAAAAATTGCCATCCCTTGCATATTCACAGCAACATTTATGATTTATTGCTGAGGTCCCTTCACAATCATTCCCAAGTCTTTAATCCTGAGATCCATGGCTTTTATAATACTAGCAGGTGTCTTAAGATCTAAGTTTCACTTGCCTGTCCTTACTCCCTGCTTTTACTGTTCTATGCTTCTATTTCATTCTAAGACTTCCATTTGTTTTCTTATACAAAGAGACCCAATTCAAGCCCATCACAGGCCTCCTGATAGTACAGGTCCTGTGATATTATTTCAAGACACCAAGTCTTGAGTTTGTGACCAAGCATACATATTGAATGTAAGAAGGGTATCTGCTAATAATGACCTGACATACCTAGGCATTATCTCGGAGACACAAAGAAAGAGAAAAATAGATACATCTCAGGAGAGCCTAATCCTCTGTGTAGTGTAGTGTGGTGTGGTGAGCTGTAGTATGTGTGTGCATGTGTGCATGTATGTGTCTGCAGGTGTGCATACCTGTGTGCTTGTGAAGCTGTAAGAGAGTGTTGTATCCCTCAAGGCTGGAATTTCAGGCATTTGCAGAAAACCCAGCAGGTTACATGAGTGCTGGGATACAAACTCTTGTCCTCATATTCACACTGCAATCACTCCCCATTACAATTCGCCCCTAAGCTCCTGCAGATTCTTTTCTTATTGTATTGCAAACGAGAGAAAGAATTGGTTTGTTTAAATCACCAACAGCATTTCTATTAAGCTGAGACGAATTCATCATAGCCACTGCCTCTCTTGATGTCTATATTATGTATGATCAAACAGTATACTTACCTATATACCATTGAAAATGTCATAGTTTACAGGTGTTCCATGTCTGGGTGCTTGGATTCTACATGTACTATCTCTTTTAAAGTTAGACATTGTTTCCTAGCCTTACAGCATGTCTTAATCATGGTTTTCTATTGCTGTAAAAAAATATCATGTCAAAAAAGCAAGTTGGGGAGGAAAGGGTTTATTTGACTTATACTTGCACATTGTAGTCCGCCATTGAAGCAAACCATGACAGGAACTCAAACAAGGCAGAAACCTGGAGGCAGGAGCTGATACAGAGGCCATGGAGGAGGGCTACTTACTAGATTTCTCATTGTGGCTTGCTCAGGTTGCCTTCTTATAGGACCTAGACCAGCACAATCTTATGGAACCCAGGGGTGATACGATCCAAAATGGGCTGGGTCCTCCCATGTCAATCACTAGCTGGATGCTATGGAGGCATTTTCTTTTTTAAAAAAGATTTATTTGCTTATTATATGTAAATACACTGTAGCTGCCTTCAGACACCCCAGAAGAGGGCATCAGATCTCATTATGGATGGTTGTAGGTCACTACGTGGTTGCTGGGATTTGAACTCTAGACCTTCGGGAGAGCAGTCAGCTAGTTTGTGTCAAGTTGCTGTAAAACCAGTAAGAACACACCATCATGGTATACCCGGCTTCTGTCTTTCCTCCTCAAGCTTAGCAGTATCTGCCTCCTCTGACTTTCCATAGACAGCAAGTTCTGAACACTCGGATATTGACATATACATTCCACATCATTCTTTTTAGATGACATTCTATTCTCCAGGGACATTTAAAAACTGGTTCTCATAGTAGCCTTTCTTATGTATACCCAACTGCTTAGAAATTGGGTTTGATTCTATTTCCGAGCTGCAGCTTCTTCCTACTTCAGAGAGTCCTTATAGGCTGGGGTGGTAACTCAGTCATAGGGCATTTGCATGGGTCCAGGTGAGTCCAGGTTTGATCCAAACCTCTAACATCATGCACATTTACTCGCTATGATGCTTTTCATTTGTTTCAGTACTGTGCCACCATGTGTGCTGAGAAACAGAAGATACCTGATTCATCAATGCTTCCTTTGAGACTAGCTGAGTCTCAGGAATGACATAGAAGAATTTGTTATTATATTACAGCTATAGTTACTAAGCCTTTACCTTTTTTGACACCTGTGATTGGCTTGGAAGAGATATGTTCCTCTTGCAGTCTTCTCGATGAAACTTTGGTCTCCAGTTGGTGGTGATAACTAGAGAACCTTTAGAAGGTGCAGCCCTGCTGAATGAAAGTTACCAGGGCCAGGCTTTGAGAGTTTAATACCCTCACTCCACTTCCAGTTTGCCCAGTTTCCTATGTGTGGATAAAGATGTAAGTAACCAGCATCCCATGCCTTCCCTGACAGTATAGACTGTAGCCTGCTAAAAGCATAAGTCAATCAACCTCCTTCCTTTACAAATTGCTTTTGGTCATGTTAATTTCATCACAGCCTCAAAGTACTAACTGATATGCCATCTCCTTTTGCTTTTGCATTTATTTAGAGGCTGGATTGCAGAACCTAGTATGAATACGAATAACAAAGAGATACAGATTCTGCTGTGAAGGAACATGCATCAGAAAAGAAATCAAATATATCCACAAACACCTTCCATAGATGATTGCATAGGAGAAAATTCAAAAGCAGAGTCTTGCGGAGGAAGGAACTCTAAAGGAGCCAGAACTATTTGTCATTGAAGTCAAGGTCACTCATCTCAACCTCAGCAATGAAGAGTTACTTTTCTAGGCGGGTACTTTAGCTTCCTTTCATCCCACCAAAGGTGTGGTAATAATGGCTGTTTATGGAAAGAGGTGTTTCACCATCGTTCCATTGTACCAGTTTGTGTCAGCTGCAAACTCGAAACCTGTCAACTGCTTGGACCAAACGGTAATAGAAAGGAAAATTCCTCAGGAAATTCATTGGAGAGTCTCTGGAAAAATTAACATGTCCAATTTTCTTTAGGTAGCATACATTAGAAGCCTTATTAATTGCCTGGGTAATTGCAAGCTTTGGGCTTTGGAAGCCAAAATTACATAAAAGTAAAATAGAACCCTGGCCTTGTATTACTAGGACAAGTTAGAGAAGAGTCTACCAAAGACTGATTGGCTTCATTTAAGGATAAAATCAATATTCACATGTATGTGTATATAATTGTGTATACTATGTGTATGAATAAAAGTGTGTGTGTATGTGTGTGTTTAATAATCAGCTCATCTTTCAAATTCTCTACAATAGTGGGGTTTTATTTGCTGTTATAATAAATTACCACAAATTTATCAAATGAGAACAACCATTTCTTTTTTTAAAAAAAAAATTATTCGATATATTTTTTTATTTACATTTCAAATGATTTCCCCTTTTCTGGTTCCCCACTCCCCGAAAGTCACATAAGCCCCCTTCCCTCCCTCTGTTCTCCCACCTATCCCTTCCCACTTCCCTGTTCTGGTTTTGTCTTATACTTCTACACTGGGTTTCTCCAGAACTAGGGGCCACTCCTCTGTTCTTCTTGTACCTCATTTGAAGTGTGGATTATGTTTTGCATATTCCAGTTTTCCAAGCTAATATCCACTTATTAGTGAGTGCATATGATGATTGATCTTTTGAGACTGGGTTACCTCACTTAGTATGATGTTCTCCAGCTCCATCCATTTGCCTACGAATTTCATGAATTCATTGTTTCTAATGGCTGAATAGTACTCCATTGTGTAGATATGCCACATTTTTTTGCATCCATTCTTCTGTTGAGGGATACCTGTGTTCTTTCCAGCTTCTGGCTATTATAAATAGGGCTGCTATGAACATAGTGGAACATGTATCCTTATTACATGCTGGGGAATCCTCTGGGTATATGCCCAGGAGTGGTATAGCAGGATCTTTCGGGAGTGACATGCCCAGTTTTCTGAGGGACTGCCAGATTGATTTCCAGAGTTGTTGTACTAATTTGCAAACCCACCAGCAGTGGAGGAGTGTTCCTCTTTCTCCACATCCTCGCCAACATCACCAACTTCTGTAGGCTAGAAGCCTACATGTTCTAGCAGATCCATGCTCCTTGAAGTCTATGGAAATTCTGTTTCCAGACTCTTTCAGGTTGTCTTGAGTGTGCCCAATGATCTCACTAGAATTCCCACTCCTGTCTGGTTAACATCTGGGAACACGTCTTTACTCCTGACTGACACCTGAAGGCCCATTTTTGCTCCTGGTTAGTTCATGTCTGGAGATCTATCTTCATATTTGGCTAGTTGATATCTGTGAATCTTCCTCTGCACCAGGAAATTTTGATACTTCCTTTCTCATGTTTCTTCCCATGTGAGTTGGACTTGTATCAATTCAAATCTCTTTGACCCCAACATGAGAATACCTTATCTCTCTAAAGTATCATATAATTAAAATGAATCACTCTGGATCATAATATTACTTTTAGCTTTTATTAATATATTTTGTGTGTCTAAGACAGGATCTCATGGAGCCCAGGTTGTCCTCAAACTCAGCACATAGCTGAAAATAGCCTTGTGTCCCTGAGCCTTGTGTCTGTATCTCTGACATGATAATAGGATTTCCAATACACCATATTCAGATTTTATTTCTGGAATTCATCCTGAAGTACACAATCTCATTCCTTATCTTCAATTCCTTTTGCCATAGACAATACCATAATCACAGGTGTAAGAGACTAGACAGTAGACATGTGGAGTAAATCATTGTTCTCCCCAATACTGTGTTTATATGTAGTTTTTCATCATACCAATATTTCTGACCTTTTTAGTTACTGCCTACACAAACTCAAGTGAAGTTCTTTGACTGACGTTTGGACTGTTTTGTGGGGAAAATGGAATGTGTCTCACTTGAAAAGATAATTTCAGAATAAAAATAATCAGTGTTCTAGGTTCAATATAACGCATATTCATCAACTATGATTTTTAAATATATTGAAGGCAGCCCATGTACCTAACTGAACATATGCACAGACACCAACATCTGGTAACTGACACTATACTCATGCTGTCTGGTGTTGCTGAAGATCTTCGTGAACATTCCAAGTCACATGATCACAGTCTCCACTTACTTTTTGGTACACAGAAATAATTTCATGATAGGTAACATTGACTCTCTTTGAGTTTTAGATTGAGTGTGGTCTGCACTACAGAATGATTCCTTCTGTGTGACATATATATGCTTACAAAGATGAGAAGATGTACCGAAGCCCATAATATGTCATACTGGGTGACTACAAACAGTTCCCAACAAGTCTGTGTATATGAATAATATGGAACATAGTTGCAAAAATCAGCTACCTGATAGCAGGTGGCAAACACCACATTGGATAATTCCTCAAATAATAAAAGGAAGTTTGATTACATAAAGACCAACAGGGCTATATCATCCAACTGAGTTAAATTCCTCTTCTCCCAATGTCATCACATAAAACTCTCTCCTTTTTTCATTTTATGAGTGTATCAGTTATCTGCATGCATATCTCTGTGCCATGTGTGTACAGTGCCCCAAGAAAGTATCAGTTGAGCTGTGAGCCAACATGTGGGTTATGGGAATTGCATCCAGGTCCTTTGCAAGAGTAGCCATTGCTGCTAACTGCTGAGCCACCTCTTCCATCCCTCACAATCCTTCTATACCAAAAGATTATAAATACGTCTGAATTCATAGTGTGTGCGGTGTGTGTGTGTGTGTGTGTGTGTGTGTGTGTGTGTGTGTAGTCTCTTTAAATATTTTGCAAATACAGTCAGTTTGTTTTCATCCTTAATAGCGCTTATTTTAAGTGCTCTGATTTCTGAAATCATTGGTGAGATACTGTAAATAGCAGATAGCAATCCAAAGAAAAATGACTGCAAAATATTACCACTTATATCATTGGCACCCACTCTTAGACATTCAAGATTTCCACAAAATAACTAGAGAGCTTGCAGGAATGAGCACTCTATGCCTAACCTCGGGTAACAATAGCCAAGTGCTCTTGACTTGAATATATTTTAAGATTAATTGACTGTGTCACACTTCTGTCCCGGGATTATTGTAAACGCAAAATGCCAAATAACAATATTCACTCAATGCTCTCATCGTTGCCTGTGTTTCTTTTCCCCCTGCTCCAAGAGAAGAGTTGCCACCCACATGCATAGTAGGGAATGGTTCACTCTTATTTAGAGACTGGGTGGGAGGAGGAAAGTTAGAAAAACAGGCCAGCCGTTCCCTGCATTTGTGTACAATGTTGAAAACTGATCCATTATCGGAGCTAACTATTTAAACTGAGTGGCAGTAAGAGATTGATGACCACCACAATGCAGAAATATAACATTTATATATATGCACATAGATTTGCTCAGATTGACGAAAACAACAGAAGTAATAAGCACAATTCTCACATTTGTATTCTCCCAAAATAACCAGCTCAGGAATCTGGTGAATCATGCATGAAAAATAAGCCCACTCCATTCATACAAACAAATTGTTTTTGCTTCCACTTTTCTACTTGTATGAACAATTGGGTCAGATGTAGTTTGACTGCTCATTTCTCCTTCATCCCCTCTGTATTTTTCAGAGAGACTATTGGATACATGGTTGCTATTGGACTTGTATGAAATAGACTTAAAAGGGTGGATCAAACCCTTGCCCTTAGTTGTTTATTTCATCCTAAAGTGTGGGTCAGACTGAAGCATTTTAAAAGATTCCAGGCTAAGGAAAAGAACCACTAAAAGATTCATTCTGCAGTAAGATGCAGTAGATGTCATTCCATTGCTATTCTCAGCCTCTTGCAGGCAAGATCCTAACAAAACACTGTATTCTATAAAGGCAGATTCTCAGCCCCTCTGCTGTGCTAGATTCCATGACTTTGTTTTTCCCCTGTGCCTTCTTGATTGCTTGCTTCCAACCTACTCCTCAGAGAGGAAGAAGGACTCTTTATCGCCAAGTCCAGTAAATCGCCATCTATTCCAACTCTTTACCCTTGCTCACTCCAATTTTTGCCTCTAATTCTGGTTTCCTTCCTTGGAACCGAGGAAGTTTCCAGGACTATCCTTCCATCAAAATATAGACATGCTTTACAATTAATTTCCCTCATTGTCCTCAACACGTTCATATTACAGGACATGTGACTGAAAAATAAATTGATATTCAGTGCTCTTTAAATTTTGGTTTTTTTTTTTTTTTTTTTTTTGTTATTTTTTTTTATTTGATATAATTTATTTACATTTCAAATGATTTCCCCTTTTCTAGCCCCCCCCCCACTCCCCGAAAGTCCCGTAAGCCCCCTTCTCTTCCCCTGTCCTCCCTCCCACCCCTTCCCAGTTCCCCGTTCTGGTTTTGCCAAATACTGTTTCACTGAGTCTTTCCAGAACCAGGGACCACTCCTGCTTTCTTCTTGTATCTCATTTGATGTGTGGATTATGTTTTGGGTATTCCAGTTTTCTAGGTTAATAACCACTTATTAGTGAGTGCATACCATGATTCACCTTTTGAGTCTGGGTTACCTCACTTAGTATGATGTTCTCTAGCTCCATCCATTTGCCTAAGAATTTCATGAATTCATTGTTTCTAATGGCTGAATAGTACTCCATTGTGTAGATATACCACATTTTTTGTATCCACTCTTCTGTTGAGGGATACCTGGGTTCTTTCCAGCATCTGGCAATTATAAATAGGGCTGCTATGAACATAGTAGAGCATGTATCCTTATTACATGGTGGGGAATCCTCTGGGTATATGCCCAGGAGTGGTATAGCAGGATCTTCTGGAAGTGAGGTGCCCAGTTTTCGGAGGAACCGCCAGACTGCTTTCCAGAGTGGTTGTACCAATTTGCAACCCCACCAGCAGTGGAGGAGTGTTCCTCTTTCTCCGCACCCTCTCCAACACCTGCTGTCTCCTGAATTTTTAATCTTAGCCATTCTGACTGGTGTAAGATGAAATCTTAGGGTTGTTTTGATTTGCATTTCCCTAATGACTAATGAAGTGGAGCATTTTTTAAGATGCTTCTCCGCCATCCGAAGTTCTTCAGGTGAGAATTCTTTGTTTAACTCTGTACCCCATTTTTTAATAGGGTTGTTCGGTTTTCTGGAGTCTAACTTCTTGAGTTCTTTATATATATTGGATATTAGCCCTCTATCTGATGTAGGATTGGTGAAGATCTTTTCCCAATTTGTTGGTTGCCGAATCCCATGCCTCCTATCTGATCACTATGGAATAAAAGTGGTCTTCAATAGCAACAGAAACAACAGAAAACCCACAAACACGTGGAGATTGAACAATACTCTACTCAATGACACCTTGGTCAAGGAAGAAATAAAGAAAGAAATTAAAGACTTTTTAGAACACAATGAAAATGAAAACACAACATACCCAAATCTATGGGACACAATGAAAGCAGTGCTAAGAGGAAAACTCATAGCCCTGAGTGCCTCCAAAAAGAAAATGGAGAGAGCATACATTACCAACTTAATGACACACCTGAAAGCCCTAGAACAAAAAGAAGCTATTTCACCCAGGAGGAGTAGAAGGCAGGAAATCATCAAACTCAGGGCCGAAATCAATCAAGTAGAAACAAAGAGAACCATACAAAAAATCAACAAAACTAGGAGCTGGTTCTTTGAGAAAATCAACAAGATAGATAAACCCTTAGCCAGACTGACCAAAGGGCACAGAGAAAGTATCCAAATTAACAAACTTAGAAATGAAAAGGGAGACATAACAACGGAAACTGAGGAAATCCAAAAAATCATCAGATCCTACTACAAGAGCCTGTACTCAACACAACTGGAGAATCTGGAGGAAATGGACAATTTCCTTGACAGATACCAAATACCAAAATTAAATCAGGACCAACTAGACCATCTAAACAGTCCCATAAAGCCTAAAGAAATAGAAGGAGTCATAGAAAGTCTTCCAACCAAAAAAAGCACAGGACCAGATGGTTTCAGTGCAGAATTCTACCAGACCTTCAAAGAAGAGTTAACACCAATACTCTTCAAACTATTCCACAAAATAGAAACAGAAGGAACACTACCCAATTCCTTCTACGAAGCCACAATTACGCTGATACCAAAGCCACACAAAGATCCAACAAAGAAAGAGAACTTCAGACCAATTTCCCTTATGAACATCGATGCAAAAATACTCAACAAAATTCTTGCCAACCGAATCCAAGAACACATCAAAACGATCATCCACCATGATCAAGTAGGCTTTATCCCGGGAATGCAGGGTTGGTTCAATATACGGAAATCCATCAATACAATCCACTACATAAACAAACTCAAAGAACAAAATCATATGGTCATTTCATTGGATGCTGAAAAAGCATTTGACAAAATTCAGCATCCTTTCATGCTTAAAGTCTTGGAGAGAACAGGAATTCAAGGCCCATACCTAAACATAGTAAAAGCAATATACAGCAAACCGGTAGCCAGCATCAAACTAAACGGAGAGAAACTTGAAGCAATCCCACTGAAATCAGGGACCAGACAAGGCTGCCCCCTTTCTCCTTATCTTTTCAATATTGTACTTGAGGTACTAGCTCGGGCAATTCGACAACATAAGGAGGTCAAAGGGATACAAATTGGAAAGGAGGAAGTCAAACTATCATTATTTGCAGACGACATGATCGTCTACCTAAGTGACCCAAAGAACTCCACTAGAGAGCTCCTACAGCTGATAAACAACTTCAGCAAAGTGGCAGGTTACAAAATCAACTCAAGCAAATCAGTGGCCTTCCTATACTCAAAGGATAAGCAGGCTGAGAAAGAAATTAGGGAAATGACCCTTCACAATAGCCACAAACAGTATAAAGTATCTTGGGGTGACTCTTACCAAACATGCGAAAGATCTGTATGGCAAGAACTTCAAGACTCTGAAGAAGGAAATGGAAGAAGACCTCAAAAAATGGGAAAACCTCCCATGCTCATGGATCGGTAGAATCAATATAGTTAAAATGGCCATTTTGCCTAAAGCACTATACAGATTCAATGCAATACCCATCAAAATCCCAACTCAATTCTTCACAGAGTTAGAAAGAGCAATTATCAAATTCATCTGGAACAACAAAAAACCCAGGATAGCTAAAACTATTCTCAGCAACAAAAGAAAATCTGGGGGAATCAGTATCCCTGACCTCAAGCAATACTACAGAGCAATAGTGTTAAAAACTGCATGGTATTGGTACAGTGACAGGCAGGAGGATCAATGGAACAGGATTGAAGATCCAGAAATGAACCCACACACCTATGGCCACTTGATCCTCGACAAAGAGGCTGAAAACATCCAATGGAAAAAAGATAGCCTTTTCAACAAATGGTGCTGGTTCAACTGGAGGTCAGCATGCAGAAGAATGCGAATTGATCCATCCTTGTCTCCTTGTACTAAGCTCAAATCCAAATGGATCAAGGACCTCCACATAAAGCCAGACACTCTGAAGCTAATAGAAAAGAAACTGGGGAAGACCCTTGAGGACATCGGTACAGGGAGAAAGTTTCTGAACAGAACACCAATAGCGTATGCTCTAAGAGCAAGAATTGACAAATGGGACCTCATAAGGTTACAGAGTTTCTGTAAATTTTGGTTTTTTATATTTCTAGATTCTGAGGGTTCAGGAATTCAGGCAGGTCATGCTGTAGTGAGCCTTGCTTGCTCTATAGAGTGTCTTTAATTTAGCTGGAGCTGTATCAGTGATTGGAAAGGACCTGTTTGAATGGCATTGGATCTTTGTAAATAGATGCCAAAACAAACACAGCTAAGAAATAAAGGGAAAGGAGTTGTTACCTGTAGTAAGGAAGGAATTGTTTCCTAAACAATGTTCTCTTCAAACCAAGGAAAAGTGGAGATTTTCTTTGGGGAGACTATAGATTCTCATAAAGGAAAACATTTGTCTGTGGCACATTCTTGAGCATGGTCAGTTAAGGAATATGCTTCTGACCATGCCAAATTCAAGCTTACTGTTCAGGAAGGAACTGTGGCATATTGATTTGGGGCCATGTTTAGCTCAATGTTATAAAGCACATTGTTTGAAGATTAAAATGGCAGACAAGAACACACTTGAGCATGCTCAACTTGAATCGTAATGATGGCTCATAAAGGAATGCCTAGGGCATGCTCAGCTTTCTCCAAAATATTTCTCTTGAAAATAGAACTATAGGTGCTCTGTGGGTGTCTTACTATTTAAGAGTTTGTGTGTAAGCTACTCATCTAGCTTGGAGACAATCATGCAATTCTATGGCCCAGATGCTGGGCACATCCAGAGAAACCACCATTCCTATCCTGTTAGTTGAAACTACCTGTTGGGTGGGACCTCCATAAGGGTTAGCTGGAACTTCTGGTGTGATTTTACCATGTGTTTCCTACACACAGGCAAGTTTGGATTCTCTCTCTCCCTCTCCCTCTCTCTCTCCCTCTTTCTCCCTCCCTCCCTTCCCCCCTCTCTCTTTCTCTTTCTCTCTCTCCCCCTCTTCCTCCCTCCCTCCCTCTCTCTTTCCCTCTCTCTCTCCCCCTCCCTCCCTCCTTTCTCTCTCTCTCTCTCTCTCTCTCTCTCTCTCTCTCTCTCTCTCTCTCTCTCTCTCTCTCCCCTTCTTCTCTCTCATGTACAATCTTGATGACATTTTATGACCCAAGTTTAGAAGATCCTGGTGCCATCCTGGTAATGTAAAAACAAACAAGCAAACAAACAAACAAAAACAAACAAAATAGCACCCTAATCTCAATTTAAGAACAGAACAAAGACTCTACCTTTTGTAAAGGATGCATACTTTACATTTTAGGAAGAGCCCATGAGGTGAATTATGTCTATAATCATCATCCAAAAAATATCTTCTCATTTTCCTAGGTACCTCTATTTCATTTCCTTTTCCCATTTCACTTTTATATGTACTGTTCAGCCCACACCCCGCTTTAGTCCACAATCATCTTTAGTCTGGTCTAGAGACATCTGCATTTGCTTCCCAAACACAATGTCCATCTTCCTCTCATGGCTTCGAGTCAATTCTCCTCAGGGAAGAGAAACAAAATTATTACAGCCATCAACACTCTTAGAAGCGTGCCATTCACTTCTTCATGGTAAGAAATAAAATAATGGTCCATTTTCCAGTGTTTCCAGTGTGTCTTGAGTCGTTTGAAGTCCTGTTAGAGACAGACAGGAATACTGGGCCTGTGCTAGAGTCTTTTATCCTTCTCATGTCTCCCACACAAACTGCTAGTGTAACTGCCCCAACCTAAACTGGAAGTGTATAGCAGTAATTACTAATAGGGAAGCTTGTCCAACAATCTGCAGTCATGGCAAGGTAATGCCTTGTGAAGCTTTCAAATAAACAGGATATACATGTAGAGACAAAGTCACGAAAGTTCTTTGTTAAGAAAAAGACAAACACATGCAGCAGAGGGAAACCCTGACGTAGATTCCATGTGGGATTGTGCTCGCCTGATTACTCAGCAATCATGGAGAGGGAGTGCCTGACGTAGGGACTACAGGAAGCTAGTTTCTTCCCTCGAGCCAACCTACTTGCCATCCTAGGCTAATGTCTGGGCTTGAAAAGCCCTTAAAATAAACTGCCTATTGCCTCATATTCTCTTTCATAGTCTCTAGTTCTCTTATTATGAGATAAGGATCTGCATCTCACAAGTCATCAGCACAACACACGTGACTCCTTAAGCTTGAGCTAATGAAAATTAAAACCCAATTTAAGAGTCGGTTTCTTCTTACACAAGCTGTACTTTGAGTGATCAAAGCTCACATGTCAGCAGTAGTGTGGAGCATTTCTATCCTTCCAGATACTTCTATTAGACATTTTTTCCCTTAAAATCCATCAAACAGTGTTGTGGATTGAATGCGGCATATATCCCATAGGTGCACGTGCTTAAATTGTTTGGGAAGGTTGTAGAAACTTTGGGGCAGTGGTTCTCAACCTTCCAAATTATACAACCCTTTAATATAGCTTCTGATGTTGTGGTGATCCCAACCATAAAATTATTTTGTTACTATTTCATAACTGTAATTTTGCCACTGTTATGAATCATAATGTAAAAACAGACATGCAAGATATCTGATATGTGACCCCCCCCAAAGTGGTCGTGACCCACAAGATGAGAATCATTGCTTTAGATCATGCAACCTCCCTTGAGGGAGTAGGTGACTCAGGATAAGCTTGGAAGTTTGTTAGCTAGAACTTACTTCGAAGTCAGTCTCTGCTTCCTGTTGGTACAAAGTGACCAACTATGCATGTTCCTACAGTCATGACTCCTTCACTATGGTCTATTGTATCCACTTGAACAGTGAGCCCAAAGTGCTTCCCTTTACGGGACTTCCTGAATTTTGTCACAGCTAAGAGCAAAGTACAGAAGAACCGTGTGAATTCTTCACCTAGGAAATCTTATGTGGAAACCTTCTCCATCCTCAGAGGATTCTGGTTGAGTTGAAGATTTCTGTGGACATGTATGTATTGCCACATTATACCTTTGAAAGCCCAGAGCTCTGCAGAGGACAGAGAAAGCCACGAGAGCATCCACCCAGCCCGTGTTACTCAGAACTCAACTGTCGAGCAAACATGCGGATCCAATGTAATTAAAAACTGGCTCGTATCAAAATAATATCCTTCTTGTACTTTATCCAACTTACTCCTGACCCATCTGCTTGCATTTATTCCAAATATAGCAATATGGAAACATTCACAGTACTTGCCATGAGACAAAAATGGCTTTTTAATTCAATCGCATTCAGTTAATCTGCAGCTTCCTTTTGCAAAGCATCGTGACGATTCCCTTTTCTTCAGTTGATTTCATGGCTTGCTTTCCTTCTGCAGCTACACTCCTTTTTAAATCCAGGGGATGTATGGGGTAATAAATTACCACATTGTCCAGCATAGTCATTCCACATGCAGCTAGAATCCTGCCATCCTATCTTTGCCTACAGAGCTGTTTTGGCTAGAATCCCATTCTCAGTAGGAAAGCTTTGGTCAGTTCCTGTAAGGTGAGCAGCTTTTCAATTCTTTGTTACCTACAGCGATGATGTAACAAATATCTGGGACTTTTTAGGTGAGTCTAGATGACAAAGTTGTGGCCTTGTGTGAAAAGGAGGTGTAAGATAACAGGCAGTCCATGGTCACTCTAAATATCTTGAAGTGCACTTTTGACTGACTCTTTTACCCCCTCATCCCATTCAAGTCCTCTCCTACTTGTTCCCTTGGCCTATGTTTTACTTTTTATTCTTTTCTGGAACTAACATCTCAAACTCTTCACCATGGGGTGAATATCTTCCAGCCTCTATTATGTCACCAAGCAACCACACAGCATCCTCTACTCCACACCCCATTTCAGGACCAGAATTCTGGCTCAGCATCTCCTAACTAGGAGCCTGGGTCAGGTCAGTTTCTAAAACCATGAATCCTGAGGAGGCTAAGAGAGCAAAGATTCTGGCGTGTGGATTAACATGAGAGTAAGGACAATTACTGCCATCATATGACTTTATATTCTCATTCTGTCTCTCTCAACACTCTGGTGGTCAGGCCATATTTACCAAGAGTTTCAACCATGTTCACTACAACAGTCTTAATTTCAAATTTATCTAAAATATTTTTATTATAAATAAAAGTATTCTCTCGATCTACTATCAAGACAAGTTGTTGCAACTGACTAAGGGTAAAACTTGAAAACAACAGATTGGAGCCCAAGCTTATTCATGCTGTCATGGTCACTTACAGAAATCAAGACTGATCTCCCAACCAGGATCTAGCAATCTGTCTTTACATGGTCTCAGATTTTACCAGCTGTCAGAACTGACTTCTTGCTTAACAAGAGAGACAGTTTTTAGACCAGGCTTCAAAGAATATGGATATTGGTTTTATAACATTTTAATGATTTGAATTGCTTTCAAATCATTAAAATGTTATAAAAAGGTCTTCAAACTTTGTCTTCCAGAAAAGACGATGGACGTAGGTCTTAGAATTACCTACACCAGTGACAGGATGGGTATAAGGGAAAAAAAAAACTTCACAATTCAGTGTGGTTTTATTTTTGGCGCTTATACCACAAAGTCCATGAAACTTAAGCAAGTTTTCTTGGCTTGGGGCAATTATTCATCAGAATGTATTTGAGAGAGGTCTTAAAAGTCCTATCTCAACTTTCTTCCTCTACAGCATGGGAAATGGACACCTAAGATTGTACTATACCTGCAGTGGATGCTTTCTTGTATCCCACACCAACTTCAAAGAAAACAACTCTTCAGCAAATTGCATAACACATATTTGCATTCCCAGCACTGGGGAGGTTGAGACCAGAGAATTGCTATGAGTTCAAGACTGAAATGAGCTACATATTGAGTATTAAGCTAGCCATGGAAGCACAGTGGGACCATACTTCAACACACACACACACACACACACACACACACACACACACATAACTGAACAAAAATGATGTTTTTAAAGGAACAGCTTTTCTGACTGTGTTATTGTCACTATGAGAGACCATTTGCTTTGAAGACAGGCAAATGTGACAAAAATTGAACAGATCTGAGATCAGGATGCACAAACCTCAAAAGTGAGAGTTGAAAGTTTAGTTGAGCTACCCATGAAGAGGAGCCTCCAGATGCCCATATGCTGATGATGAGATGAGTTAAGTGCTTGAGGTTGAGATGATATGAATGAGAAATGTCTGCTTTGGCTCAGCACTGTGGAGCTGAGATCCAACACCACCCATAGGATTCAATGTTTAAAACACTGAATTTCAGTGCACAGTAACAAGAATAGATAAGGAGAGAAGGTAACTCCACCCCCAGGAAGTTGAGGAAAGAGAGCAATGTAGAGCTGACTCACTAGTAAGCATTAGTTTTCCTTTTTATAGGAAACACAGCTCATCAGAAAGAAAAGCATTTAGTTGTCTACATCCACTACAACCAAGTTTGAGTAGACTGATGTTAAAGAAACAAGTGTGGCTTAAGATCTTGTAGGCTGACAGAAAGGGAGGGAGTTAAGGGGAAAAGAGAGAGGAAGGAAGGAAGGAAGGAAGGAAGGAAGGAAGGAAGGAAGGAAGGAAGGAAGGAAGGAAGGGAGGGAGGGAGGGAGGGAGGGAGGAAGGGAGGGAGGGAGGGAGGGAAGGAGGGAAGGAGGGAGGTGTGAAGGAAGAGAGGGAGGAGGGAGAAATGGATTGAAGGAGGGAAGGGGAGAGAGGAAGGGTTATCTATACTATAGTATAAACGTGTTTCATCTTTGGCTAAGATCAGCACACTATCAGGTACTATTCTAATATGGTCATGTTAAGATGCTGGAGGCTGGGAAAACTTGCTCATTAACAGCTGTTGGTCCTTTACCGATGCCTATTTGCCTTGAGTGAAAGATCATCAGTGATGCAAGCCCTCTTGGACATCTGGCTGGACTGTCCCCATGACAGCCTTGCTGCTCTGAAAACAGCACTAGCATCCTGAAGAAGCTGTAATAATCTCATGTACTTCCTGAGCGTAGCTCTGACTCCAAAGGGATCAACACTAGCAATATATGCCTCAATCAGCGTGTTGGACTTCTCCCTGTCATGAGCTACTGACAAGGGCTGAAGATCCCAGAATCCTACCATAGGTCCTATAGCACATGTATAGCCTCCATAGTACTTGAGGGTCCCAGGACCCACCCAGAAGCTGGAATACCACCACGTGCCCCTGCTGAAGCTGCTGGAACCCAGGCATTAAAAGAGCTGCTCCTGCAGAGCTGTTTATTGATAAATGCAGAGCAGGAAACCACTAACACAAGGACATACAGCCCCAAGTCTCTGGCTTTGAAACTCAGATTAGTGGGCCCTTATCTACCATGGCTTGGAGACAAGCTTCTAAGGCTGCTTCTGATCACTCAGAAAACTGGGACCACCAAAGGCACTTACCCTTATCTGTTTTAAATTTCTACCATTTAGAGCAAACACATCTTAGCTAGCTAATAGGTAAAACACACACAAACACACACACACACACGCACGCACGCATGCATACACATCATAGACATACAACCCATACTATAATCATCGCCACTGCCACACCCACCACCATCACCATCGCTACC
The DNA here is from genome assembly GCF_947179515.1 of Apodemus sylvaticus. Classification (NCBI taxonomy): domain Eukaryota; kingdom Metazoa; phylum Chordata; class Mammalia; order Rodentia; family Muridae; genus Apodemus; species Apodemus sylvaticus. Next base: position 102,515,259 of record NC_067477.1, on the reverse strand, counting down.
CCCATTATCTCCACCACTATCATCATCACCACCCTTGATTCAGATGGTCTCTCAGTTGGCTCCATGTCCTGAGTATTTATAACTAGTATCACAAAGGGCATCATGGGATCACTGCCTTTCCCTTGGATAAAGTCCCAGAAGTGAGATTTTTGGATTACCCAGTAGTTCTGCTTTCTGATTTGGGGGTACCTCTGTGCTGTTTCCCATGCTGACTGCACTGTGACACACGTGCTGACAGTACACATGGGTTCCCTTCTCTTTGTTTTCTCACAGCTTCATCTGTGATGACAGCAGCTCCGGCTGGTGTGAGATGATGGCTGGCTACGGTTCTCATCAGCATCAGTGTCATCCCACAGCTGATGAATGATCCCCAGCAGCAATCCATGTGCATGCTGGTGGCTTGCATGCTTGTAATGGAACTGTGCTATAGACAAGGATTCCAAGAGACAAGAAACACCTCTCTGTGCTTTGCTTTATTTAGTAGACTCTTGATGTCTTTTGACTCTGTAAACTTCAGGCTTGCTATGCTCTGTCTCCTTTGGAGGAGTTCTTGGATGGACTGGAAGCAAGAAGAACCCAGGGTCAGGTGAAACAAATATCAAGGTTAAAATGACCTTAAAAGTTATCTCCCTCAGTTCTGTCAGACTTTACTTACACATGCACACACTCACGATGAGTAGAGACTACGAAGAAGAAATAAATGCTCATGGTCACAGGGATGTTGATGATAAAATCTAAAGAACACACTATTGGCAATTAGTGTCCTATTTCCTACATCCTTGACCCTTACAGTCTGTTAGAAAACCAGAATTCTAATTCCTGTCCCAAAATGCTGAGCAGACTGCATTTGTGTAGACACCAGGATGATGTAAAGAGATACTATGGCTTGAGCACTTTTCACATCAGAATTAAAAACAAAATGGAAGATGCTGACTTACTGGGGGCTAGAGGTATAGACAGAGAGAAAAAAGACAAAACAGAGACCAAAAGACAGAGAGATGAGAGGCAGAGAATTACACATGTGCATCTTTCTGTAGGCGTATATGTGCCTTCATGTTCACATATAAATGTGCTCATGTGTGAATGAATATGTGGGGTAGACGTGTTTGAACATATGTGCATGAATAGGCACATGTCTTAGTATATGCCCTCATATGCATAAGTGAGTATGTTTAAGTACATGCATGCATATCTTAATGCACATGTCCATAAACATGTCCATGCATGCTTATGTGCACATAAGTGTGCATGCATATGAAAGTGTGGAGCACGTGGAGGAATTCCAGTGAGGTGTTATCTGGAAAGAGGAAAGAGAACAGTAGTGCTACCTAACTTCTCTCTCCAGGAAAGCTAAGTTTCTGAACACTATCAGTAGGGGGCTAGAATCTGTGGTGACCCTTGGGAAAAATATCCATGAAAGTGTGGATACTTGTGTTGTTTCTAAGCAATCCTGAACTCAAGAGGGGGAAAGGCCTGTTTTAATTTTTTGTCAGTTGCACTGTGCTTTACTTCTGTTTGTTATTGAAGGGTTGCATGAACAAGAAGTCTAAGAAAACACAGTGCGGACAACAGGAGGCCTAAAGTATAGAAGAAATGTAGCAGACTTCCTGAAGGCAGGAGGAAGTTTCTGCTCTCCTGGGACAGAAGAAGCTTTCTACTGCTGGAAGGTAAAGAAAGTGCATTCTGCTCCTGGCTCCAGATGTGACTTGTCCAGTATTTCACCTTCTTGAGGAGAACATCAACCTGGGAAACAGAGCCCTGTGTTCTTTCTAGGTGAAAAGCCCACCAACACTATCCACCCCTGGGACTCAAGCCCTACTGCAAACAGTCCCTTCACCAAAGCAGAGGTTGCAGGCATCAGAACGGGCTGCTTCCAAATCTTGCTCACTGTGGAAAGTAGCCTGTAGAGGGTTGCTTCTAAATTGTTACTCTTATGCTTTTTTTGAAGAACTCTTTTTGGGCTTACTCTATAAAAAGTTGGATGAAAAAAAAATGGTCATAAGAAAAACAGAACCTCTCTCAAGAAAGGAAAAATACTTAGAAGAAAAGAAACCATCACCAAAGTATTGAGTTGAATGTTTTATGGGTACTCGCTTATATTGCCTACTTTCTGCCAATTATGTTAGTTTCAAATGAAACGTCAATTTCTCAAAGTAAAGCATCATCCTCTCAGCCCAACGCTGAACCCTGAGCACTGACGCATGTCAGTGAACTTGTCACTGGGAACTGCAAGCCAGGATGAAATTGTGTGTGTGTGTGTGTGTGTGTGTGTGTGTGTGTGTGTGTGTAATATGTGAAGGCTCATGCCTCAAATAACAGCTGTCTCCACTACACCTGGGGCCCCTGACTTGTACCAAGAGCTGTGTAGTGTCAGGGAAATGAAGTGCTCTGGGGAGAATGCAAATTTTAAGGCTAGAAACATGGGCGTTTTCTTGGATGGGCCCCTTGGGATTCTGGAGAACCGTGACCACAGGTCAGAGGGCCTACCCAGCATTGTGTAACTTCCTACCAGAAAAAAAAAAAAAAGTCTTTTGCCTAGGACCAGCTCCAGTGGGCCGGTCAGAAAACCTTCGCTCTGGACTTTGCTCGGGAGCTCAGGTTGCATGGAAGAAATGAACTTGGCAACTCCCTTGCAGGCTGCCGGAGAGGTAGCCAAGAGCGCTGGAAGGAAGCAAGCCCTCTTTCTCCACTGGAGCAGGTCTGAGGGGGACAGAGTGCGCATTCTCACTGCTGAGCTGAGCGGGTGTTTGGAAAAGCCCTCTTGGACAGCAGCTGTAAATCACTAGGTGGCCTCTGTTTACATGTTCTCTGCAGCCAAGGTGCACAGCCTGACTCCCCAAGCAGCCTCCAGGACAGCTTCATGTCTGTAGGTAGGGGGACAAATAAAGAAACTTCAAAAAAACTAAGCCAGGATCCCCAAAAGAAGGGAGCTAAAGACTCTTCTCTGAGGAGTGGCCCAACCAGCTGCTGCAACATCTGTGGAGGCACGTCCATCCTCGGGGAGCAGAGCTGGCACAAGGCAACCTTTCCCTCCCTCCTGCTTCTACACGCAGAAATTGGAATCTAGGGGCGATCCAATCAAGAGACAGGAATGCATCCTCCCTTTCCCCTCCCCTGGCCTCCACATGCTTCCTGAGACAGGAAACTTTAAATTGCTGGGATGGGCCACCCTAATTGCTACTCTTTTAATAACTCGGTTCACTCCTTGAAGCCTCTGTAAACATTCTGGAAGTAGTGAAATCAGAGCACTGAGGGGAAGCTGTGTCTGTTGCATGGTCTCTCCTCTGCAGTGAACAGACTCCCCAGGAATCAGAGAATGGGTCAATCAGCCAGGCTCCGGGCTCCTCTCCACAGCCCTAAAAGACCCTTATACACAATTTATTTTCCAGGTGTCGGCTCAGTACTCCCGGTCCTGAAATCGCACCCTGCCATGTCTTGTCCTCCAATCACCATGATTTTCCCTGTATTGTCTATATTTGTTGTCTCTCTATTTGGACCAGCCCTGAGCTTCCAATCCATTCCAACATTGTACTTTTCCTTAACATGATCCTGGGAAGGACCCAGAGACTAAATTTCATTTCCAGAATAAGGAGAAGGACAGCGCCTAGAGAGGTTAAAAACAAATCTCTGATATCCATCTAATGCAGCAGCATTCTATGACACCAGAGATCCTAGGTGGGCCTCATCTTTTCTTTTTGAGAACTTCCTCTTGGTTCCTTGGTTTAGGACCAGTGACAGTCAGAACCAGATTTTGTGGGCAGCCTCTGGATAGAGAGGAAATGTGTTTGGCATCCCCACATGGAGGAAACAAGTGGAAACAATCACTTGAAGGCTGGTGAAGTCAGAGTGGATGGGAAATGCACATCTGGCTTCATCTCAGTCTTTAGACCAGTTCTTGGGTTTAATGGTGGTTTAGGAATTCTGAACTTCATTTTATGGTGATTTGCTGTATCCATGGGTTGTTAAAACTCAGCTCTTTAGTGTATGGGAAGATGGAAGGATTTGAAAATATTTGCTTCTCAGTGAGAGAAATAAGATACTGAATTTCTTCCGTCATTAAAGAAAAAAATGCTGTTCAATTTGTTGGGTTCTATTATTCCTAGGAGATGTGAAGAAATATTAACTCATTCCAGACAAGAAACCAAGCCAAGGACAGATCAAAGTATGAATGCCACCACAGTCCAACTTAGTGAACCAATAGGTTTTACTGGATCTCTTACAGGAACAGAAAAGACTCAAAATCAGATGCATCCTCAAAAGCCAACCCCACCCTACCCCAGCCTCATGAAAGCTGGAACCCTAGATCTCATAGCACAGCCTCCAGCACAACTCAACATGTTGGAAAACTAGAGGAAGCCCTGAATGGGTGAAGTCCTTGGATAATGTATATTGTGACATATACAATGTATGTAGGTACTACCTAGAGAGGGCCCAGAAAAACTGGCCCATGATAAATTGGCAAAGCCATTACCCATGTGGGCCAAACTCAAAATGAATGGCAACACTTTCTTCAGGACTGAGTATTTATGGAGGATCGTTCAGTGCATGTAAAGACAACAAACTGCAGCAATCTCCTACCAATTCTTGCAGCCAGAGACAGCTCACCTACCGCCATTTCCTTCTGAGACTAGCTATGTCTCTTGTGCTGTACCTAATAAACATGTTGAGGTTCCAGGCTGTGAGAGGTGAGGAGCCTAACATGATGCCATCTCCATTGTGTGTGAGTGTTTGTGTGTGCATCTTTTCTTCATAACCTTGCCTCCCATAGTCATGATTCTGGGTTCCAAGCCAGAGAGTATTCTTTCCAGATAGCTCAGTTGGTCAGAGCCTCTTCCAGGTCCTTGACTAATCAGTTTCTTCTAGGCTACTCCATTTGCATGAGCCTCATACAGGCAGCCTAGTTAGTCCGAAGAGAGTGTCTCGAGCAGACCATATTGCTTATATACATCCAGGGGCCGGGAGTTACAAGGCCTTGTATTCTGGTCAATTTCCCGGACTTGCTAAAGCTCTTGAATTATTTACTTCTTAGATTTAAGTCATTTCCTGTAGGATTACAAGATGGAAGTTCTTAATCTTTGAGGAAACTGAAACACAACAACCCCCTGCTTAAGAAAACAAACAAACAAACAAACAAACAACAACAACAACAAAACAGGAACAGAGTAGTGAGAGAGGTCTTAAAAGTTTCAAGCAGGCCAAATGCAGACACCAGGTCCAATGATCACCACCAGTATTTGTGGCTGGGGTTAGAGTAAAGTGGAACCGGGGTTGGCATGAAATCACATTAGGAAACATGAGGGGGATTTTCTGTAGATTTGGGGCTCCAGGATGTGCTTGTTGGTATTCCCAAATGTTGTTGGATAAATTGTAGAGTTGGAACGGCCAGTGTCTGCGAGGATCAATGTAATTAAGTAGGTAACTTTTCAGTGAAGTCATCTGTTCTGAGACAAGAGATCTATTAGGAATCAAGTGAATGATTACTGTTTTAATGGAAAATGCTTTAACTCTAAGACTTTTGGACCTATAATGTCCTGTGATCTTAAACATAAAACACTAAAATTGTACCTTAAGGGGAGAGAAAAGAAGGAAAATGAGAAAAGTACATGATTCTGGCGTAATCTGTTGCAATAGCTATGCTCAGGGTAGCTGCAAGGGAAACTCAAGATACCATAAAACAAAAACAAGAAAAATATGGTTTAAACAGATGTCAGCCCTAGGTGGCGAGCTAGAGGGTAGCCAACTGCAAGGGGACTTGAAGTAATAAAAGCTTTGGCTTTTGCAGGCAGCCAAGCCTAAATGACAATTGTACCTGAGCTTGTGATCTTGGGCAAATGAATTGAACTTACTGAGGTGTGTGTGTGTGTGTGTGTGTGTGTGTGTGTTGCAGGAACTGACCTCAGGTCACTAGGCTTGACATCAAATATATGGGAGAGAGGTGAAGGAAGAGAAAGAGAATGAGAGGAAAGGAGGTAGCAGATAGGAGACAGAGACAGAGACAGAAGCAGAGACAGAGAGAGAGAGAAGAGAAAAAGATAAAGAGCAAGAAGATGGATGGTGAGCCCATGATAGTGGCAGTGGGTGCCCGAAGGCTGCCTGACACAAGGCTTGCCAGGACAGCAGTGACACAGAGATTGTCAGCAAAGCACATTCGGATCTCAGGTTTCAATTCACACTTCAATCTCAGTACTTGCAGGGGAATCTCTGTGGTGAGATGTTAGGAACTAACAATGTCTATCACATGGTTATTTTATTGATGAACATAAAATCAAACCTAAGGAGTTGTTACTGAGCCACCATCTAATACAAAGAACATTTGTGTGATGCGGAAATGCCACATGGAGAAAATGCAAGCTTTACTGCTTTAGTTAATTAAGGAACATGACTGATGCCCTCTGCTACCCAGAGATCATTGCTTTACACGTTTAAACCTTGTTAATTGTCTTGGGATGATGGAAGAATAGATGCTGTTTGGATAGAAACCATGAAGATTGGGACTTTGGAAGCAGTGGTTATGAGCGTTTATGAGGAATCCTAGTGCGTTGGTGGATCACACTGTAATGATGTAAAATTCGCCAGTCATATCTTCATGACCTCTGAATTTTGAGCTCATTGAGTAGAAAGAGCTCAATGGTGGAGAATAAAGTTCTAGCTTTCTTATGTACCTTGAAGTCCTGATAATCCCTGATGCAGAATGAAGGAGGTAAAAATGGAAGAGAGTTGGAGTCAGGCAGACAGGGTTCAGCTTTCTCTGTAACTTCCTGCTGCCTTTGCACATTGTGGCCTTGGGGAATTTGTGTTTCCCTCTCAGAACTAGAACTTCATCCTCTAAAATCAAACACTGGAACACCATAAGAATCTGTGAGAGGTAAGAAAGGTTTTCCCAATGCCCACTAAAATAAGTGCTTAACCACTCAGAAAAATGTGAACGGATGAGGATTTTCTTCCTAGAAAATTCATTTGACCCCTTTAAATTCCAAGCAGGATTTTCACGAGATTGTGAACTCTAAACAATTTCTGAGTGTCAGCATATATTTTTCTGTCTTCTTTTTAAAAATCATTAAACAAGATTATTTGTCAGTGTGTGTACATATGTGTGTGTTAATTGCATTAATGGATTGACTTGTGAAAGGTATATGTACCATGGAACCCTTGTGGCAGTCAGACGACAACTTACAGGAATGAGTTCATTCTTCCTTCCTTCCTTCCTTTCTTTCTTTCTTTCTTTCTTTCTTTCTTTCTTTCTTTCTTTCTTTCTTTCTTTCTTTCTTTCTTTCTTTCTTTCTTTCTACCATGTGTGTTCCTGGAATTGAACTAAGGTCACTAGTCTTGGTAGTAAATGATATGGATGCTTTATGATGCATGGTCATTCTAGACAATAGTAATTACTTACTGAGACTTTCACTATAAATGTGGATTTTGTATATCCATTTATGTTGTGTACATCCTTAATTGCTTAGCTGCCATGTTTATGTATTATAATAAAAATGATTTAGCAGGAGGAAAGGGAGCAGGATACATTATTAGAAAGTAAAATGAAGAGTTGGAAATACTGACTTTTTAGTGGCAGAGGTTCTAAATGCTGCTGGGAAGCTCTGAGCCAGTGACTTCATTATCCTACATTTTACCATCTTCATCCAGGTGGGGAAACAAGTCATTAATAAGGGATGATTATAAGAGTTCTGTTTGTTACTCTTTTATCTCATTTTGTGCAAGGATTTTTTTTCCCTCCGTGAGGCAAATCAGCCACACTGAGGATGTGAGTCAAGGTTTCATAGGAACCTATGGCAGCCAAGGGACTTATAGGGCACCTACTGTGAGCAGTTTGCCAGCATGGAAAGGTTTATGGTCAGTTAGACTGCTTAGTTATCATGAAAGACCTACCAGGATGTTGTATATTAGGTAATTGAGTCTCTTCTAACTAATGTTCAGTCTGCAATGTCCTCCTACACAAAACCATCACAGACACATTTTTATTTTTATCGGCACCATGGATTTTGTCTGTAGAGAATTAAGACCCTTCTTTCCAACATTGAACTGGGCTAAAGAGAAGGCAAGTATGACAACAAAGCCACAGAAAGATAAAGATGGATTAAAGGAGAGAGAACCAGAGGATAGGACCAAATGGGGGAGGAGGAGCAGAGGCGTGGGGGGAAGAGAAGAAAGAGGAGAAAGAGGAGGAGGAAGAGGAGGAGGAGGAGGAGGAGGAGGAGGAGGAGGAGGAGGAGGAGGAGGAGGAGGAGCAGACATAGCACAAGCTGAAAGGGACCTTAAGTATTTTCAAATTAAGCCTGTCTTTTTTTCCCATAATAACAGTTACTTCATATCCTCCTAAAGTTGGCATGTTTCTCTTGGGAAGATAAATCCTTTCTGGCAAGCTGGCCTCGTTCGCGCTGAAGCAGGAAGCCCCAGTCATCATCCCATTATGCAATGCTGCGTCCGGCCAGTAATTGCCTATCTGACATGCTAGCCTCCCACATTCCTGAGATGCGTCCAGCAGAGGCAGAAGATGAGATTAGTGTGTGTTAGTGTATGTTTGCAGCTAGCTACCATCACTCTTAGCTGGTGTGTCTCTCTCCTCCTATGTGTTGAAACAGAGACAAAGACTGCATGTGGACCATGGAAGACCTACTCTGTCACAAGTTTTTGTCTCTAGGAAGAAATGTCTCCTTTTGAAAAAGGATGGAATTTCAGAGATGAACTGCTTTTTTTTTTAAAGCATATCTATCTATCTACCTATCTATCTATCTATGTATCTATCTATCTATCCATACATGCATGCATATATATGATAGACATATAGATATATGAGATAGAGTGACAATTTAGTGGCTACAAAGCAACCAGGAAAAATACTACAGCTAACCAAACCATTATCCCTGTGTGAGACTGTGCAGATTCAATTACTTGGTATATAGAACACAAATAAAAGTTTAGGAACATGAAAATTGAGTTCGGCCACATACTATCTGTGTGACTGGAACTGTTTCTTTACTTTTTCTAAGTCTCATGTGTACATTAGACAAAATAATAACCACTCCATCAGTTATGATGATGAGATCATGTGTATAAAAACCCTTGGACCATGTCTGCCTGTCAATACGTGCTGTTTATGTTTCCTGGATATATGTCAAGAGTAGGTCAGGCTTTGCATTTCCAATCCTTTGCTCCCAGGCACTCAGCAAAGCAGTGGGCTGTGAGCACCCCTTTCAAGCAGTAACTTTGGGAAAGATTTCTTTATCGCTAGTTCACAAAAAGGCTGGGGATACAGGCAGTCAGTGAGTTTGTGTTAAATATTGATGGAAGGAAAAACAATGGGATGAGATTGAAATAGGGGGGGAGAAGGACATGAAAATAGGAAGGGGAAAGAAAGAAGAGGGAAGGGAATGGAAAGATCAGAAGTAAAGAAGAGAGGAAAACAAGAGAGAGATAAGGGGATGAAGAAAGGGAAGGAGAGAGAGGGAGGGATGGAGAATGTAGGGAAAGAGAGAGGAAGGGAGAGAGAGAAAGGGAGAGAGGAAGGGAGAGAGGAAGGGAGAGAGGGAGGGAGAGAGGGAAGGAGAGGTAAGGAATGAAGAAATGAACAGAGAAAGGAAAAGAGAAGGTAAGAAATGGAGAAGTAGAGCACAGAGCAGGAGGCAGTAGGAAGGAGAGGAGACACAGAAGAATGGGGAGAAAGTAAGAGATACTTTCAGACTTCAAAAGTTAGTTAAGCCAGAGGGAGAATACGAGTCTTAATTTCTGCCTCCTAATGTTTCGCAAAGAGTTGGTGTGTTGGCACATTCTTCTAACCAGCTGAGTTGCTTCACTGGAACTTGTGTACCTTTCTGTTTCTCCCCACATGCTTTTACTTGCATGATCACCACATCTAGGGAGTTCTTCATCCCTATTCCTGTCTCTTCAAGTCCCTACATCTATCAATATTGTGCCTGTTACCCTGTCTGTGCAATTTTCCCTTGGCATTCTATCCCCATGTGGCCCTTTTGAAAAAAATAAAGGGCACCAATCACATTAAATGAAGAATCTTCCCCAGTTCAGGATGACATCATGTGTTCTAATTATACCTGCCACAGCCCAACTTCCAAATACATTCTGTTGTGCCCTTAGCTAACATGTCCTGTTTTTAAAGGCTGGATGATCTGATGGACAACACACTATATTGTACATACAATCCAAGAAACTCAAGAAGTTAGAGAAACTGCATCTGAAAGAAAAGACAAGAACAGAAGACTAAATATACCTAGAAATGGCTCTTAGCGCTCATTTTTGATTGGCAGCCAGCTGAGTTGTGAGGCAAGCTGAAAGGATGTAACTGTTAATTGCCAATTGACAGAATAGAGAGTCATCTGGGAGATAGGGCCCTCTAGGCATGCCGTAGGGGATTATCTTTCCTTTAAGTGATGTCAGAAGATCCGCCTTCTTGTGCAAAGGGCCACTCCCTGGGCAGAGGATCCTGCGAAAGGGAGAAAGGGAGCTTAGCTCCACTTTCATCGCCCTCTGCTTTCCAATTGGGAACCGGATGTGAGCAGACATTTCAAACCTTGACTTTCCCATAATGGACTGTGCCTTTGAACTTTGATCCAGAATAAACACCTTCTCTCTCAAGTTGCTGTTATCAGGGTATTCTATCACAGAAGCAGGGAAAAAAAAACTAACATAGAGCACAGGTGACAATCTCTTAGAAAGATAAGATGATGTCCTGTTTAACAACATGGTTTGACAGTGACAACTGCCAGCAAGCTGACACTGCCAGCCATAAGGCTGTCTCATTGATATCCACCCTTCCAGGACCTCTCTGTTGGTGGACTTACTAGAACTTTGGGCCCCCCTCTTCACCACCAAGAATAAGGAATTCACCATCAGGAAGAATAAGATTCCTATGATCAAGGCCTGTGAGCCTCAGTGAACAGAAGAAGGAACTGAGATGACTACTGACTTAAGCCCCAAGGGAGGAGATTAAAAGATTGTCTCACAGGCTTAATGAATGAGAATTGAATAGACTTATCTCACCTTAAACACACATACACACACACACACACACACACACACACACAAAATGCATTAATTGCCCTGTCTTTACTGTCTCGCCTTTCTGAGTCCTGCAATTTGCAAATTAACTATTGGCCAATTCAGGCTATTGGTGGGACAATAAGTACTAAAGGGAGCCTGGTCTCTGAACTTGACTTGTGAGTCATGACAATTACAGATGACTCACACTGGGCTTCTTCAAAGACTTCCCCTTAAGGTGCCAGCAGAGAACTCAAGCCACACTTTCTCCATTGTAGCTTGATGGTGAAGGGGGGGGGGGGGGCGCCCAAGTTTCTAGTGAGTCCACCAACAGAGAGGTACTGGAAGGGTGGATATCTATGAGACAACCTTATGGCTGACAGTGTCAGCTGGCTGGCAATTGTCACTTAAAGGAGGAGGATCCATACAAGTCTTTTTAGCTCTGGAAGGTCTTTGAGATGTGTGCCTGTAACCACCATATGGAAGGCCAAGACCCTATGCCAAGATTCGGCTGCTCTGGTAGTTCACTTGCTTTTAGAAAATTCAGGGAACTTGTTTATTCCCAGAGTAAGACAGTCCATGGACTAAATAGGCTACTGACAACAAAATTTTGGGAGCTTTGAGGGCTGCTCTGAGCAAAAGAAAACCGTTAAATGGAATTCTTTTTTACTTCCTCTAATGAGAACCACTGGGACAAAGGGATCATAAGCATCCCTGAAAGGAAAAGAACTAAAAGTATGACCATGAAAAGAACTAAAAGTATAGCTAGGGCAGGGAGGATGATGGCTCAGTTACTTAAAGTGCTTGCCTTACACGCAGAAGGACCTGAATTCAACTCCCAGGGCCCATGTAACCAAAGCTGCTATAGTGCTTTGAATGAAAAATGGTTCCCACTTGTTCACATTAGGTTTGCTGGAGGAAGTACATTATTGGAGTGTGAGATTTTTGTTTGTTTTCTTTTGTTTTGTTTTGTTTTTCTAGACAGGGTTTTCTGTATAGTCTTGGCTGTCCTGAAACTCACTCTATAGACCAGGCTGGCCTCAGACTCAGAAATCTGCCTGCCTCTGCCTCCCAAGTGCTGGGATTGCTACTGCCAGGCCTTGAGATTTTTATAGCCTCAAACCCAAGATATATGATCTCTCTCTCTCTCTCTCTCTCTCTCTCTCTCTCTCTCTCTCTCTCTCTCTCTCTCTCTCTCTCTCTCTCTGAGTGTGTATGTATGGGGGGTGTTGTGGTATCACAGCTTCCTGCTCTGCATGCCCCATGACATTCCTTCTTCACCATTACAGACTCCCCCTATGAAATCATAAGCCAAAATAAATTCTTTCTTCCATAAATCAATAATTAACACAATTAATTGTGCACAGCAGTAACATACTTGCAATGCTAGTAGTGGTTAGGAGGGATCAGTGGCTCCCTGGCTATTCAGTAATCAGAGAGCCTAGATTACTTGTTGAGTTACAGAGTAATGACAAACTCAGTCTCAAAAACAAGGTAGACAACAACCTAAGGAATGATAGCCAAGCGCCGAGGTTGATCTATGATCTTCATTTGCACACGCACATACACACATACACACACACCACGTTTTCAAAATACATAGTTTTCTAGCATGTTAGGTATATTTCAGATAGCAGGTATAATACATTGTAACACATCTCAGATAGCAGGAATAATAGACTCTGAACCTGTGTGGAGCTCTCAGAGTAAGTCTGCTTCTCAACGAGTATTTTCAGGCAAAACCTTGAGTACCAGATATTGAAACTTTCAATGCGTACTTGTTCTAAACACAGGGATAGTTGGGGGACTCAGACTGGGTACTTACCTGATGACATACTTTTCTAAAATGATCTGTGATAGAATTGCTAGAGCTTAGAAGTAAGTCACCAGTCACAGCTAAGCAAGAGGCATCTGAGCCCCACCAGACACTGAATGGAGCTTCGAGCATCTCTTCCTGGAAACTGAACTGCTTAGCCAGAGACCAGGTAGCCATGGGCTTCCATGTCCAATGTGGTGACTGAGGACACATGTTCACCTTCTTCCCAAAGCCCTGTGAGTTCCTGAGTTCCTAAGTGTAGCTGATTAGTATACCTTTCAAGGACCCTTCAGAACCAGGACCTTGCTGCTGTGTTGCTTTGTCCCAAGCATGATGGCTGGATTTGGAACTCATCTGTATAGAATGACCATTGTTACTACATGACTTTGTATTCTCAAAAAGTTTTCTATCTTCGAAGTGCCTGATACACAATGACTAATTAATCTGGGATACAAATTGTGCCAAGACCCAGAGGACTTAAACTGTTCAGATCTAGGACAATCTCTGTTGATGGTAATTTCAAGCAGTAAGCACAACATACTTTTGTTGGTGCAAAAGGGTTGAATATCTGCAGAATGTCTTTGTCCCTGTTGTAGAATCTGCCCAGAAAGCCAGGCCTGCACTTGAGGCTAAAAAGAGGAAATGTTTATTCAACAATGCAAAGCACTGGTAACCAACAAAAAAGGAAGCCTGTTGTCTTGCAATTCAAAAAAAGGAAGGAAGGAAGGAAGGAAGGAAGGAAGGAAGGAAGGAAGGAAGGAAGGAGCGAGGGAAGAAAGGAGGGAAGGAAGGAAGGAAGGAAGGAAGGAAGGAAGGAAGGAAGGAAGAAAGAAAGGAGGGAAGGAAGGAAGGAAGGGAGGGAGGGAGGGAAGGAAGGAAGGAAGGGAGGGAGGGAGGGAGGGAGGGAGGAAGGAAGGAAACTCTAATTGGATATACAGAGGATATAGAAAAGGGTAAGAAATGATGTGTTTTCCCTTTAATTATATGTATGTGAGAAGCAGTAATGTGACCATGTGGTTGCAGATATCAAAGGGAGCCAGAATTTTGGATCCCTTGAGAATGGACTTACAGGCAGATGAAAGTCTCTTAACATGGAAGCTGGGAATTGAACTCCAGTTCTTTGTCAAAGTAGAAATAACCTGTGCTTCATCTCAGAAGTCCCAAAATTATATTTCTTAAGCTCTTCGAAATATTTTTAAAAACTAAAATGATTGATGTATCCAAAAATAAATAGTATGGAGCAAAAATATCTGTTGCTACAGAAATTCAGAATCATGAAGGAAGCTGAAGATTTGGTTAGGGGTCTCAAGTGTTCTTGGCTTCCCTTGAGCTCCCAATGAAACCTATGATGACCCTGGACTGCTGATCCTCCTTCCTCTACGTCCTGAAGATGGGGTGAGAAGCGTGTTCCACCACACTTGGAATTGAACACAGCCTGTTATACATGCTACCAACTAATCCATATCTATAGCCTTAGAGATGAAATTTATGTTATTGGTAGATATTATTTGCCCATTTACTTCAATTAATTTATTGGTGTATAATTTACACACGTGAGCTAAACATGACTAATGTGCAATGAAATTGCTCACCACACATGCATGAGTGTGACGGGGGCAGCCATCCCTAATAGAAGTCTCATTTTATAATCCTTTTTGCTGACCTATTCCAACACTATTACCAGGAACTGCTGATCTCTTTTGTATCATTTACTTTACATTGTTTTAAAAAGTTAAAAACATGGAAATATGCAGGTTGTAATCTGAATTCTTTGATTTAGTGTGATAATTCTGAAATACATTCACATACTCTGTTTCTTACACATAATTTATAGAATCTGTTATTATACTGCAATCTTTGTGCATTAACCTAGGCATGGTCACTTGATTGTTTCCTGTTTTATACTATTTCAAATATAATTGTGATAAATAACAATGTATATGGCTTTCTATGTACATATTTCTCCACTTTTCATTATGGGGGGTGGATATTACATAGGACTGAATGGGTGTGTAATGTGGTAAGGGAGTATTTTGAGTTTTTTAGGAATTTTTATCATTAATAGTTATATTATTTTTAAGGATTTTAATTTTAATTTTTATGAATATACTTGCAGACAGTGTGTGTGTGTGTGTGTGTGTGTGTCTGTGTGTGTGTGTGTGTCTGTGGGTGTGGGCAGCATATACATATATCAGATTTCCCTCAAGTTTCAGTTACTGGCACTTGTGAGCCACCATTTGGATTCTGGGAATAAGACAAGAGTTCTCTGCAAGAGCAGCAAATCCTTTTAACTTCCCAGCCACCTCTCTCAAGATTTAATTACTTTGAACTTTTATTTATTTATTTATTTATTTATTTATTTATTTATTTATTTATTTATTGTGAGCCTGAGAATTGAATCCAGAGTCTGGCCTATGGTAGGCCAGTGCTGTACTGCTGAGCTATCCCTCAGCTCTGGATTAGAGCACTGTTTTAATACATTGCTTTATTCAGCTGTGGGATTTGCAGATAAATTCTTCCAACCTACAGTTTGTCATTTCATTATTTTACTAGTGTCTTTCTGAGAACAAGTATTCATATTGATATAGTCCATGACAATTTTGACCATTCTTTGGTTTTTTATAGAAGAAACATTTTACCTGCTCTCAGATTACACAGGTTTCACCCCTGCTTTGTTGCTAGAAGCATTTTCATTTGAGGGATATTCTAGGTTTATGATCTGCTTTGGCTTTGGGCAATACATCTGCATCTATTTTCTTTTCTATTTGTAAGCATACAAAATTTCAATCTTGGCTGGTTGGGAATACTTCTGTTCCCCAGCTGGCTATCTTTGCATTTTGTCAAAAATTAGGCGACTACTTACTGCACCATTTCTGAACATCAGTAGGCTAACTTGCTTCATTAGTCTATCTTCTCACCAGCATGACTCCCTTTGATAAGGAGTAGCCATGCTTGTCAGTGTATTTTGATGTTTTTAAGAATCACTCTCTCTTGAGCTTCCACTTAATCCCATATTAAAATATCCATTTTAAAATATCTTTTAAAAAGCTTGTGAGATAGGTCAACAGATAAAGGAATTTGCTACCAAGACTAACATACATCCTGAGCTCAACCTGGGACCTACAAGTTGGAAGGAAAAAAATCAACTCCCCCAGCTGTCCTCTGACATCAGCATACAACATTGTATGTATAGATACATGCACACACACACACAAGTATGACTTAAACTTTTTTAAGGCTACCTTAATAAAATACTAACGCTACAGGATAAATACATATAAAAGTAACAATCAAAGCAGCAGCATACAAACTTAGTAATTAAAGTCTACGTGTGTGTCTTAATGTTCTAAATGTTTTCTTCGTCTGGCTGAACTTTCAAATCCACTTACCAATTTTTGCAGAACAACTTCTATGGCATTTTGCATAGAATTTCACTGAACCTGAGAACCAATGCATGGAAAGTTTGCCAGCTCTGTGTCCATTGTGAATCTCTTAGCTCATTTAGCTCCCTCATCTCCTGTAAGCTGTCTATGATTTCTATGACACGGCTCATCTGCATATCTTTTCATGGATTTCCCCCAAGTACTCTGGATCCTTTGATATTATAGTGAATGGAACTGATTTTAAAATTATTGTAGCTAAGATAGTTAAAATGCTTATTATCCCTTACATCCTAAAGCTTAGTTAATCTTATTAGTGTAGCAGGTTCTGATGAAAAATCCATTGGAGTTTCTGCATAGATAATGAAGTCCACAGTGTATATTAAAACCATTTCACTTTCTGCTTCACAATTTGGGTTATAGTTGGTATGTTTGTTTGTTTGTTTGATCTCACTGGCTAAAAGGCCCAATAAAAAAGCTGACTAAAACTCAAGATAGCCAATCTCTTCTTTGTAGCAAATCAGTATTTCTCCATAATTGTGGAGTTAGCTGCAGAAAACACAGGTTTCACCCCATGTACATGTGCGTGTGTGTGCTTGTGTGTGTGTGTGTGTGTGTGTGTGTGTGTGTGTGTGTGTGTTTACCAGTTCATACATTTATAGGATGTAGTTTGGTAATCTTCATCCTCTGTTTCCTTCTCTCATCCCCTTCTCACTCAAGTTAAATTTCTTCTTGCTAAGTCATTCTCCCAAGTTGACTGTCTAGTTTCATGCATGAGTGCGTATGTCTGTGCATATGACTGAGCTATTTTATTGGAGGTCATCTGCACGAGCATGAGGACACTTAGTTAATGGTCCATGAACCACTGATGTCACAGAAAAAAAATAACTCCCCCTCCTTCAGTAACTTTAAGGAGTAGTGAGGCCTTATGAGCCCTTTGCCAAGCCATGATGGAAAACCAAAAGGTCCCATTTTGTACCCATATCATAGATGATGTGAGTTTCTGAGTGCAATGACATCATGTCCAGACAACTAGTTGCAGGTCTTTAATGTACCCCTTTCTCAGGTTTAAATAAAGCATCTTCTGTACCTTGTTGGTGAGAGTTTTAATCAATAAACAAATTAGAGAAGTTGAATTCCATCAAATATTTCTTCCTCAGCTACAGTGATATGGATCTTTTGTAAAAAGTTTTTAATATGATCAATAACATTTATTTTCAAATATTAAAGCAAATATACATTCCTTGTATATTCACATGTACTCTTTGTATTAGTTATCACTCTACTGCTGTGACAAACCACTATTACCAAGTCAGCCTATAGACGGAGGGTTTTTTTGGGCTTATGGTTCCAGAGACTTGCCCATCATAGTGGGGAAGCAAGTTACCTGGAGGAGAAGTCTAAGAGCTCACATCTTAACTACATGTGCAAAGCAGAAAAATTAAACTGGGAATAGGGCTAGGCTATAGGCTCTCCAAGACCCTCACTCAACACCCTGTACGCTATTACACTTCTTTCAGCAAAGCCACACAGTCTAAGCCTCCCCAAACAGCACCACCATCCTTGGACAGAGTATTCAAGGCCTATGAGCCTATACACGACATTAATCATTTAAACCAGGACACTGTTTGATCAGGTAAAATATTTTCAGAACCCATGTACCCATGTTTAGGAGGGATGTTCATCTGTTGTATGTTTCCTTATGTCTTTGTCTTAGTTTGGTGAAAATTACATCAGTGTCTTAGAATGAGTTTGAGACTATTATTTGAATCTCAATTTTCTTTCATATTTGTATACAATAAATATAAATATCCCATGGAATTATAATATAATTATAAACCAAGGAAATCATTTGCAACTAAGGAAAAGCTCTTAGAAAAAATTAAACTGTAAGTACATTTCATTAATAAAAATAAAGCAACTCAAGTTATCAATTTCTTATTTAGTGACTTAGTAATTTATGAGTTCCTTAGTGATTTGTCCCTTTCAACTAATTTATTGACTTTATTAGGGCCAAATATTCTACAATCTCTATTTTACCCTTTTAATACATCTGAAACAGATGCATGTTGTGAAAACAAACACAGAGAGGAATTTTTTGGTTAGGACATAGCTCCATGAACAACACCTTGAACACTAATTATTTGTTGTGTCTGTCTTTTAATACTGTCCTAACTCTCTCAAAACCAGTTTGCGACTACTATTCAAATTAATACTCAAATATTGATATTTAAAACTACTCAAATATTCATATATATTCACTGAATTATGTTCGATGAAATTTCTAAAATTTCTTATCAGCATTTAAATTAATACATCTTAGCTTTTGGTTTATTTAATTCCTAAGGCTGAATCCTCATGGGATTTTAAAACCAATTTGATTAAAATTAACTTTTACACACACACACACACACACACACACACAAGCTTAGACACTGTAAAAAGTTCTAATGGAAGGTTTTCTTTAAATGTCCTTCTCCATTCCCATATCCTCTCCTTTCTTTGATCTTAGAGTTTCTTTCAAAGGATCTAATATATTGGGAGAGTCCAAGACTCCAAGTTTTGCTATTATTAATTTGAAAAAGGAAAAAATGCATTAAATGTTTCTATGACTGAATTGTTCAGTATTTACAATGAATACTTGTTTAAGCCAATTTTCAAAGGTCTGAAATTTTCATTTTGCAAAATATGTACATTTCCTCATATGCTCAGTTATGAGTGGCCATATGTCTTCAGCAAGCTTGAATATGTGGCGGCATATCCTCAGTGTCTGTGAGAGAATTCTTGTTTCAAATGAAACAGGTGAAATACAGGAGTAAGAAAACAGAGTTAAATTTGAAATGGGTGATTTTAAGTTTACTAAATTATCAATTATTGTTCACCTTCAACTCCAAATTTATTTCTCAGTTTCTTGGGAGTGATTTGTGTTAGCTTATAGCGGAAAATTTTTAAATGTCCAGGAATTTTTAAGCACAATCATCATTGACTCTTCAATTACATGAACTTTATTTATTTTTAAAATAATACAAGTGTGGATCGGCGGCGGCGGCGGCGGCGGCAGCAGCGGCAGCAGTGGCTGATCCAGCTGAAGGGCCATCAGCAGTGGAACCAAGGCGTCACAGGGACCAGTTAGGCCCTGCGCCCACGACCACTGACCTTCGCTGACCAGCCGGACAGCAAGCAGCTGCAGTTGTGCGGCGCCTTTCCTGCACGGAGGCCACTTCAGAACTCGGCCTCCCACCAGTCAGGAGAGGAGGATCCATCTTGGTTCCGTACTCCAGGAATCGGACAGACTGAGGTACACAAACATAATCCGAGGCCAACACCGCGGTGGTCTGAGCCCGACGGGCGTTGGCCTGCACCCAGGCCCTGGGCGGGTCGGGGGGCCATCGGGGTGCCAACCCAACCAGGAGGTTTTTTGCCCAGGCCTGCGAGCGCGCCGCCGCCATTTTGCCTGCAGGACGACAGAGAGCTCAGGCGGGCAGACCTGTAACAGGCATAGCCTAAGGCTAACAAAGCGGGGGTCCAGGCCGCAAAAGGCACAGGACTGACCCCAAGAAGTGGGCGGCTTGGTGGGCCATCTGTGAGTCAACCCGCCCAGGTGATTGTTAGCAAAGCAGACTCTCCCGGCGCTTTCAGGGAGCGCGGGCGCACACGCCCGCCATCCTAGTCACCTGGCAAACCCAATTAACAGTCAAAGCCGTAGGGGAACTTTGCTCGGACCTTGGCCTCCCAGGCTTTTGCCTGGACTCAGGGACTGGGCGGCCAGGCTAACCTTGTGTGCGATAGCCCGGTTGGCAGATCGGCTGCCCAGCGGAGTGAGCGGAACTCAGGGGAGGTCACAGTAGCATACACTGTCGGCACTCCCTGGGAGTGCACACGGGCTCCATCTGCTCCACAGACACAATCTGGGGCAAGGCCTAAGGCAGAAGCCCTTAGCTCTACTCTCTCCGCTTCCGGATCCAGATCAGTCTGGGCGGCAGCATTACATCTCCAAGTCCTGCAAGTGGCTAGCTGGGCTTCCGGGCGGCCAGCTGGGAGAAGTCAGTGTGCTCCAGTGAATCCAGCGGGCCCCAGCGGGAGCCTTCGGGTGCCTGCTTTGGGTTCTGAACAGCCTGGGCAGCAGCACACTGTCTACAAGCAGTGCAGGAGGTAAGCTGTGCACCAGAGGCCAACTGGGAAGGGGCAGCTTGCACTGGTGAGTCCAGCACTGACAAGATAAACTAACACCAGTGAGATCTAGATGGCAAAAGGCAAACGCAGGAACGTCACTAACAGAAATCAAGGCAATATGGCAACATCTGAACCCAATTCTCCTCTACCAACATGTCCTGGATACCCCATCACACCAGTAAAACAAGATTTGGATTTAAAATCACTGGTCATGATGCTGGTACAGGAACACATGAAGGTCATACATAAAGAAATTCAGGAGACAATGGATCAAAAGGTAGAAGCCCTTGCAAGGGAAACACAAAAATCATTGAAAGAAATCCAGGAGAATACAAAAGCCAACAAGGAGGAAATGCAAAAAACACTTAAAGAAATACAGGAGAACTTTGCTCAACAGGCTGAGGTCATGAAAGACGAAACACAAAAATCTCTTAAAGAAATACAGGAGAACTTTGGTCAACAGGCTGAGCTCATGAAAGAGAAAACACAAAAATCTCTTAAAGAATTACAGGAAAACACAAACATGCAAGTGAAGGAGCTAAGCAAAACCATCCAGGATCTAAAATCAGAAGTAGAAACAACTAAGAAAACTCAAAGGGAGACAACTTTGGAGATAGAAAGCCTTGGGAAGAAATCAGGGGACAGAGATACAAATATCAACAACAGAATACAAGAGATAGAAGAAAGAATCTCAGATGCTGAAGATTCCATAGAAACCATGGACTCAACAGTTAAAGAAAATGCAAAATGCAAAAAGCTTGTAACCCAAAATATCCAGGAAATCCAGGACACAATGAGAAGACCAAACCTAAGGATTATAGGCATAGAGGAGAGTGAAGATTTACAACTTAAAGGGCCAGCAAATATCTTCAATAAAATTATGGAAGAAAACTTCCCTAACCTAAAGAGAGAGATGCCCATGAATATACAAGAAGCCTACAGAACTCCAAACAGACTGGACCAGAACAGAAATACTTCCCGTCACATAATAATCAAAACACCAAATGTTCTAAACAAAGAAAGAATACTAAAGGCAGTAAGAGAAAAAGGCCAAGTAACATATAAAGGAAGACCTATCAGAATCACAGCAGACTTTTCACCTGAGACTATGAAGGCTAGAAGGTCCTGGGCAGATCTCATGCAGACTCTAAGAGAACAC
Organism: Apodemus sylvaticus; assembly: GCF_947179515.1. Classification (NCBI taxonomy): domain Eukaryota; kingdom Metazoa; phylum Chordata; class Mammalia; order Rodentia; family Muridae; genus Apodemus; species Apodemus sylvaticus. The sequence goes on along the minus strand of NC_067477.1, from coordinate 102,493,727 downwards.
AAATGCCAACCAAAACTACTATATCCAGCAAAACTCTCAATCACCATAGATGGAGAAACTAAGATATTTCATGACAAAACCAAGTTTACCCAATATCTATCCACAAACCCGGCCCTAAAAAGGATAATAGGAGGACAACACCAATACAAGGAGGGAAACTTCACCCTGGAAAAAGCAAGATAGTAACCTTTCATCAAACCCAAAAGAAGTTAAGCATTCAAATTTAAAAAATAACGTCAAAAATGATAGGAAGTAACAATCACTATTCCTTAATATCTCTTAACATCAATGGACTTAATGCCCCAATAAAAAGACACAGACTAACTGAATGGATACGTAAACAGGACCCTACATTTTGCTGCTTACAGGAAACACACCTCAGGGTCAAAGACAAACACTACCTTAGAGTAAAAGGCTGGAAGACAATTTTACAAGCAAATGGTCTCAGGAAACAAGCTGGAGTAGCCATTTTAATATCAGATAAAATTGACTTTCAACCCAAAGTCATCAAAAGAGACTCTGAGGGACACTTCTTGCTGGTCAAAGGAAAAATACAAAAAGAAGAACTGACAATCCTGAACATCTATGCCCCAAATGTAAGGGCACCCTCTTTTGTAAAAGAAACTTTATTAAAACTAAAAGCACACATTGCACCTAACACAATAATTGTGGGTGACTTCAACACTGCACTTTCCTCAATGGACCGATCAGGAAAACAGAAACTAAACAGGGACACAATGAAACTAATTGAAGCTTTGGACCAATTAGATTTAACAGATATATATAGAACATTCTATCCTAAAACAAAAGAATATACCTTTTTCTCAGCACCTCATGGTACCTTCTCCAAAATCGACCATATAATTGGTCACAAGACAGACCTCAACAAATATAAGAAGATCGAACTAATCCCATGCCTCCTATCTGATCACTATGGAGTAAAAGTGGTCTTCAATAGCAACAGAAACAACAGAAAGCCCACATACAAGTGGAAACTGAACAATACTCTACTCAATGATACCTTGGTCAAGGAAGAAATAAAGAAAGAAATTAAAGACTTTTTAGAACACAATGAAAATGAAAACACAACATACCCGAATCTATGGGACACAATGAAAGCAGTGCTAAGAGGAAAACTCATAGCCCTGAGTGCCTCCAAAAAGAAAATGGAGAGAGCATACATTACCAGCTTAATGACACACCTGAAAGCCCTGGAACAAAAAGAAGCTATTTCGCCCAGGAGGAGTAGAAGGCAGGAAATCATCAAACTCAGGGCCGAAATCAATCAAGTAGAAACAAAGAGAACCATACAAAAAATCAACAATACCAGGAGCTGGTTCTTTGAGAAAATCAACAAGATAGATAAACCCTTAGCCAGAATGACCAAAGGGCACAGAGAAAGTATCCAAATTAACAAACTTAGAAATGAAAAGGGAGATATAACAACGGAAACTGAGGAAATCCAAAAAATCATCAGATCCTACTACAAGAGCCTATACTCAACACAACTGGAGAATCTGGAGGAAATGGACAATTTCCTTGACAGATACCAAATACCAAAATTAAATCAGGACCAACTAGACCATCTAAACAGTCCCATAATGCCTAAAGAAATAGAAGGAGTCATAGAAAGTCTTCCAACCAAAAAAAGCACAGGACCAGATGGCTTCAGTGCAGAATTCTACCAGACCTTCAAAGAAGAGTTAACACCAATACTCTTCAAACTATTCCACAAAATAGAAACAGAAGGAACACTACCCAATTCCTTCTATGAAGCCACAATTACGCTGATACCAAAGCCACACAAAGATCCAACAAAGAAAGAGAACTTCAGACCAATTTCCCTTATGAACATCGATGCAAAAATACTCAATAAAATTCTTGCCAACCGAATCCAAGAACACATCAAAACGATCATCCACCATGATCAAGTAGGCTTTATCCCAGGAATGCAGGGTTGGTTCAATATACGGAAATCCATCAATACAATCCACTACATAAACAAACTCAAAGAACAAAACCACATGGTCATTTCATTGGATGCTGAAAAAGCATTTGACAAAATTCAGCATCCCTTCATGCTTAAAGTCTTGGAGAGAACAGGAATTCAAGGCCCATACCTAAACATAGTAAAAGCAATATACAGCAAACCGGTAGCCAGCATCAAACTAAATGGAGAGAAACTTGAAGCAATCCCACTGAAATCAGGGACCAGACAAGGCTGCCCCCTTTCTCCTTATCTTTTCAATATTGTACTTGAGGTACTAGCTCGGGCAATTCGACAACATAAGGAGGTCAAAGGGATACAAATTGGAAAGGAAGAAGTCAAACTATCATTATTTGCAGACGACATGATCGTCTACCTAAGTGACCCAAAGAACTCCACTAGAGAGCTCCTACAGCTGATAAACAACTTCAGCAAAGTGGCAGGTTATAAAGTCAACTCAAGCAAATCAGTGGCCTTCCTATACTCAAAGGATAAGCAGGCTGAGAAAGAAATTAGGGAAATGACCCCCTTCACAATAGCCACAAACAGTATAAAGTATCTTGGGGTGACTCTTACCAAACATGTGAAAGATCTGTATGACAAGAACTTCAAGACTCTGAAGAAGGAAATGGAAGAAGACCTCAAAAAATGGGAAAACCTCCCATGCTCATGGATCGGCAGAATCAATATAGTTAAAATGGCCATTTTGCCTAAAGCACTATACAGATTCAATGCAATACCCATCAAAATCCCAACTCAATTCTTCACAGAGCTAGAAAGAGCAATTATCAAATTCATCTGGAACAACAAAAAACCCAGGATAGCTAAAACTATTCTCAGCAACAAAAGGAAATCTGGGGGAATCAGTATCCCTGACCTCAAGCAATACTACAGAGCAATAGTGTTAAAAACTGCATGGTATTGGTACAGTGACAGACAGGAGGATCAATGGAACAGGATTGAAGATCCAGAAATGAACCCACACACCTATGGCCACTTGATCCTCGACAAAGAGGCTGAAAACATCCAATGGAAAAAAGATAGCCTTTTCAACAAATGGTGCTGGTTCAACTGGAGGTCAGCATGCAGAAGAATGCGAATTGATCCATCCTTGTCTCCTTGTACTAAGCTCAAATCCAAATGGATCAAGGACCTCCACATAAAGCCAGACACTCTGAAGTTAATAGAAAAAAAACTGGGGAAGACCCTTGAGGACATCGGTACAGGGAGAAAGTTTCTGAACAGAACACCAATAGCGTATGCTCTAAGAGCAAGAATTGACAAATGGGACCTCATAAAATTACAAAGTTTCTGTAAGGCAAAGGACACCATCAAGAGGACAAATCGGCAACCAACAAATTGGGAAAAGATCTTCACCAATCCTACATCAGATAGAGGGCTAATATCCAATATATATAAAGAACTCAAGAAGTTAGACTCCAGAAAACCAAACAACCCTATTAAAAAATGGGGTACAGAGTTAAACAAAGAATTCTCACCTGAAGAACTTCGGATGGCGGAGAAGCATCTTAAAAAATGCTCAACTTCATTAGTCATTAGGGAAATGCAAATCAAAACAACCCTAAGATTTCATCTTACACCAGTCAGAATGGCTAAGATTAAAAATTCAGGAGACGGCAGGTGTTGGAGAGGGTGTGGAGAAAGAGGAACACTCCTCCACTGCTGGTGGGGTTGCAAATTGGTACAACCACTCTGGAAATCAGTCTGGCGGTTCCTCCGAAAACTGGGCACCTTACTTCCAGAAGATCCTGCTATACCACTCCTGGGCATATACCCAGAAGACTCCCCACCATGTAATAAGGATACATGTTCTACTATGTTCATAGCAGCCCTATTTGTAATTGCCAGATGCTGGAAAGAACCCAGGTATCCCTCAACAGAAGAGTGGATGCAAAAAATGTGGTATATCTACACAATGGAGTACTATTCAGCCATTAGAAACAATGAATTCATGAAATTCTTAGGCAAATGGATGGAGCTAGAGAATATCATACTAAGTGAGGTAACCCAGACTCAAAAGGTGAATCATGGTATGCACTCACTAATAAGTGGATATTAACCTAGAAAACTGGAATACCCAAAACATAATCCACACATCAAATGAGGTACAAGAAGAAAGGAGGAGTGGCCCCTGGTTCTGGAAAGACTCAGTGAAACAGTATTCAGCAAAACCAGAACGGGGAAGTGGGAAGGGGTGGGTGGGAGGACAGGGGAAGAGAAGGGGGCTTGCGGGACTTTCGGGGAGTGGGGGGGCTAGAAAAGGGGAAATCATTTGAAATGTAAATAAATTATATCGAATAATAAAAAAAAAATGGGAAAACCTCCCATGCTCATGAAAAAAAAAAAAAAAAAATAATACAAGTGTTCAAAGCTGATTACTTTCTAACTCTTGTGTTTTATCAGAATCTATTCATGTGAGCGTGCTTATGCCTACTGTAATTTCATGTCTAGTGAACTATGTAGTGCAGAAAAAAAGCGCTGACAGTGGTTACTAAGTGTCTGCATCTGGTAACAGCAGGGCAAGAGATAGAAATCAGTCATGGGTGTACACTTACACCATGAGAATGGGCAAATGCTATACAGTTTGACTTTCTCGACCGTGCAGGTTCATGAAAAAAACTACGAGAAAATGTAAATACAGATTAAACCTATACACCTGTCTTTTTGACAGCTGAAGCTCTGTGAATTATCAATCTGAGCAATAGGAGTGAATATTCTCACAACATTTGAGAACAATTACCCAGTCAGCAAAGAAGTTGCTCATGCTGTAAACAAATGAGTGAAGTTCTGACTCACTTCGTTACTGTTTGGCTTTCATCTTCCCTGTTAAGATGAGCGAAGACCTCAAGTAGCACCCGTGTTGTAGCTATCCTTGGCTGTCAATTGAAACTGCATTTTGTCTACGAGTTCAAGGGTCTAGCAAAGTCAAGAAAAGCATACTGTGAGAAACAATCCCCCGTGTGGAATTTGCAGCAAAGATGATTGTATGTTTTATTAATTGTAAACTGTTCACTAAATACATTTTTCTGTCAGCAAGATGACATGAAATTTTTCAGAGTGCTGAATGTCAAATAGTTACCCACATCTCACTGTCCAACATTCCATGCTTATGGACCAGTCTTTGTACATATGCTTTGACATTTCTGTCTTCTCAAATGTCCCGGAGAACTAACAATCTCTTGGAGCATTGAGGAAGGAAGCAATTTGACATTATGGTTTTCTTGATTATTTTTTTTTCTGAACTGATAGAGTAAATTATTGTCTAAGAAGACATAGTACAGCTAGCCAGACTGAACTAACTCGACAATAATGACACAAGACCCTGAGTTGTAAGACTCATTCATTCACCAAGTAATTTTTGGCCTATCATCACTATACATAGTTGCATTAAGAGGCAGGAATAGGGCTGGAGAGATGGCTCAGCAGTTAAGAGCACTGACTGCTCTTCCGAAGGTCCTGAGTTAAAATCCCAGCAACCACATGGTTGTGACATGTGGCTCTCAGCCATCTGTAATGAAATCTGATTCCTTCTTCTAGAGTGTCTGAAGACAACTACAGTGTACTTAATATAATAAATAAATAAACTTTGAATATAGAAAAGAAAAAAAGAGGCAGGAATAATATTATATGATAGACACAAGAGTTTAACTATTACCTCATAGAAAGTGACCATCATGTATAAAATGCTGGATTCCAGGCAGGGTTTCTACTTAAACATGAGTATCAAAATACCAGTGGGAGGAGATACAGAGACAAAATGTGGAGCAGAGACTGAAGGACAGACCATCCAGAGACTGCCCCACCTGGGGATTTATCCCATATACAATACAGTCACCAAACCTAGACACTATTGTGGATGCCAACAAGTGCTTGCTGAGAGGAGCCTGATGCAGCTGTTTCCTGAGAGGCCCTGCCAGTACCTGACAAATACAGAGGTGGAAGCTCTCAGCCAACCATTTGATTGGAACACAAGGTCCCCAATGGAGGAGCTAGAGAAAGGACTGAAGGAGCTGAAGGGGTTTGCAGCCCCATAAGAGAAACAACAATATGAACCAACCAGTATCCCCAGAGCTCCCAGGGACTAAACCACCAACCAAAGAGTACACATGGAGGGGCCCATGGCTCCAGCTGCATATGTAGCAGAGGATGGCCTGGCGGGACATCAAAGGTAGGAGAGGCCCTTGGTTCTGAGAAGGTTTGATGACACAGTATAGGTAATGCCAGGACAGGGAAGCAGGAGTGGGTGGGTAAGGGGGGGTGTGATAGGGGGTTTTCAGAGGGGAAACCAGGAAAGGGGATAACATTTGAAATGTAAATTAAAAATTTTAATTAAAAAAAAAGGTGGAGAGGTAGGAATGATAGCTCAGTAGTTAAGTGCACATACTGTTCTTGTAGTAGACTCAAGTTCAGTTCCCCAGAAACTTTATCGGTGGCTTAAAACCAACTCTGACTCTAGCTTCAGGGGATCTGATAGTTTCTTTGAGCCACTAGGAGTATCTGCCCTTGTGTGCACATATCCACATAAAGATACATACATATCCATGTAATTGAAATTAAGCAAATATTTTTTAAACTAAAAACCAACTGAACAAACAAAAAAATATACCAAACATCATGATTTCTAGTATGTTGATTTTGGGACTTTTTTTTTGCTCTGAGATAACAAAACATTTTCACCATCTGTAAAGAATGTATGTTTGAGGTTGGGGAAATTTCAACTGTCACTTAAAAATGTAGTCCCTGACTGCTTTCAGAGAGTGAGAAGTTGAACGAGCCATTCATCAGCATGGCCCAAGCAGGCCCAAGCAGGCCCAAGCAGGCCCAAGCAGGCCCAAGCAGGCCCAAGCAGGCCCAAGCAGGAGAAGACCACTCCTGGAGCCAGAAAGGTCTTAGACAGAAAGGTATCAGAACAGACAGAATGTGAAGAGTTGCCTAAAAACAGAGCTGGAAGCTTGGGAAAGCATCCTTGCTTAGCAGTTTACTAAGGCCTGTAACCAGATCTGTAAATAGAACCCCAGGGTTGCAGGGGAGGCTTCTGCAGAGTGGAATCTACCTCTTGACTCATATGTGAACTTATCCTTGCAGAATGTGGCTGTCTTTGAATTTGATTGACGGTTGATATTTAACATTATTTGTGTATACACTTATGTGAACCTTAACTATTCTATTTTGAGATATTCAGATATAATTAGCATCTTCTACATGTGTGATTCTGAGGAGTTGTGAGTTCTGTGTTACAGTCTTAGTAGCAAAACATAAACACAGCAGTTTCCTCTCAGGGAATGAGGGAGTAGTGAGGTCTACACCAGGGATGACCATGAATCTGGTCCTAATCTGAGCATGCTTGGTTTTTTTTAGCTTTCTATTTCACTTTCTTTTGTGAATGTTTTTCTCCTTCCAACTCTTCTCTTCCTCTTTTCTCTTCCCCTCCCTCTTTTCTTCACTTCCTTTGATTTCTGTAACACATACATTATAATGCTTGCAGTAATCTTTAGGTAAAATCCCCACTGTGTTCCCATGAGCAATACGTGATTGAATTATGAACAATGTGCTGGGAGAGACCATGTCATGGTGGGACTCTGGCCAGCAGGGAAGTGTCAGGGAAGCAGAGGGTGGTAACTTCTGGAACTCCACCCTCCACTGGAATGAGGTACAGAGAGGACAGGAAGCCAAATCCAGCTACAAAGCCGTAGAGGAAGTGGCCATGGCCAGGATAAATATAGTCTTCTAAAGAATTCCGCAAACAGAAGGGAAGGCTTATACCTTGCCTTCCTCACCCTTCTCTTGGCCTACAGAAAATGTGGGCCACAGTGCTTGACTCCTAAGGAGCTCAACACTCCAATGTGTGGGAAAAGGAGCCATCCTCACTCACAGAATATGGAGTATTAAGCCAGCAGTAGGACTTTCAGGTGGGCATATGTGCATTATGACAGGTAAAACATGTGTATCTGAGTCAGTGGTTCTCAACCTTCCTAATGCTGTGACACTTTAATGCATTTCCTCTTATTTTGGTGACCTCCCCACAACCATAAAATAATTTTCATTGATACTACATAACTATAATTTTGCTACTATTGTGAATCATAATGTACGTGTCTGATATGCAGGCTATTTGATATGCAACTCCTATGAAAAATACCATTTAACTCCAATGGGGTGGCAACCCATAGGTTGAGAAACAGTGACGTAAATCAACTAAATGACCTTCAGGCCACAGAACAGAGAAGACATGAGGATTTGGGGTGGGGATTCAAGCCACACACAGAAGTCCAGTTGTGGTATCAGGGAACTGACAGGATACATTAAAGTACTAAACAAAGGAGCGACCCCCAAAGCATTAAAGTAGCTATGTCGACCAGATTGAAATATTCCATGGGAGGAAAAAAAGGAGGGAGGCTCAGGAAATGCACGCTAAAGCTGTAAAACCTCTTAAGAAAGTTATGACTCTGGGCTGGAGAGATTATGGCTTGGTATGCTGCTTCTGCAGGGGACCTGAGTTCAGTGTTCAAACACACATCTGATAGCTCAGAACCTTCTGTGACTCTGGTTACAAGGGATCTGATGCCTCTGACATCCACAGATACACATAGACACAGACATATCACGCACGGTTAAAAATAATAAAAATAAATCATTTAAAGAATGTTGTAAGGCTCACAAGGGCCCTCGCTGGAGTTATGAAGGCAATAACCAGTTTCTGCAAAGAGAAAACACATTCTCAGAGCTGCCTACCAGTTGTGAAGGGAACTCGTTGGTACAGTTTTCTTACATCATTTACTCTGTTGCAGCAGACTTTTGTTAATGCAAATTACCCATCTTCCTATGAAAAATACAATAAGCTTATCAGTATCAGGCTACAGTTATATTGAATTCTTCCACTGATCTGGTACTGATGATCTGTCTGAGGCGAATCTGCTTTATTTCTGTCTTCCCAGAAGCAGGAGTGATGGTAATACAGACAGCATCCAGTACAAACAACATCCAAAAGAAACAACATCCAAAAGAAACAACATCCAAAAGAAACAGCCTCTAATACAAACGGCAACCAAATGGTCTCTCCCTGTGTTACATCTACATCTACACTGAAATAGGCAATGTGATTGCAATGTCCCCATCACTTCTACAACAAACCATTAAAGGGGATAAACTGAATTGTAATATAGCTGACAAAATTCATTAGATGCCCAAAAAGGAAATTTTTCCTTAATTTAGCCTGGCTCCAAAGTTACAGATCTGCCTCTGACAGAGTTCTTGTATGGCTTAGTTCCAGTAACAACTGCAACAAGCTTCAGTCAGGTCTCTGAATAAAGATATAAAGGGCCGGGCAGTGGTGGTGCACGCCTGTAATCCCAGCACTCTGGGAGGCAGAGGCAGGTGGATTTCTGAGTTCAAGGCCAGCCTGGTCTACAGAGTGAGTTCCAGAACAGCAAGGGCTATACAGAGAAACCCTGTGTCAAAAACAAAAACAAAAACAAACAAACAAAAAGATATAAAGGAAAATGATTGGAGACAAGAAATGAAGTTGATAGGAAAATTTATCTTTGTTCTTTGCAGGACAAATGTAGACCAGTTAGAACGGAGACTGGCTCACATTTAGGAATGTTTTCCAGACAGGCTTATTGTTGGGTCTGCTGGTCATTTATATTGGGTTCACCACATCTGGATGAAACCCTCTGATATGCCCATGGTGTCTTTTAAGAGATTAATACATATGTGTATGTCATGTCTCCCACAAAGGGGTTAGAGAGTGACATAGTTTCAAAAAAAGTTATATTCATTCTTCTCCCTTTATATTCATTCTTCTCCTGAAAAGTTACAGATGGTGATTATGTCTCTATCTAGGTTGTTAATATGCAAAGGCTGTCTCAAAGACATACTTGCTGGGCTGGAGACTCAGAGGACACACTATACACTCATTTTTCGTGTCCTTTAATATCTTCAGATGAGCACAGCTCTGGAAAACTGACTCATTGCAGGGACACTTCCCAAGGCTGTCACAGCATTATAAATGCCTTTTCTACATTCCAGTGTCCCCTATACTTGAAATAAAAAAAAATGTCCCTCAGGTAGGTGAATGGAAATACTACATGTGACCTAGTTTAAAAATACATCATCTTTATGTCTTTCTTTCCACTGATGAGACTCTTTCACCATAAGGTAGTGGAATCCTTACAAGTATATGCCTTCCATCTTCCAGGAACTCCAACCCACCCAGGAGGACAGGCAGAGGGCAGGGTAACAGGGACAGGTAGAGGGAAAGAAGCCAGGTTTTCACCCTCCGTTGCTATTTTTATCTTCTGATTATAGTAGATGAAGAAGATAATTCTGAGGCATGAAGCCTCTTTCCTGAACATGCACAGCACACAAATGACACAGTCCCACTTACTTCCTTGGTGGTATTAGATGGAGGGATTTTCAGGGAGATCTAGGTGTCCAGTCTTTTAAAAATAGAACTTCTATTTTACACTTCTTATGTGGCTTTTTTCCTTTCTTGAAGTAAAAAAAATAGAAAGTTAATATAAAAAACATTTCCTGTATCTTCAGGGAATCTTAGATGCATAAGACTTAGTTCCTAGGGGGAAAGGGGAACATAAGATGACAGCAGCTGCCCTGTGAGGACTAGAGATCTGGGTCTACTCTTGCTCACTGGTCCCTTGTCTAATACAGAGGGACACTGGGATTCCTGGTACATTCCTCCTGCAGATGTACTTTCTAGACAAGAGGATCTTACAAGGCTCCCATAGTTTCAGGGCTGGATAGACTAGGTTGTTGTGGTTTGAATGTGCTTGGCCTAGGGAGTCACACTACTTGGAGTAGGTGTGGTCTTGTTGGTTTGTCACTGTGGGCATGAGCTTTAAGAGCCTCTTCCTAGCTACCTGGAAGCCAGTCTTTACTTGTTTGACTTCAGAATAAGATGTAGAACTCTCAGCTCCTCTAGTGGCATGCCTGCCTAAACATATAATAATGGACTGATACCTCTGAACCTGTAACCAAGCCCCAATTAAAAGTTTTCCTTATAAGAGTTGCCTTGGTCATGGTATATCTTCACAGCAGTAAAACCCTAAGACAGCTATGGTCTAACCTCCAGAATTACCTCTGTCTACAACTATGCTTGCCTCTCTGTCTCTCTCTCTCTGTGTCTCTCTCTGTCTCTCTCTGTCTGTCTCTCTCTCTCTCTCTCTCTCTCTCTCTCACACACACACACACACACACACACACACAGAGAGAGAGAGAGAGAGAGAGAGAGAGAGAGAGAGGCTGATTATCTTGTTTTCTACCCCTGCTGTAGACCTAGTTGCTTAATAGCTAGTCACTGACCATGCCAAAAGAAACACTGGTTTATCCCAGGATCTGGTACACCATACAGCAACTTATTCTGAGCCACTCCAGTGAGTACTCCCAAACCAGAGTGGAAAACAGCCCTAGTGGCTTCCAGTTCGACTCTCTTTCTGTGTAAACACAAGAGAAGGTTGAAGTCATGAAATTAATGACTTACTGGACCTAGTGCAGCCTGAACTAGAAACCATGCTTTGATAGAATCTACCCTGAGCATGGTAACAAGTCCTCTAGGGGACAGGGTTGTGGTAGTTCTACAGCACTGTCACATTTTCCCACTCATCTGAATTACAACGAATATTAACTTTACAGGCAGGATACTTCGAGTTACTTTTTCAATTGCATTATAATATGATCTCTTCAGTCACGGTGCCCTTACACAGTGTGACACGACCTGCAGAACAAAAATTCGCATTCCCCTTGTGCAGCCAAAGATGTTCTCTTTGCAGAAGGAAGTCACTTTCCCAGGGTGGAATAGTGAAGCATGCACAGAACTGGATATAAAATAAATTCAACCTTTACTTTTTTGCCTTCACTTTTTTAAAATATGTCCAGATATTATCTCATATAGGAGCACAGCAATCCCATTCCCTCTAGACTGACTTCATTTCCGTTGCTACAGAGCAGTGGGAGCTGAGTGAGCGTATTGGAAATACCATCCAGAAATCATGAGCATGGCAGAGTTGTGCTTTTCGTCTGAAACAGAGATGGACGGTGCACAATTGAGGTAGATGGGGGAACTGTTCAAAAGAAATCATTTTCTGGCTCAACCGTAAAATGAAATAAAGCGAAGCTGTCAAGTGTATGAGGTCAAGGCTGACTGCTGTCCATAGAACTTGCTTTTGTTCACTGGGTCCGCCTTATCACGAAACCGTGGTACTTGCTGCTGTGTTGTAGTCACGAAGCATCTAAAAGACTCATGAACCAACGTAGGAAACAAGAAGAATCTACAAATACTATTTCTGTTGAAAAGCAACAGAACAGAAGCCCTGAAAATACTGAAGATGTTAGTTTTTAGAGGGCCCTGCTGATGAGCCAGCCATTACAGTTTCCTCTCCCCATATTAGAAAATACTACCAGAAGTAAAATGATTGCACTGTTGGCCAAGGGGGTGACGTTTCTGTACCTCTGCCATGCAGTTGGAGTTATTAGGAGCCACGGTGCACTTTAGGGGGCATCTGAAATCTCCTGTTTTGGCGAAGTTCAGCTGAGTTACTGCAGCTTTCACCTCTGGCTAGCCAGAGCGACAACTGGAGCCCAGGCCCACCTGCTGCTCCTCATCCCTAACTGGACTCCGTGCATGCATGGCTGGGACAATGTCCCACTTGCTCCTCTGAATAAACAGGATACAGTTTACCCACTTCTTCCAAATGGCAACCTGAGAGATTGCCATTTGAAACCTAAAATTTGTCTTGCTTGAAATTAAAGAAAGTTGGATTAGAGGAGATTCTTCTCTTTGTGGGAGCCTACTTGTAGGAAAATAATCGTAGTGATGCTGAAACCAAAAGTAAGGGAGCTCTGGAATGACTGTGGAGGTGAACAATGGAAAGGAGGGGGAGGTAGAGGGAGGGGGAGGTATATACCAGCAGATAGGGCTGAAAGCAGTCTGGTCCCAGGGAGCTCAGAGGCCACACATAGTAAGCCTCCTGTTTCCATTCTCATTCTAGGGCAGAAAATGTGAAATACAAGCTAAAGTCAGGACAGACCTTGGTCAACCTAATACAGCCAGAGAACAGGCTGTAGGTCACACAGGATTCCTGGAGGTTTTGAGGTGATCTAGAGCCCAGATATGCCATCAATTAACCATGCCTATGTGCCCTGAATTGGGGATATCCTTAAGGATTCACACTATTGCCAAATCCGGAGACTCGGGGAGTCTCAGGAAACTGGAAAACTGCAGAGTATGTCATTTCCTCCTGTGTAAATCCCAAAGTACTTCTCGAGGAAGGATACAGAAAGCCCCTGAACTCTGTTTGGGAAATAGAAGATAGATTTCAAATCAAGGCTTCAGAAAGATCCAGAAGGAATCAGAAAAGCCATCAACCATGACGACTCACTTGAACTAATTTTTTTATACAAATAGCCTCATGAAACCTGCCTAATCTTCATCCTGCATAACTCCAGCAATCACAAGGTTGCTCACTGCCTCCAAAATACTCCATGATTTTATGACCTAGCATTCACAAAGTCTCTCTTTTTTTTTCTGTTTTTATTAGATACTTAATTTACATTTTAAATGTTATCCCCTTTTCTGGTTTCCCCTCTGAAAACACCCTATTCCATCTCCCCTCCCCCTACTCATCAACCCATCCACTCCTTCTACCCTGTCCTGGCATTCCCCTATACTGGGGCATCCAGCCTTCTCATGGCTAAGGGCCTCTTCTCCCTTTGATGACCAACATGGCCATCCTCTGCTTGAGCTTCGTTTGGTCTGTGAATTGTGTATTGGGTATTCCAAGCTTCTGGGCTAATATCCACTTATCAGTGAGTACATACCATGTGTATTCTTTTGTGATTGGGTTACCTTACTCAGGATGATATTTTCTAGTTCCATTCATTTGCCTAAGAATTTCATGAATTCATTGTTTTGAATAGCTGAGTAGTATTCCATTGTGTAAATATAGCCATTTTCTATAAGCATTGCTCTGTTGAAGGACATCTGGGTTCTTTGCAGCTTCTGGCTCTTACAAATGAAGCTGCAGCAGGGCAGTGGTGGTGCACGCCTTTAGTTCCAGCACTTGGGAGGCAGAGGAAAGCGGATTTCTGAGTTCGAGGCCAGCCTGGACTACGGAGTGAGTTCCAGGACAGCCAGAACTATACACAGAAACCTTGACTCGAAAAACTACAAAAATAAATAAGTAAATAAATAAATAATAAAAAAATAAAGCTGCTATGAACATAGTAAAGCATGTGTCTTTATTACATGTTAGAGAATCTACTGGGTATATGCCCAGGAGTGCTATACCTGGGTCCTCCTATAATGCAATGTTCAATTTTCTGAGGAACCACCAAACTGATTTCCAGAGTTGTTGTACCAGCTTGCACAGCAGACTAAGCCTGCCTTTCCCTGAACATCCATTCATTGACCTCAAAGCTCTCTAGGTCACACCAGATACTCTCTCCCTTCTCCAGTAGCTCTTTCCATGCTTCTGCTCAGAAAAGGCACGGCCAATGAAAGTGGCCTCGGCTCAGTGCAGTTGGATAAGTGTCCTTCCTCTCATCTCGTTATCACCCCCAAAAGATTAAAGATCTCAGATAAAATAATTCCTGCCATTCAAATACAACTGGTTATTTTTTTAAAAAAAAAACATAGCTCTAAGCCCAACTCTTATTCCATTCTATTAAGGGGAAGCTCGACCCACAGGAGTGAATGCATACCTGGTGCTCTAAACTAGATCAAACATCCATGTGGGGAGGTTGTTGACCCTAGGGATGACCTCCCTATTATCGAAAAGCTAAACTGACCTGGTGTCATATTGCCAGTTACCTATTAGTTATATCCATAGACAAATGCGGTTTTTACTCTTAATCCAACAACATCTCTTTGAAGTGAACAATAGTGAGAGCAGAGACTCGGGGATGCTCCAAGTATTTTGAATAAATGATGGATAAGTATTTATCCTGAAACAGGACATTGATGTCATGCCCTCTAAGTCTCAGGAAATATCGCAGAAGAAGGAATTGAAAGAATGTAGGGGCAAGAAACTAAGGAGAAGAGACACAGAATGTTCTCCTCAGGACATGACCCAACCACTACAGACATGATCTCATAGCACTAGACCTGCAAAACCTGGGCTTGTCAAAACCCATGTGGCAGAGGGGCTCCTAAGGCCCTAAAGCTCCCTCCTCAACTACTGTCAACTAATTGGTTCCTGGGAAGAGACAGAGCGACGTCTGAGCCCATCAGGATTTAACAGATAGCTCTAGACTCATGGCCACACAGATGGTTCTAGTTAAAATCAGTGGGTAACAAAAAAAAAATGGCATGAACTATGGAAGGGCGATCCTAGCAAAAAGGGGAGAATAATCAGTATGTGAAGGAATTAATAGAGAACAGAAACAGAGCAAAGTTACCAAAAAACACACTGAAAATGAAACACTTATAAAAACAAATATTTAAAAATTTTTATAAAATTATAAAAATATAAACAATTATAAAAATAAAAATAAATTATAGTGGCATGGAATTAAAGTGAATTGAACCCTAATTTTTGGATCATGAACTAGCAATCACACAGCCTTTACAGATACGTCCATCTTAGAGGCCATTCTGAGAATTATTTGTCTATGATAGATGACTTGTGATTGGTCCACACCCATCCTCTTAGCCTTTCAAGTTCATAAGCAGGATCAACAGCAATCAGGTCCCTCCTTTTAGACGCAATATAAGGAAGATTCAAAAGCAGATTTCTCTCTGAATCTAATCATACACAATTCTATTTTTCCTTGCAAAAGTACGTTTTTACAGAGATTACATAAACATTTAATGGGTCACAGAGCATCTATGAGCTTATTAAATATGTAAGAAAGGCAAGAAGGCTTTTAAATGTAAAAAAAATATATTAAATACAAAGGAATAGTTTTGTTGTTGTTTTGTTACAAAGGTTGTATAATCTTGTTCTCAGTTTGTGCATTCATTCGCCAGCACTGGTGAGGCTTCTAGCAGTTTCCAACAGAACCCAAAACGAACACCTGCTTTCCCTCCTTGCTGATGAGCACTTGCCTACAGAACAGTAAGGCCTGTGAAAAGGTCATTAATTATACAGACCTGAAGAATCATAGCCCCAAAGAGTGTTTTGCTTGAGTAATCTTAACTTCTTTCTTTCCAAAGTGAATTTGATAAGTATCTTTTTATTTTATCAGTTATCCCCTCCCCCAACTGAATATATCTCTGCATTTATTTTTATTAAAAACATTTTTAACACCAGCAATAAAGATTCAATTGTTTCCTCCAGATAGACTCTTCAATGAGCTGGTTTATGGCTGAAGCTAATGAGCTGTTCTGCATTTCTCCAGTAAAACACTCTTGGTTGGAAAACCTAAAGTGATCCCTTTAATGTGTAAATGAGTAAATGTCTCTCCAAGGGAAGACTCAGCCTGACAGATTTACACATGTGGAGAGAATGTTCATTATCCCAAAGATGACAGGACAAGAGATCCTCTAGTGATCCATGGGTAATAGATTTCTAAAGTAATTCCACAAAGAATACATCATGATAAAATAATGCAGTATGTGCATGAATGAAAACAGATGTCTTAGGAAAACTGCTCTTTTCAAATGCACGTGCATAGCTTATTACTTGGGCTACATGGACATCCCACAGATGTTCCGAAAGGGTTAATGTGACTAGCCAGAGAAAGATTTATTTTGACTGAATAAATGACAATAAAATAAATGTCATGGTTTTCTGGTGTTGAACTTATTATTTAAGTCACATTCTTTCCTTTCCAGGGCTTACTTATCATGTGGAGACTACTCCTGATGATTCTGAGAACACATCTAAGCAACTGTGGCAAAAAGCCTTCACCCTAAACAAAAACTTGGATTTGCTGATATGGAAAATATATAGCTATGTATATCTGTGTATCTAAATCTCATCTTCCACATCTATTCAATGCCTTTTGTCCTCAAAGAGTCCAGAAACTATTAAGGCATTCTGAAGTAGTAAAACCTCTAGTTGCTGAAATCCATTTTCCTAAGACAGTTTTTAAGTCAATTTTCTGTGAAATGGGTGTGGTCAGACCCAATGGAGGTAGTCAAGGGTCTCCCAGTGGCCATCTCATAGGGTCTTCAAAAGGAAACTGGTGAGGGCAGATGTACAGAAATATCTACATCTTTAGGCCTGAGCAATCCTTTGAAGGAGAACGGTGTGCGGGCTTGATGGCCTAGGAAGCACCTGGAAGATGTGACCATTCCACATGGGTCCCCTTCTAGGAACGTTGATCATTTCTATTGTCATTGTGCCTGAGATATCTCACCTCCACCTCTCAGCCCTGTCCTAAACTCTACAATGTGACCATACTGCATTAGAGATAGATTCTAAGTGTCTTTTGCCTGGGATGCCCCTTCTGTTGCCTGAACTAATTCTTTTAAAGATTAGTACAGGGATCATCTCTTGCAGAAACTCTCTCTCACTCTCTCTCTCTCTCTCTCTCTCTCTCTCTCTCTCTCTCTCTCTCTCTTTCTCTCTCTCTTCCCCCTCTCCTTGTGCGGGTGTTTGTGTGTATTTGTATATATACACACAAGTCAGAGGTCAGCCTTACATATCATTCCTCAGGACAACAATCTACTTTGGTTTTGGTTTTGGTTTTGTTTTGTTTTGTTTTGTTTTGTTTTGTTTTGTTTTGTTTTGTTTTGTTTTGTTTTGTTTTGTTTTTGAAACAGAGTGTCTGACTAGGTTGGGACTCCTCCCTGGCCAGCCACCCCAATACATCTGTTTGTTTTTACCTTCTCAGCCTCTGGATTCTAAGAAAGCACTAGAACAGCTGTTTTTTGTTTGTTTGTTTGTTGTTTTTGTTGGTTTTTTTTTTTTTTTTTGCAAGAATATCAGAGAGAAGGCTCAGGTCCTCATTCTTAGATGGAAAGCTTTTTCCAACTGAACTATCTACCTACCCTGCTTTCATGACTCTTTAATCATAGTCCCATAGTCCCCAAGACATAACTCTAAGGGAAGGACTAAAGAACAGACATGGATGAAAAAACTCTAGAACACTGGTTCTCAACCTTCCTCCTGCTGCAACCCTTTAATATAGTTGTTCATGTTGTGATGAACACAGCCATAAAATTATATCATTGCTACTTCATAACTGTCAAATTGCTTCTGTTATGAACCATAATGTAAATATCTGAAAAGCACGATGTCTGATCTGTGACCCCTCGAGTGGTCACTACACACAGGTTGAGAACCACTGTCTAGGGTCTTTCCTAGGTCAGTTCTTCACACAAGACTATCCCTACAGCACCCGCCACAGAGCATTCCTCTCTTTATTTTAAGGTATAGGACTGAGACACATTGCAGTTTTGTGCCACAGCTTGAAAGTACTGAGCTTTGAACCCCAGGCTTACCAGAGCATTAAAAAAAGCCTCTGACATGCAAATGTCAGTGACAGTGGCTACCCATAAAGTGGCACCATTGCAGGACACCTGTTTAGCCAGAATTAGCCAGTGATTTCAGCTACTGAATATCAATATGGAAGCTTAGAGTATAGGTGCTCTGTTTGGGTGGCCTGTGGCCACCACCTCCATATCTTGAGTTTCCGTTTGTGGATACAGACACAAAGTATCCCACCAGCATCAGAACAGATGATTTCTCTACTACCACTCCACTGAGAAGACACAGATACCAGGCAGGCTGCACGGAAGCAAGGACAGCCATGCTGTATTCTGGCTTCTTGCTATTCTCTCGACCAGAACAAGGGACATGTGAGAAAAGCAGACTGTCAGGCCTTATTTCAGAACAACAGACTCAGATCTCTACTTCATCAGACTCAGGATGATCTTATACACATTAAAGGGAAAGGGGTGGCCTTTCCATTCACAAAGCACCCGGTACAGATAAAAAGAAGCCTCTAAGAGGTCAGGACAGTTGGCTTTGAACCTGTAGCTTACCTTGCTAAAACTAGTCATAATATTCGACCTGCTATCTTTCCATGTAAATTCTTGTGTAGTTTTCCTATTGGCACTAGATACCTCTATTGTTACTTTGGCTTTCCCTCTGACATATGACTTTTCTGTAGTAGATAGGCAGGTAAGATATTTTTAGAAACTAAATGTTTTCATACAAATTGGAGTACAGGAAGTTTATCAAGGTAGGCTTGGTGGGTTTGGATTTTTCTTCAAGAGTGATGAAAGGTTAGGAAGCAGATAAACTGATGTGCCTATAATACAGAGTGGTTATAAACTGTCTATCTGGCCATTAATTGCACAGAGTAGGATTGTTCTTTTCCAATTGTTCAGGACATTAACCTCTTCTAGAATCTCTCTCTCTCTCTCTCTCTCTTTCTCTCTCTCTCTCTCTCTCTCTGTGTGTTTCTCTCTCTCTCTCTTTTCATGATCATCACTATGGAATATATTGATATATGTTGTTCATTACAATATAGCATGCTTCATGCTGCTTAATTCATGCCAGCATTTGCTCCCGTAGAATGATCCTGCTTCTCTCCCTTGATAGTTTGTCCAATCTACCACTCTTCAGCTAAACCCTCTTGTCTTAATTGCATGAGCTCAATTCTCAGTTTCATCTGCTTAAAATATTTTCCCAAATAAAAACCAGTAAGCGTCTACTTTTTTTGGGGGGAGGGGTAAAACCCTTCAAATCTCAAAGTGCACTCCCTTAAGGATTCAGTGCTGCTGATTTCATAGACTCTGTTTCATCGATCACTTTTTAGGGGGATGGGGGGCCGGGGGCGGGGTTGTTAAACAGAAATGAAGTAACTTGATTTCTGTCAGAGTTATTTTGAGATTCAACAGGATCATGTGCAAAAATAAAAATTATAAAAGACTGGGTTATATCTCAAGTGGGTGACAAGCCCTCTGAGGTAGCTACACATGTCCAAATGTCTTCCAGGAAGAAATCATGTCCATGTATCGATGGAAAGAGATCTCCTGGAGATAGACTTCATGACTTCTGCATTTACATGTTTATAACTGATTACATTGTAGCAGTGTAATAGTGAGATGTATCATTCCACGAAAACCACAACTTGAACAGAGGATGCCTTAATGAAAGATTGAATTTCTCTGAAGTATGATTATTTCCTTCTCAAGGGTGGTAAATTCTACTTAGATCATGAAAATATTGTGAATAGAAGGCCATCTGCAGCTGGGAAAAAAAGATGTACACACAGTTTATATAACTGGACCACATCTGCAGATCCCGTCAACAGCTCTTGCATGGAGCCCTGCACTGCACTGACCCACCCCCTTAAGTCCTGTTCAACCTTCCTCTCTTTCCAAGAATGGAATCTTGCCTCATGACCCCCGTGCTTCCTTCATGCATAATTTCCTCTTTGCATGAAAGCTGTGCCAAAATGCCTTCGCTGTTTCCACCACGCAGCTTCTCCGCGTTCCGCTGAAGTTTTCTACTTTACTCTGGGGACTGCAACACCCAATTCCTGACCTTCGCTTGTGGGTTTCACTGTGTGAGTTAGAGCAAGCTTTCAGTATCAACAAATTAACATCAACTGCTTCCCACAGCCTTTCAAATAACAAAGAGTGAGTTCTGAAGCAGGAGTAAGGAATGGCCTGGGTGAAACAGAGAATCTGTTTGCTCTGTAGATGGGTTACCTAATCCCAACAGCTCAGCCCTAAACAGATGTAAATATAAGCAACATTAAATGGACTCCTTACATTTTATATATCGAGAAAGATGAAGAGGTCATGAATTTGAGAGGTGGTAGAGGCAGACACAGGTGAAGGAAAAGTCGATGGAAATGATGTAAACATAGTACTCACCTATAATAAAAGCTTAAATTTTAAATTTAAAAAAAATGTAAGAAATTGCTAGTGTCACGGTTCAAGACAGCCTCTGCTTTCAGGTGAATTCTGGCTCAAAGCCTGCATCCCTCAATTTCAAACTATAGGAACATGATAAATTATTTAAGTGTGTTAGATCTTGGTAACATCCTTTAAGTAGCTAAATAAAATAGAGTTTATTCGGGGATTATCTTGAATATTTTATGAGACAGTTTATCTTCAATGTGGTTGCCATTTTTGTGATTTTAAAAACATGAGTGAAATTGAGTAAAAGGAAAAAAAACCCAATTGTTCAATGTAAAAGATACATCATTTTCAAACAATTCATACATCTATTAACTTATTTTTTATATGGGGGAGGTGCTTATGTCCCACAGTGAAATTGTAGAGGTCAGAACACAACTTGCAGAAGTCTGCTTTTTATCAAACCCATGTCATCAGGCTTGGTGACAACCACATTTACCCACCGGCTAGGTTCTCAACCACAAGAAAATTACCAAAATGATGTGCCCATTCTATGAAAAGCCAATAGAGATGAAAAACTGTGGATCATTTGTTATTTTAAAATTTGGAGAAGAAAGCTTCCTAAGGCTGTAGTCAACACTGAAATGTACTCTATAGTTTCTTGTACTACTGAGACTTGAGGATTAGCTCAAGCTTGGCAGTCAGCTTCCTGGTGGCCAAACAAGAAGAGAAATATAACAAATTGCAAACTACTCAATATCCACAAGGTAAACGATAGACTAGACTTCAGGAAGAGGACATTTGGCTGTCCTCTACTGTCTTTAGCCCCTTGGTTTATTTGTTCTCTTTAGCTGCGTCCTCACAATGTTACAAGATCCTGTTGGAATTTGGTTGGTCCCTTAAAGGTGAAGAATATTTCAGAGTCTCCCCAGCAGAAGTAAATTACCCTCAGAAGGGAGAAGAGCTTCATTTTCCAGCTGGCAAGCAGCTGGTGTGCACACTCGCCTTTTTGATGAATGGAGCCATTACATTATCTGTCCCCTGTATTCTGGACCACCCAGCACCTTCTTGGCATTGTCTTTGCTTGGGAATAATGGTGTCTTTGTTTGGCTTGCCAAACGCTGTTTCTGCAATGTGACCCGCTGGAGAAGAGTTCCTAGCTGAGCAATTTCCTCTTTGAGAGGCTTTGGCCCCTTTTTTGAGTATGGAAGAGCTGTCTAAATAATAGAAAAGTGTTCATCTCCCCGAGGACCCTCAGTGAGTTTAGGATCCCTACATTGCCTCCATCAGCATCTTCCCACTGAGGAAGAACTCTCCCTTGTCTAGACAAATAGCACACATTTTCTCAGCTAAGCCTCTTGGCAAATCTAAAATGCCTAATTTTTGTTACATGGATGAAAAGATTGAAATCCATGGGCAGGAGAACTTAGCCAAGATTACACAGCAGTAGCAAAACAGGAAAGTCATTTCTGTTCTGAAGTCTGTGGTCTTCTGAATGCACAATAATCTCACAGAATAATATTGCATCAAGGGCCCCCAAGAGTCAAGTATTTTGTTCTTTCTCATTTATTCAGTAAGTGCTTAATATCTATCAACATCAATAGACCAAATAGTAACATAGGCCGTAGAATGAAAGAGACATGTATAGTGCTGTTTTGGAATTTTAGTTCCACAGATATAGATAGACAGATGATATGGTTTTAGGACAGTTGATAAACAGTATTCTTTATTTTACCTTATATTCAGGGTCTTTTGAAATACAATCAACCTCAGATAACTACTTTTGAAAGCATCAATAAGCTATGAACCAATGAGTTTATTCTATATTAACCATAAATTATAAAGAATACAGTGGCAGGCCAGATGACTCAGGGGGATAAAGGTTTTCAGTCATACTTGAGTTTGAGACCTGGGACCCACATGGTAAAAGTAAAGAATTAGCTTCTCTAAGTTCTCCTCTGACAAATACACATTCACTGTGCCATGTCATTCTTTATTGAATATATTCAGATCCACTATGGCATATCAAACCACAGAGAAAACCTTTTTTTCTATTAAATATGTACTAAGTATCCTAGGACAGCAGATGCTAGGAAAATGTGGTCTTGAACTCTTCTCATTTGGAGTTTTTCCAAGGGGCATTCATCAGGAGAGTTGAATATGCAAATTCATGTAAGAAAATTGAATACTTTCCTCACATAGATCCAAATCCTTCCTCACTGTCTTTGAAGCCTTGGTAAGCTGGAGGTGACAAATGATTTATGTTTTCAGGAATGACAAAGTCCTTTGGTTTGTGGTGGGGGAGGGAATAGCAAGGTCCATTTGTAAAATGAGCCCTATAACTATAGCAATTGGATATTTTCCTTTGGAATCATGGTTTCCATTCTTTCCGTGCTAAATGCTACTATTCTGATAGATGATAATTGATAATTGAAATATATTTCATCTCTTTGTAGAATTTGTGTCAAACAAAAATGTCTCTATTGACAGATGACTCCACCACCTCTAGGCACGGCCTTGTATATGCCTGCAGTCTTAACAGTCAGGAACATGCGGCAGGGTGATCATAAACGTGAGGAATGCCTTGTCTACAAGTGAGTTCCAGGTCAAAAAGGGATACTTAGTGAAATCGTACCTCAACTGCATTCTACCACAAATGAGAAAAAGAAAACCGACTCCAATTCACTCTAAGTTCAGTAAGTTTGCAGAACCAGAATGTGTTGGTATTCTGTCTAAGCTCCACCCCACACTTACTTGGCAACAGCCAGGTATGCCCCACCCCATAGACCTGGCCCCCTATAAAAGGGGCTACTTGCCCCTCCTCTCTCTCTCATCACTCTTGCCTCTTGGCACTCTCACCTCTCTGCCCCTCTTGGGCTCTCTTCCCCTCCCCACTCTCTCTAGCCTCCACTTCTCTTCTCTCTCTCTCTCTCTCTCTCTCTCTCTCTCTCTCTCTCTCTCTCTGTCTCTCTCTCTCTCTGCCTCTCTAACTCCCATCCTCTGCCCTGAATAAACTCTATTCTATGCCATGTCTGTGTGCATGTGGTCCTTCAGGGGAAAGAGGTGCCTGGGCATGGGCCCGCCTAAGTACCCCTTTCCCCCACACCACCGTGCCACACTCCCTATACCCCTCTCTCTTTTTTTGACCCTTCATTGGTGCTGAAACCCAGGAACAATCCCTTCTTCTCAACATGAAGTTAAGATGTTGCCTGCTTGCTCTTAAGCTCCCCATTGACCCAATCTTTGGACATAACCCAAAGAGCTTTTGTAATTTTGCCCAAATAATCATTGACAAGCTCTTATTTTTCTTTTTGCATAAAAGATAATTGTGACTTCTTCCTTATCATTTTTAAATTCTGTTTTCTCGAGGTAAAAAATTCTAAGCACTTATGGACCATTCTTGCTGCAAATAACTTCAGGATTTGAATGTTGTCGGCCATTCAGTCTCAACTTCACCAGTGCTTTGTCTTTCTTGTGCCTACTCC
This sequence comes from Apodemus sylvaticus, assembly GCF_947179515.1. Classification (NCBI taxonomy): domain Eukaryota; kingdom Metazoa; phylum Chordata; class Mammalia; order Rodentia; family Muridae; genus Apodemus; species Apodemus sylvaticus. The sequence goes on along the minus strand of NC_067477.1, from coordinate 102,469,459 downwards.
GATGCTCAGTTCTTCTTTTACAAGTTCTCCAATGCACTCAGCTTCACAGCAGCCTGGCTGCTATTTTGGGTCCATTGGTTTGAAAGTTATCTCACCAATTTTAACTATTAGAGAGAAGATTCTGGGGAGTGAATAAGACTGAACTCGTGTGCATCGTGACGGCTTGAGGGAACACTTTCCTATGAGAGAATGCCCTGGTGTTACTGTAGCTAAGACACTAATTTACCAAGTCAACAAATGAAAACTTATCAGGAGAGCTACCATTGTATAGTAAATAACTAAAGTATTAATAAATGACATTTTTAAAGCTGGAGAGTTTAATTAATTTGATTTTGTATCATTCGTGGAGTTATATGTGTTGAATATGTTCAGTGGCCATTCTTAGTGTCATGTTTTGTTCTGTTGTTTTGAAATTGTTTCCATTTATTTGACTTTCCAGATTAGTTTATATATTAGTAGAAGGCTTCTGAGATTGAGGGGTTTTGATTTTGTCTTTGTTTTTAATTCAACTATAATGTGTTAAACTCTTATTTTAAGATTTTCTAGTAAGTTTGTGATTTTGTTCATGTACTATATAAATATTTGCATTTAACTGAATACCAATTACACCTCATCTTTGGGTTATAACTGAGGGTAGTTTTAGTAATCAGCATGTTGTAAAGCTATCCTTGCTATATTAGTGTAGTGCTATTGCTTTGTAAGTAGCAAAGTTAAATTACTATAGCTTTATATATCAATTTCAGTTGAAAAAATCTCAAATTTCTAGCAGTCAGTGCTTAAGTGCATGTACTGCTCTTGGGGACCTGAGTCTAGTTTCCAAAACCCAATTTAGATAGCTCCAAAGGTCTTTGATTCCTGCTCTAGAGAATTCAATACCCTTTTCTGGCCTCTGTGGACACACACACACACACACACACATTAACGCACTTTAAAAACAAAACTTTAAAAGTAAAACAATGCTGAATTTGCCTTATTTTAAAAATAATTTTGCCTGTTTAATTATGTACTTGGTGATCTCTTCAGTCTTTAAAATATCAGAAAGTGAAAAAGAATGGAGGGGAAGAAGAGGAGAATGGAGGGGAAAGGAAAGAGGGAAGGGGAAAGGAGGGAAGGGGCCAGGGATGGAGTTTGGGCAGACCAAAGGTGGGTGGGTTAGAACAACTAAATAAAAGATAATTAATACCTAAAAATAATCAGATACTAAAAGATCTGGAACCTGGTGGCAGTGGCGGTACACAGCTTTGATCCCAGCACTCAGGAGGCAGTGGCAGGCAGATCTGAGTGAGTTCAAGGCCAGCCTGGTCTACAGATCGAGTTCTAGGCCAGAGCTATAGAGTGAGACCCTATCTCAGAATATAGAATCTAGAAAAACCATTATTTAGTCTTCTAGATATTCAAAGTTTTATTATCGAAGACTTAATGAAGATAAACAAAAATGTAAAGAAAAAATAAATAAATAACTCTAAATATACAGAAAAGAAATTTCGGAAATAAAGGGAGACCTGAATCACATCCCATGCTCTGTCCACACAGAGTTCCTCAGCTAGTGATTTTGGGGATGACTACAGGATTCCCCTAGACCAAGAGAATAAAAGGGCAAATAAAAGATCCTTCAAGTCAAATCTGAAAGAAGCCTCACACGGTTTTCTCCATCTTCGGAGCTTCGGCCTCTTTCATAAGGAGCACACAATGCAAAGATGCACAGAGTGGATGCATGAAGCCTAGGACCCTGCCCAGATCCGGGCCTGTCTCAAACCAGCAGACTATGGAGGACCTACTGACAACTCACAAACCTATGAGCTCATCAGAAATAAAAGCCCTGGTCCTTATAAGCCACCAAGGTAAAATGTGATATGAATGACAGTGCTGGAATAAATAGCAGAGGAAATAGATGAGTGCCCATTTCCAAGAGACTAACAGCAAACAGTTCTCCCATTCCATTGACTAAAATGAGAACTAAAATTCACTGATTCAAGGCACTGTTTGAACAATATTAGAGACCTATGTTGTAAAAGAATGCTACAAATATAAAAGGCAAATTGTGTGACCCAAATTATTTCTGTCTAGCCATGCCAGTATGCTTCAAGGGACTCAACTAAATGATTCTCTTTTTTTCCACGTTTTTATTGGATATTTTATTTATTTACATTTCAAATGTTATATCCTTTCCTGATTTCACCCCCTAGAAACTCCCTATTCCACCCCTTCCTCCTGCTTCTATGAGGGTGTACCCCTTCTCCCCACAGACCCAATCCTGCCTCCCTGTACTAGCATTCCCCTACACTGGGGCATCGAGCCCTTCACAAGACCAAGGGCCTCTTCTCCCATTGATGCCTAACAAGACCATCCTCTGCTACATACGCAGCTGGAGCCATGGGTCCCTCCATGTGTAATCCTTGGTTGGTGGTTTAGACCCTGGGAGCTCTGGTTGGTTCATATTGTTGTTCTTCCTATGGGTTTGCAAGTCCCTTCAGCTCCTTCGGTCCTTTCTCTAAATACTCCATTGGGGACACCCCATTGTTTGATTGCAAGCTGGTACAACTATTCTGGAAATCAGTCTGATGGTTCCTCGGAAAAATTGGACACAATATTACCCGAGGAACCAGCTATACCACTCCTGGCCATATACCCAGAAGATGCTCCAACATATAACAAGGACACATGTTCCACTATGTTCATAGCAGCCTTATTTATAATAGCCAAAAGCTGGAAAGAAACCAGATGTCCTTCAAGAAAGGAATGGATATAGAAAATGTGGTATATTTAGACAGTGGAGTACTACTTAGCTATTAAAAACAATGAATTCATGAAATTCTTAGGCAAATGAATGGAACTAAAAAATATCCTGAGTGAAGTAATCCAATTACAAAAGAACACACATGGTATGTACTCACCGATAAGTGGATATTATCTCAAAAACTCATAATACCCAAGATACAATCCATAGACCACATGAAGTTCAAGAATAAGGACAACCAAAATGTGGGTCCTTCAGTTTTTCTTAAAAGAAATAACAAAATACTCATGGGAGCAAATATGGAGACAAAGTGTGGAGCAGAGACTGAAGGAAAAGCCATTCAGAGACTGCCCCACCTGGGGAATCCATTCCATATACAGTCACCAAACTAAATGATTGTTATTGTAAAAAAAAATCTTAAAAATAAGAGCTTCTGTGGGCCCAAGAGTACCTAGAAATAAGAACTAAAATAAAGATGTCATACTTGAGGAATTATTGGCTTATAACAAGAGATAGTATATATGTAATCAATTTAAAGACGGTATAAGTCAGAATAGATATTTTCAAAGAAAGAATGCTTTTAAATGAAATAGTTACTGAAATGTTGAGTTTCATATTCATTCTCACTTTATATTGTAGTACAAAATCTTTCGTTCTTTCTTCTTCTCCCTCCCTCCTTCCTTTCTTCCTTCTTTCCTTCCTTCCTTTCTTCCTTCCTTCCATTGCTTCCTTCCTTCCATCCTTCCATACTTTCTCTACTGGAGTTGTCAAGAAGTATTTAAAATAATAATTTTTCCAAATAAATTAAATATATACTATAAGGTTTTCTGCCATTGTATGCACATGTACTTCACAATTGTTCCTTGCTTCTAATAAGGTACCTACTCTACTTTTGCAGTGCTGTGGATGAACAAGGGTTTAGTGTGGATTACTTAAGAGCTCTATAATTGAACTACCTCTCCAGACATAAGTAAATATGTTTTACTTTTCAACAGGGCTCAGTTCTTCTTTGATTTAACATTTACCACATCTAATTTCTGAATTTCCATTTTATCATTCAGACACACAGACATACACACAGACACACACATACATACACACATACAAAACAGTATATAGTTTCCCCCATGATTTATGGAAGAATGGACATGAAGATTCATAAAGAGCATCCTAAAACCAAAAGATATAAGTGTGTATCAACCTTTGACATGCCAACATGATATAAAATGTGTAAATTCTTGCAGCATGTTTAGACATTGATTATATTACAAATATATTAAATCTAAGACACTCCTGGTCTCATTAAAAAAAAAAATCCAGCTGCACATACACCAGAGAAGGAGCTCATCATCTAGGACCTGGACATAGACCTGTGTCCAGGATTCCTCAGTGGCATTCAAACACATCCACTAGATATATTTCTGATTTGTGGAACTAGTGGGGCAGTATCTTTCCTAGCTCATATTTGAGCGCAGAATAGTGTGTAGCGTATAGCCTCTACCCTGTTTGTGTTCAGTACCAGCAGGATGAATATAAAGCATTCCCCTCACTTGTTTATATGATCTACTTCTAGTGCACATTTGTTTCAGATTACTCTCCCACGAAGGCTACTCAAAAACATGAGATCCAGGTCAAACACGTCTTGCTGTTCCCTGACTGTCCCCTCAAAGCTTCCCATCAAAACAATCTTTGCTGAAAATATTTAGAAAGACTACAACTTCCCTTAGTCATCAAAGCAAACTCTCTCAGAACATTTTATACATCACAGGCTTCGTCACAGGGTTATCTGGTTTAATCATCATTACCGTTCAAGGGTTAGATACCGTTGAGTATATTGAACAATGAGAAATGAAGAAGGAATTTGTGCAAACTTAATACATAACAGAGTCGCCTACAAACCCTTGTCTGTGCCTCTGTCTCTGGGTCTTGTTTTGCTACATTGAAGATGTCAATGGAGGAAAACCTACAATCAAATGAAAAAGACAGCCTTCCAGGGCAAGAAGTCCCCATTATGCCTAACCATACCTTGTAGATATTTTTGGAAAATATAAATATCCTAATAAGCTAGAAACAATACTATGAGCAAATTATTAACAAATAAAATGAAACAAACAATAAGCCCTATTATTGTATAGGAAAGGAAAACAATGTAGGCAAACATGGTCTCTTCCTCCGTTCTCTCTCTAAACATTGCTCACACAATGGAATGGAATCCCAAGGAGACAGATATTTTTTTCTCTTGGAGCTCTGATCCTTTGGAGTTGTTCCCAGTTCTTGTGTGAACTGTGGTTCAGCTTCCACATCCTTTCTCTGACCCTAACATCCTCTCAGAACTCTTTTTCCATGAATTCCCTACCACCACCCCATGTGATGAACCACCTGCTTTGCCTCAAGATGGAAAAACAACAGACTCCAGGCATCTCATCGCTGCTGGTGGTAAATTCTCCAGCTCTCCATATGTTTGACCCCACATATCTACTTGAATGAGTTTATCTGAGACATTAATGCATTTCTTGTTTCAAACACATAGACCCTCCACTAGAAAGTTTTAAACAGTAATGGAGTTTTCTCTTATTGATTCCTTTGCTCATTTATTTGTTTCTTGCCTAATTCCTTTCTCTTTATAAGATTTCCAATTTGACATGAGGAACTCAAAGATAAATAAATTGCATTCTGGCCCCTTGTTCTGGAAAGACTCAATGAAGCAGTATTCAGCAAAACCAGAACGGGGAAGTGGGAAGGGGTGGGTGGGAGGACAGAGAGAGAGAAGGGGGCTTACGGGACTTTTCGGGAGTGGGGGGGCTAGGAAAGGGGAAATCATTTGAAATGTAAATAAAAAATATACCGAATAAAAAAAAGTTAAAAATAAATAAATGAATAAATAAATAAATATATTACATTCTCTGTGCATAGAGATAACAAAGTTGTGTAAGAGAGGTGTATAAGAAATTATTACCATAAGCATTGGTAATGTATATCAGAGAGATAATATATAATAGGTATAACTGCCTGCAGCAGTTACATTGAATGGGTTACCTGGAAAGGAAGCTGGGGGTGTATGGGAAGGTGACGAAAAAAGAGATGAAGACCAAAACAACATTGCTATTCAAGGTCTCAAAGTTTAATGAAGAACTCCCAATATATATAAGTAGGGGGGGAAGGCTGGAAGCTTCTCAGCAGAATCAATTCAGTTGCTCCACAAGTGGCTTGTGTTTCTCAGGAACAGGCCCTTGAAGAACAATAGCCTTTACCTTTGTCTGAGCACTCCACCCTAGGTAGAGGGGATTATGGCTGACACAGGAGTTCCCACTCAAAGCCTGGGAGAGGAACCTCACATTGGTCGATGTCAAGTTCCTGCCAGGTGGCATGGCACCTCAATAAGGCTCTCTACAAATAGGATAGGAATAAGAAGCCTTGAAATGAATTAGGTGGCATTTGAAATCCAGTTTTCATACTTGCCTGGATTTGCACTATCATGTAAGACTCTTAGGCATTTTGTTTCTCTTTTCTATCTGTAAAATTTAGAACAGAATACTTTTCCAGGGCTGGAGAGATGGTTCAGCAGCTAAGAGTGTTTGCTGCTCTTTCAGGGACCTGCATTCAAATTTGATGCCTCAAAACTACCTATAATTTCAGCTCTAGGGGATCTAACATGCTCTTTTGGATTTCACAGTCATGGTACTCATTTGCACATATCTCCATACAAATACACACACATACACACACACATACACACAGTCAACAATAAATATTTTTAAAAGACTATGTATTCATATTGTCATTTGTATATTAAATAAAACCCCACAGCACATTACCAACAAAAAATGAGTTGAATAGAGCTCTCTCTATTGCCAAGAGGAGGGAGAGGAAGAGGAGGAGGAGGTGGCAGAGGAACAGGAGGAAATCAGTATTTCTCTCAAATTTAAGCCCTTAAAGAAACCAAAATAGAGAAGGGAAAATTTTTTTGACGCTAAATGATGCAAAAATTGAAATAACATTCTTAGACTTAAATGCTTGCTCAGTAATTACTGAATTAACTAAGGCATTAATAATTAAGGATTACATATGCATATGTATATGTTATGTATTTAAGTGTGTGTGTGTGCTATGCACATAGGCAGAATGTGGATTCTGGCAGGAAGACAAATTTGTAAGGCCTTATTTTTACCTTTAGTTGTTCTAGTTTGGCATTTGCCAGGAGATATATTCTTTGATTACCCTTTAACTATTTTGAAGTATTTAAGATTATTAACTTGTATGCCACCACACATGCTAAAGAGGAAGTTAAATGAAACAAAGTTATACAGGAAAAAAAAAACTTTCTTTGTATTTTAATTTTCTTTCTCTTTGATAATTTCATACATGAGCATAACTTATTTTGGTCTTTATACTCTTAAGTTCTCCTCTCTCATTCTCATCTCATTTCCACTGAAATCCATCCTTACAAGTCTATACTCTCTCTCTCTCTCTCTCTCTCTCTCTCTCTCTCTCTCTCACACACACACACACACACACACACACAAACACACACACACACACACACACAAATGTATATACATATAGACAAATTACCCCCAAACCAAAAGCACATGAAAATGTGTGTATTTGCGTGCTTGTGTGTGTGTGTGTGTGTGTGTAAGACAGACAGACAGACAGACCAAGTTTAATTGGTATTGGCTGCATAAGTATATATGTGGGATTCTTCAATGGAGCATAACCATCTCACCAGTGCCTATACCACTGAAGAAATTGTCTTCCTTCTATGCAACCAACCATTACCTTCCAAAAGCAACACAGGGAAGGGGTGGGTTCCGGCTGTCTTTCCTAATTCTGTGATGGACTGTTGAAGGCCTTACCCTATGCAAATCTACTAAGGGAAGCACGGCAGTGAGGCCATGAATACAATATGTGTAATGTCTGTGCTTTTGTCCTGGTGCATCTACCATCCTCTTGCTCTTCCCAAAGTTTCTTGATCCTTAGAGGGGGTGGTGCCTATGTCCTTCTTAGAGCCTACCACTCAATGGATGCTTGTTTGCAGCACTTTGACCAGTCATGCTGATTCTGCATTATCTGTTTTTGACTGCAAATAGAAGCTTCTCTGCCTAAGGGAAGGAAGCACTAATCTTTAGTGGTAAATACAAATATTTCAAAGGCAGGTTAACAAGAACTCCATTTATCAAAACAACAGTAGTGGGTTCTCCCCATGGCCTTTGACTTGAGCCTGAGCCACTGGCTTTTGACCACTTGGTTTATAGTACCAGGTGGAGTTTCCTCTTATGGAGCAGACCAGGCATACCCCCAACATAATTATGCCATTGTTTATAGCAGTGGCTGTGTCTGACATGTGAGGTTGATGCTGTAACATGCAGGGTTCACAGACAGATTAAACAGCTGCTGCTGATTTTTCTCTCCCAATAGCCACACCAGGAAACATTGTGAAAGATAACCTTTAGCTTTTAGTCTAGAGTTGTCTGTATGATTTTTTGGAGGTAGCAAGTTGCAAGGCTCTAAAAGATTTCAAGTAATTGTTTAATCAGTTGTGTAGAGTATGTTGTGGAAAGAACAGAGTGAAGAAGGAAGATGTTTGCAGGCAACCCTTTTAATGAGCATGTGTGTATCTCAGTCCATACTCACCTTTGGCCTCAGGAAAGCAGGATTCTAGAAAGTGCCCCTCCCTCTTTGGAGGCTTTATTTGGTTTCTTGATATAATACAATTCTGTGTATCATACCTCAAACACCCTTCTACTTCAGGTGTAAAATTGGAAGGATGTGCAGTGTGATTGGATCTTCACCATGTTACTGGGTTACATTATTGCTTCTGGTTCAATTGTTATATTTTAAAAATAATTCTATGGTGATTGGCCTCTGATTTCTATTGTTCTTAAGATCTCAGTCCTCTTTTCACCATATACACAAAATTGATTGTCGTTTCCAACTGGCCAACTGTGGTAAGTGGGCTCTCAATTCACCCAAGATGCTATAAGGTACCTTATCTTGGCTCTGGAAGGCAGCTGATGATGAAATAGGTCATGTCATTGTCAAGGAAGTGCTTTCTGCCCATGGCATGTGCCATCAGCCAAGAGGCTCTGTTGATACTACAATCCCATACTAGGCAAACTGTGCTTGTTCCCAGGAATTCCACCTTGTTGTCCCTTCTTTCTCTCTCCCTTCACGAAGATGAATCAGGGTCTCACTTCTCATAATCTCTTTACCATTAACAAGTAGAGTTATGGAGCCGGCCTGTTTGGAAGCTCCTTGGGGCTATAGGCTGTCATCTCCTAAAAACACCTCTGCCTTCTGTCTTCATGAAATTTCTGCACTTGGAGACATGGTGTACTGTTGTCATTGACTACAGGAAAGACAGACTCCATTGGTTTAAATCCCAGCCTCACCATCATGTGACCTCTCTCTGATTTAGTTTTCTAAATCAGAGGTAAATGTACACATAATTAACATATTTTCTCACACAAGTATGTTCAGGTAAACTGGCCACCAGTACTGGTTTTGAAAAAGAACAGGAGACTCACTTCTCCTTGGATTCTGGGCAGTTGTAAAACATTGTAAAATTACAATTAAAATCTGTCAAAATTACTATTAGTATTAATGGTAAATTTATTTTTGAAATACTTTTTTGATGTTCATTTTCCTGTTAATAAGCAAATGCATTGAAGACAGGGACAATTTGACTCCCTTATCAGAGGGCATTGGTCTTTTCATTATTGCCCCAACTGCACTGAGCAAACAGGCTTGTCAGTGTAACAGACAGACAGACTATCCTCATGCCAGTACCAGCTGTCTTGAACAGTTTGCAGATGCCTTGAGACTACTGTGTAAAAGATTACAGCTGATTGTCCTGCCTCCTGAATGACTGTTTGAAACAGTTTGTACCAGAGTTACAGTTACAAACCTCAATAAACCATTTCCATCTTAGTGAGGGAAGGATCACCATGACTGCAATAGCAAGGCAAAGACTTAATGACTTTGATTAGTCAAACAATGAACTGCTATGATAGGCCAAGCAAATGTCTGTGATTACTTCAGACACCCCTTCCAGGTTTACAAAACCATTCCAGTTCACTCAGATAAAGGAGACGTTCCTGAACTGTCTGCCTACCATACTGAAGCACGAAGTATAATAGAAACATCCCTGAGAGATCTTTCCCTATCTGTTCTCAATGATGTAGACAGAGCTGAACACAGCAGTGGATGCAGCGTGGCCACTGAGTAAATGCCAGCCTAGGCCTAGAGGTGGTTTCACCACTGGAAAAGTTCAAGCTGGTTCCTACTTAATGTCTGAGAGTCCATCTATTGCTCTTCTGGGAAAGCACTAGCTCAGATTCGGTGCACACTACCCTGGGACCTGAAAACTGTAGACACTGACACCACCCATCATTATAAAGGGACCTGGTACAACTGGGATTCCTGAACCCAGCCAGCCTCCAAGCACAAAGCATTGAAAACCAACCTTTGATGACTGAAGCAACAGTACAGCAGAAAGCTTAGCCCAGCTACCTGACAGCTAAAAAACAGCCCGCTGCAGAGACCTAGACCCTGCCTCAGGCTTATGGTTCCAGGGTGACAGGTTAAGCACTGATTCTACCTGAACATCCCACCCATAATAAGAAAGGATGCCTGTTCCTGAGGGATGATGGCTATGCCCAATACCATGTGCTGTCATGGATGAACGAAGGGATCTGAAGTCATCCTGACTCCCCATTGACACCAAAGGAATGGGAAATTAAAGAGACCCAAGGAAGGAAAAAGAGTCAGAGGCAGTAAGTCCTGGGGTAGCTGAAAAGGAGCTCAATGGAGCTAGAGAAAAGAAGACATTTCCCCAATTACCAGAATTCCAAGAGATATCAAGTCTTCAGGGCCAAGGGTTTTAGAGTCCAGGCTGATGGTTGTAATAATGGCTGCAGAATGCCAAGGGTGGGGTCTGCACAGGGTTGTCACACTGGAGTATGATTTGCATCTTTTGCTCCTCCTATTATTTGTATTGGACACTGTGGGGAACAAAAGCCACCAGAGACCAGCATTTGAGGAGCTTCTGATCTACTAAGACCTCTTTCTAATTGTAGCAAGAAAACCTTGGGCAACTGACAATTGGTATCTTTTCTGCCACAATAAGTGGAATAAACTCCTAATCTTTTCAGTGTAGCCTACATGCTCATGGCTAATGCCATACAAACAGAAATCTACACTGACAAATATACTTACCATTCCCCTTCATTTGCTAACTTCTAAATTCTGCCTCAAGGCATTGTCTGTTAAATGTTTCCTTCTTCCTTGTGTCTAACATCCATTTATCACACCTCCAGCCTCACATATGAGTATATTAGGGTCATGGCTCAGCTGGCCCTCAGCCATATTGGATTATAATTTCCATCGTCTCCTAGCTGATTCCATTCCATGAGTTCCTCTGGCAGTGCAGTGGAGCCTAAAACAATTTCCAGGGTATTTTAAGTGTGAACAAAATGGCTCACACTGAAATCTCATGATATGGTATAGTAATATGTGTGCTTCTTTAATACGAAGTGGTATACGTGTGTGTGTGTGTGTTTGTGTGTGTGTGTGTGTTTGTGTGTGTGTGTGTGTGTGTGTGTGTGTGAGAGAGAGAGAGAGAGAGAGAGAGAGAGAGAGAGAGAGAGAGAGAGAGGTGCTGTGGTATATGCATGTGTGTATACTTTTGTATGGGTAATCTGCTTTATTCTGCTCTACCTTATTTCTTTGAGGCAGGGTCTCTCGCTGAACCTGAAACTTGGCACTTTTTGGCTACAATAGCAGCCAGCAACTCCCAACAATCTTATCTTTCACTTCTTCACTGTACCACCCAGTAATGGGGTTACAGGCACTCATGGCCATGCCCAGCTTTTCATGTGTGTGATGGAGATATGAACACAGGTTCTCATGTTTGTGCAGTGGGTGCTCTTATGCACTGAGCCATCACCACAGTCTAGCACATGACATTTAAAGCAATCTAATAATCATTGAATAAATATCATGGTTCAAACTTGTGATAAGTATAACATTTGTTTTTAAAATTGTCATAACTGCTAGGTAGTCTGCTCCCCTGGAGACATCATATTCTGAACCAGCCCAAAAGATCCTCTGCACTCAGAGCATCTGACAGCTAGCTAGTATGCTCCCCTGGTCCTAGCTACCATATCCTGAGCCAGCCCAGAAGATCCAGTGCATTCAGGATAACAGACAGCACAGCCTGAGGCATCCCACGGGGTACACTGCCCACAGAGCAACTGACACTACAGACTGAGACATCTGAGGAGATAGGCTGCACACAGGGCAACTGGCATTCCAGGAGATCTGCTACACACAAGGCAGCAGAGTAACTGATCGCCAGCTTGTCTGCTCCCATGACAACACCACAGTTTGAAGACTTCCCAGGAACCCCTCTGTACCCAGGACAACTGGGCACCACAATCTGAAGACCTCCTGGGGGCTTTGTGACATGCAGGGCAACTGACCCAATAGACTAAAAGCCTCCCTGGAATTCTGCTGCATATAGGGAAACAGAAACCACAATCAGTAGACCGCAAGCACCCTCCTCATCCCCAGAACATCTTCACATAGGACAACAGCCTGACTGCTTCTCTGAAGACCCAACAGTCTGAAGGCCTCCCAGGAGATCTACTGCAGCCAGAGCAACAGATCTGCCCCTCTGCTTCTCTACCCCTCTGAAGAATCCCCAGTTGGAAGGTCTCACAGGTAGTCTGCCACAGCCAGGGTCGAAGGCCTACTAGGAGACCCAAAGCAACCCAATGACAAAAGAAGGAGACTCCAAATAGAGTCACTCAGACCAGCAAACACCAGGGACAACCAGATGGCGAAAGGCAAACACAAGACAGTAAGCAACAGAAGCCAATATATGTGGGTATCATCAGAACCCACTTCTCCCACCACAGCAAGTCCTGAATACATCAACACATCTGAAAATCAGGAAGCTGACCTAAAATCCCATCTCATGAAGATAATAGAGTCCTTTAAGGAGGATATAAATAACTCACTGAAAGAAATACAGGATAATAAAATCAAACAGGTAAAGGAATTGTTTGGGTTTTTTATTTGATATAATTATTTACATTTCAAATAAATTCCCCTTTCCTGGAACCCCCTCCCATAAGTCCTCTTCTCTCACCCTGTTCGCCAATCAACCCCTTCCTGTTTTGCTGTCCTGGTAATCCCCTACACTGCTGCACTGAGCCTCATGTAAAGGAATTGAATAAAGCATTCCAAGACCTAAAAGTGGAAATAGAAACAGTAAAGAAAGCACAAATGGAGGCAGTCCTGAAAATGGAAAACCTAGAAAAGAGGTCAGCAATTACAGATGTAAGTATCACCTACAGAATACAAGAAATAGAAGAGAGAACCTCTGGTGTAGAAGATACCATAGAAAAGATTGACACAACTGTCAAAGAAAATTCAAAACATATAAAAAAAAACTCCTAACCCTACATATAGGAAATTCAGGACACAATGAAAAGACCAAATCTAGGAATAACTGGAAAAGAGGAGAACAAAGATTCCCAGCTCCAAGGACCTGAAAATGTCTTCAGCAAAATCATAGAAGAAAACTTCTTTCTAAAGAAAGAGATGGCCATAAAGGTAAAAGAATTCTATAAAACTCCAAATAAATGGGACCAGAAAAGAAAATCTTCTCACTGCATAATAATTAAAACACTAAACCCACAGAAAAAGGAAAGAATATTAAAATCTGCAAGGGAAAAGAGTCAAAAAGCATACAAAGTTAAACCTATCAGAATTACACCAGACTTCTCAACACAGACTAGGAAAGCCAGAAGAGCCTGGTTAGAGTTCATGAAGATTCTAGGAGAAAACAAATGCCAGCCCAGGCTATATACTCAGTAAAACTCACAACCAACATATATGGAGAAAACAAAATATTCCAGGACAAAGCCAAATTCAAAGAGAAAGAATACATAATCATCTCCTTAGATGCAGAGAAAGCATGTGACAAAATATAACACCCCTTCATGTTAAAAGTATTGGAGAGCTCAGGAATTCAAAGCCCATTCCAAAACATAATAAAAGCAATATACAGCAAACCAACAGCTAATATCAAATTAAATGAAGAGGTAATTGAAGTAATCTCACTAAAATTGGGAACAAGACAAGGATGCCCACTCTCCCCATATCTATTCAATATAGTACTTGAAGTACTCGCTAGCTAGAACAATAAGACAACAAAATGAGATCAAGGGGATACAAATTGGCAAAGAAGAAATAAAGGTATCACTATTTGCAAATGGTATGATAGTATACATAAGGGACTCCAAAAATTCTACCAGAGAACTTCTCCAGCTGATAAACAACTTCAGCAAAGTAGCCAGATATAAAATTAACTCAAATAAATCAGTAGCCTCCCTTTATACAAATTATAAACAGGCTGAGAAAGAAATTAGGAAAACAACTCCCTTCACCAAAACCTCAAATAGTATAAAATATCTTGGGGTAACTCTAACCAAACAAGTGAAAGATCTATATTACAACAACTTCAAGTCTCTCAAGAAAGAAATCAAAGAAGATCTCAGAAAATAGAGAGATCTCTCATGCTCATGGATTGGCAGAATTAACATAGTAAAAAATGGCCATCTTACCAATGGCAATCTACAGATTCAATGCAATCCCCATCAAAATCCCAATGCAATTCTTCAAAGACACGGAAAGAGCTATTCTCAAATTCATCTGGAAAGGAAAAAAAAAAAGAATAGCAAAAATACAGAGATAGGCACATTGATGAGTGGAATAGAATTGTAGACCCAGAAATAAAACCACACACTTATGGGCACTTGATCTTTGGCAAAGATGCCAAACATATACAAAGGAAAAAAGAAAAAAGAAAAGAAAGCATCTTCAGCAAATGGTGCTGGTCTAACTGGCTGTCAATATGTAGAAAAATTAAAATAGACCCATATTTGTCACCTTGCACAAAGGTCAACTACAAGTGCATCAAGTACCTCAACACAAAACCTGTTACACTGAATCTAATAAAATAGAAAGTGGGAAAGAGCCTTGAACTCATTGGCACAGGTAGAAATTTCCTAAACAAAACTCCAGTGGCTCATGTTCTAAGATCAAGAATTGATAAATGGAACCTCATGAAACTGGAAAGCTTCTGCAAAGCAAAAGGCACAGCCAATAAGACAAATCAGCAACCTACACATTGGGGAAAAAATCTTTACTAACATAGTATCAGATAAAGGGCTAATATCCAAAATATATAAAACTCCAGAAGCTAACCATCAAAAAACCAAACAAACCAATCAAAAGATGGAGCATAGAACTGAACTGAGAATTCACAACACAGGAATCTTGAATGGCTAAGAAACACCTAAAGAAATGTTCTAAGTCCTTAGTGATCAGAGAAATGCAAATCAAAATGACATGAATATCCACCTTACACCAATCAGAATGGCTAAGATCAAAACCTCAGGTGACAGCACATGTTGGCGAGGATGTGGAGGAAGAGAAACTCTCTTCCATTGCTGGTGGGCTTGCAAACTGGTACAACCACTCTGGAAATCAATCTGGAGATGCCTCAGAACATTGGAAATAGATCTACATGAAGACTCAGCAATACCACTCTTGGGAATATACCCAAAGGATGCCCCACCATGCCACAGTAGCACATGTTCCACTATGTTCATAGTGGTCTTGTTTGTGATAGTCAGAAGCTGGAAACAACCCACGACAGAAGAATGGATACAGAAAATATGGTCAATTTACACAATGGAATACTACTCAGCTATAAAGTATGCAGATATCCAGGACCCTGCCCGAGACGCAGCTGCCAGCAACATATTCAAGGTAATACAGAGATCTGTAGGGCCATCCAGCCTGAGCATGCTCACCTTCAGAGTCTATGCAGCACCCCAAAAGAACTCACCTCATAAAAGTTACAGGAAGATCGATGAACTCTACTCAGTTCCTGAGGATCCCTCTAAGTATGTGGAGGAGCCAAGGACTCAACTTGAAGAAAACGTCTCACAGTTCTGACATTGTTTTGAGCCATATACAAGTTTGTGTCAGGAACTACACTCCCATACTAAATCCAAGGTGGTTTGTCCATTGGGGAGTAGACAACTATAACTATCTTCAAAATGTGCCTCTGGATTTTTCCCAAGACTTGGTGTTATTGGTTTTGCTGCTTTTGTTAGACTTCCTTTTGCTAGAGGTTCAAAAATAAAGAAGCTGGTATATTCTCCTTTTTTTCTTGGAAATAGGTGCCTCTGTCTATTACCCACAACAAGCCATCACTATTGCTCAGGTCACTGGGGAGACGTTATGTGATGGGGGATTACGAGGGTACATATTTGTAGAAGATTTGTGGAAGCAATTTTTTTTTCAGAAGCCAGGAACTGCAAAGAATTCACCTGGAAATAAATAGAAAACTCCATGTTCTGCCCATTTTAATCAGTTATAGCTAAACATTGGAAGCTCCAGTCAGTATATGAGTATTTCTACAGACAAATGGCAGAATCAGTATTGGATATAGTAAACTGGCTTTCTTCAGGAAAAACAACACTAAATCTTTGTGCTGCTTTGTGTTTGTATTAGGCCAACTAATCTGCAATCTTTGATATAGAATAATGTACAAGCCTTAGAACGCCTCATTTCTATATCACTATTTATGTAGATAATTAAACTCCATAGAGAGAGAGAGAGAAAGAGAGAGAGAGAGAGAGAGAGAGAGAGAGAGAGAGAGAGAGAGAGAGAGAGAGAGAGAGAGAGAGAGAATGAGGCCATCCTGAGTTTTTCAGGCAAATGGATGGAACTAGAAAATATCATTCTGAGGGAGGTAGCTCAGACCCAAAAGGACATGCATGTTATGTACTGACAAGTAGGAAAAAATTGTGGAATACAGTCCACAGAACTAAAAAAGGTCAACAAGATGAAGGGCCCAAGTGAGGATGCCTCAGTCCCACTTGGGAGGGAGAAGAAAGCAACCACAAGGGAGCAAGGGGGATTTGGGAAGGAAAAGGAGTGGGGGAAGGACAGAGAGGGAAATATGATTGGGTATTGGGTAGGGGAAAAGGACTGAAATCCCTGAGAGCCACCAGAAAGAATGGAAACATGCAACCTCTGGAGATAGGAAGTTGGGGCGGAGGGACCCTTCAGAATATACCGGAGACCTGGGAGGTGAAAGACTCTCAGGACTCAAAGGCAGGGTCCTTAGATGAAATTCCCTACAGTGGGGAGAGGGAACTTGTAGAGCCTACCTCCAGCAGAAAGACAGGGCATCAAGTGAGGGATGGGGTTGCCATTCCACAGTTAAAACTCTGGCCCATAATTGTTCCTGTCTGAAAAAACTGTAGAGATGGAAATGGAGAAGAGCATGAGGAAAAGAAGGTCCAGAGACAGACTCAAAGTGGGATCCAACTCAAGGGGAGGCCCCAAGTCCTGACGATATTACAGAGGCTATGGAGTGCTTGCAAAAAGAGACCTATTATGTCTGCCCTCTGAAAGACCCAACAAGAAGCTGAAAGAGTCAGAGGCAAAGATTTGTACCCAATCAATGGAAAAAACCTCTGGTTGAATTAGAGGAAAGCTGGAAGAAGTTGAGAAGGAGGAAAACCCTGTAGGAGGACCAGCAGTCTCAATTAACCAGGACCCTTGAGATCTCTCAGATACTGGAACACCAATCAGGCAGCTTATAACAGCTGATATGAGGCCCCAACACATACAGCAGAAGACTGCAGGGTCTGGGTTTAGTCAGAGAAGATGCACCTAACCCTCAAGAGACTAAAGGCCCCAGGGAGTTTAGTGTTCTGGTGGGGTGGGAACATCCTTGTGGAGACAGGGTGGGGGCAGGTATAGGATGTGGTATGGGGGTGGGCTGGGAGGGGAGTAAAATCTGGAGTTTTAAATAAATTAAAAAAGAAAACCAAAAAGAATAAATAAAAATAAAATTGTCATAAAATTGTAACATTCATTGACTTTACAGTTTTTGCAAATAAGACTGTGATTTTTTCTCCTATATTTAGCAATAAAATATGTGCTACATTTCAACTGGAATTTGATGATAATAAAGATATTATTTTATCACCCATTCGGGATTTGCAAAGTCCTGAATGCTGTTTTCTAATATTCAAGTGACCAGAATTTAAGAAACCCTGAACTTACTGTTTTTTTAAATTTTTTGAAAAGATTTTCTGCATGGCCATCAAAATCTGTCTTAAGGCCCTGGGGGCCCAAAATCGTTGGGTCATTGTGCCATTTCCTGTAGGAAGAGATCATTATTTAAGTGTTAATTTCAACTGCATCCTCCTTTGAACATCTTTTTTAGAATCTACCATGTTCACTGGCCCTTGCATCAAAATTCTGTGGCCTTTCCTAGATCTTGTTATCATAACTTGCAGAAGCTGGGCACGTCCTGCTACTCTGTTTGAGATTTACTAGATTAATCAGTGCTTTCATGTTTGCCTTGCCTCAGACTATATTTTTCTAACTTTTGTTTTAAATTGTGTGCATGAATATGTGTGTAGTTGTGTGCACGATGAGTGTAGGTGCCCAGAGAGACTGGAGGTGTCAGACACCCTGGAGCTGGAGTTACAGGTGGTTTTGAGCCACTTATCCTGGAGGCCAGAAATCAAATTGAGATCCTTTGCAAGAGGAGTATAAACCGTTCATCTCTGAGCCATTTCCCCAGCCCTCACTGCTGCATTTTAAAGGCTAAACATCAGAAAACAGCTGAATGATCATCATAGTCTCAGCAAAATGACTGCGTTTTACAGAGCTTGTAAGTGGTCCCATTTGATTCTTGCAACAAGTCTCTGCAGGCAGGTAAAGAAGAGACCAAGTCTCTATATTACATATGTGGAAAAATTAATCCACAGTCTAACACAGTAGTTTTCAATCCGTGGAATCACTGTCCCCTTGGGGTATATCCTGTATATCAGATATTTACATTATGATTCGTAACAGTAGCGAAATTACAGTTACAAAGTAGCAATGAAATCATCTTAAGGTTGGGGTCATTGCAACATGAGGAACTGTATAAGCAGGTTGCAGCATTAGGAAGGTTGAGAAGAAGCAGTGCTAAAGGAAGGAATGGTTGTGACAGAGGAATAGAATCCTCCAAAAAGGGGATCCGTGCCTTCATTCCCACCTCTTCACAGCAGCACAGGCTCTGACCATTACAGCAAGACAGAGAACATCTGTGGCTATTCTTTTAGACATCTCTTCATTATAAATCCCTTGAGCTGTGGTTGAACAGATGGGAGCAAGGAGGTAGAAAGAGCTGTTGAAGACATTGCTGACCTGGATCTGTAACAAGTTAGTCTCTGTAGTCCTCTCCTTGTTGTCCAGGCAGACAATTGCTAAAAGCCTTGCACGGCTAAGTTTGGGTCCACTAATGACTGCCAAAAATGGAAAGGCAGAGATTGTAACCACCAACAAAGAATCCTGGCGCTGGTTCACACAGTGCACTCATGTCAAAGAGGAAGAAGCAGAATTCAGGAAAGGGGGTGAACGCCGCAGAGGCTCCTGACTGCCACGGAGATTCTAGACTGACTTGGTGGGTTCAGCAACGAGGCTCATCTTCACACATCCTCTTCCTTTTCAGAGACATACCAATCAAAAATTTTCACTGGGAACCTACTAAATGCAAAGTACTTTCCCAGACCCACTTTGAAAGAAAACATTAAACAGTCCTACATTTTCTTCTTACTATATTTCCTCTACAAAAATACTCACATTATGTATTTTAAGTCTAAGATTTGATAGGATTACATATAAGTATTATTTCTTTCTATATGGAAGCTATTCGTGCACATTTCTTCACATGAATAATGAAAGATTGCTACATTATAAATGCATATACAACTATGTATAAAGTATAGGTATGATTATAATATTTATATGTACATATGCTTATCAGTGAGCCTTAGTGTGCTTCAATGAATATGTGGGTTGTTTATTATTATTTGAAGATAAATAATATGTCCCTTGAATGCTTATACTTTAAATGTTTGGCCCTGAATTGATGATGTTATTTTGAGGGTCTGTGGAACCTTTGAGAGGTGGGGTCTAGTATTCAGAAATAGGTCAGTAGGGATAGATCTTTAAAGACTCTTTGAATTCCTGCTTTCTACCTGCCTTCTGGTCCACTATGATGTTAAGAGCCTCTTTCATATTCTTCCTTCACAACGAACCAAACCATTCAATTATGCCATGATAAATAAGGCATCAGAAAGTATAAATGAGTATAAATGGAGTTCTCTCTCCTTAAGTCATCTGTATCAACTACCATGCTCACGGCAGTGCAAAAGTAACAACACATATACACACATACATTCATATGAACAGAAGTATGTGTATATCCTGAGATATGCATTTAGGTATGTTTATACACAAAGCTACAGATGTAATTTTATGCAGTTAAATATACATTTACAGGTTGATGATGTACACGTGTTCATATGCATACAATGTTTGTATGCTTAGACAAGAATCTGATTTAAAATCTACCTCCACAGGAATTATTTCAAAGCTTCAGTGTTTGTTTATTTGATTCCCATTTCCTCCATCCTGGGTCTGATCAGAAAACCCTCTGGGATGGGACTATTTATTGAAATGTCTACACCTACTCACACCCTCATTCCTTGTACTACACACCCTGTCCAGTACTTCTTGTGGTCTAGAGTAGAAGGTCAATGCCCATACAGACAGGCCCAGGACAGGAGTGAAATAAGATTAGGCTGACAGGCAACTGTGAGGTGAACTGATCATAGGGGTGTCCCACTGGCCAGCGACAGGGCTTGACAGCCTGGAACTCTTACACAGCCAGAGGCCTCGCTTCCTCCCATGACAGGCTTCCTTCCATTCAGTTTGCTGTTGTAGTTCCAGCTAACTCAATATGTGACTGCTAAGAAAGTTTCTGTAATCTATTGTGTAAAGGAATACTTTAAAAGAAATGGGAAGGCAATAGTAAAGTAAAAACAAAACATGCAGAATTATGAAATCGAATGCCATAAAAGCTTCTGTCTCAAAGAATAAATGACATTTAAATCATGTTTCTGGTTCTTTGACAAAGATGTATATCCTAACTATCATGCCTGTACAAAAGTGTTAGAAACAGAGCAGGAACTCATTTGTGTCCTGAGTGATCGCCTTCATTTGGAGAGGAGCTCACACAAGCCAAAAGCTCAGCAGAACAGCATGATGGGTAGCGAAGCTTTGGCTCAGGTTGAAGGTCAGCAATAGGCTCCTTTTACTTAGGAGGAGAACAAGAAAGAAAACAAAAATGTCTCCCCACACGAAAAGGCAAAGATATAGTGAGGCAGACAAGTGTTGGAGAAAAACCAGCCATTCACTATGGCTGGAGACGTAAGAGCCGGGTGGACAGCAGGCATGAAGATGGTAAGACTGGGAAGAGACCAAGCCAGAGAACTCTGTGCTTCTTCTTTGCCTTTACTTTTCATGGGAAATTTTTTTATTTTATGATTTGGCATGTGTGTGTGTGTGTGTGTGTGTGTGTGTGTGTGTGCGTGCGTGCGTGCGTGTGTGTGTGTGTGTGTGTGTGTGTGTGTGTGTATCTATGCACGTGCATGCATGTATGTCTGTGTATGTGGGCTGTGTATGCAGGTTCATATGCATATATGTGTACATGTGGAGACTAAAGGTCAACCTCAGGCAATAGCATCAGGTGCTGCTCACTTTGGTTTTAGAGATAAGGTCTCTTGCTGGAACCTGCGGCTCACCAGTTTGTCTAGGCTGGCTGGCCAGCAAGTTCCAAAGACCTAGCAGTCTTTACCTTCTGAGCAGTGAGATTACACATCCAGCTTCTTCTGTTGGTTCTGGGAGTCACTTTACTGAGCTACCCGAGCCTTCATTTTTTTTTCTTAAACCAAGTGAGCCATGGGAGTGCATCTGTGTGCTTCAAGTCTCACTCTGAATTGTAAGGCACCATGATGGAAGACTCAGATACCTTATTTTCTTCAATTTGCATAAAAGTTTAAATAAACTCAAATGAAATTTTATATCCACCTTTTATTTTAAGTACATGTGCTACTTATGCTAAGAGAAAGCCAATGTTGGTATTCTGATCTTTTTACTAAAATGATAAGAAAGTATCAAGTTCCCAATCATTCCTATGGTGACCTAGTGTAAAGTTTGTACCCACTCACCATCCTCTACACAACCAAATGACACTTTGCTGTGTGGGTTGAGAGATGTTCCCATCTATAATTATAATCTCCATCTTCTCTTAATGATGCACCTTACCTGGATGAAAAGATGATCTTGATATATTGGGGCAGGAGCTTGAAACCCAGGCCTGGTTTCTCAGACTTCTGATCATGACCCAGGTCCTCCGCCACCCCTATTAAAGACGCTCAGCTGGAGACAGAGAGGGCCATGCATGGTAAGCACACTATACTCAGACCAGTAGTGGACCAGTGACACAGGAATAAGTCCAGTTTCAGACAGCAGATGTTGGTCAGAAGCACATCACTTTCTCCCCCAAGAAATCCTAAGCAAAAATAAATGTCAAATGTTTTTCTTCAGAAAAGATCTGGGATATTAGTCATGCATTTTTATTGCAGAGCTGTGAATGCAAATTGTAATCCAAGAGGCTCTATAAATCCCCAACACCTCTACCTCTGAGTGTTTGTGCAGGGCATTTCATGTTCCTGAGCCTCAGTCTTATTAGCAATAAAATGGGGATAGACATAGCCCAGCTAAGGATTGTGTGAAGATTACAGTGGCATATGTCAAGTACTGAAAGTTTCCAAATTCTCCAGAACTTCAAGCTTTAATCATTGTCTACTCTGCCCCTGTGTGAGAGTCCTTATGCTATGATTCTCGTGATGTGAACCTTTTAAACATCTATTTTTCTACTGTGGTCACCAAAGCTACATTGTGAAGTCAAAGTGGTTTGAGGGATCTGAGCATGGTGTGTGTGTGTGTGTGTGTGTGTGTGTGTGTGTGTGTGTGAGAGAGAGAGAGAGAGAGAGAGAGAGAGAGAGAGGTACCTGTTAGCATGGGTGTGTGCACTAGTACCTATGGATACATGTGCATGTGGATGAGCATGAGAGTGGAGAATCCAAATCCATCATGTGGCTGCTCAGATTGTTCTTTATTTTTTGAGATGGGATCTCTCATTGAACCTGGATCTTATCAATTAAACTAGTCTATCTGACTAGTAAATTCTAGGAATGTTCTTGTCTTTGCCCCCAGCCTAGCTTTTGCCTCCTTTGGTTGAGTGGCAGGCACTTTACTAATAGAGCTATCTTCTCAGCCCCTTCCCACCAGCACCTCTTCTTTAAAGTGGAATTACAAAGCCAACAGTTAATTTAAAGCAGGTTCCTAAGACAGCAGACTCCATGGCCTAATGACCACAATCTGGGAGCTGACTGCTTTAGCTAAATAGTGGGAACCTTCCTCTCTGCCTATGCCTGACAGCCATTCTTCAAGCCTAAGGATGTCCCCTAGAGCTCCAGCAATGGTGAGCAATTGGAGTGGCACATGCAGACCACCCAGAAGCCTTGACTAAAGCACTGGGCTGCCTAATTAACAGCATGACCTGATGGGAGCATGATGTTCCTAAAGCCTGCGCTTGCCAGCAGCTCTGACATTGACTCTCTGGGTTGCTCTACGGGGGAGGCAATGCCTTTGATCTACAAAGCCTGCCATCCACTTTGATCCTGGTCACTTTCGAGGTCAACCTGGCAGCAGCTGGATCTTCCCACCATGTCAGTCACCTGTGCCCAGAGCCAACCTTGTTTAATGTTTCCAGATGAAGAGAATCTGGGGAGAAAAGAAACTGGCTGATTCAGTGGTGTAGCCAAAAATGGTTTTCAAGGCGACCTGAGATGCTCTGAGCATTTTGTTTCAAACTTTATATCCTGTTAGCTGAAGTCAAGGAAGGATTTGAGTTTATCAAGATCTTACCAGGTGCCAAGGACTGTTACCTGGAAAAGCACCTATTTTGTAATAATATGTCTAAAGCACCTAGAATCTGTCATAAAATGCAATTCTCATAAAAACTGCATATAGAATTTTCTGTACACTTTAGATCCCAATGGATGTCTGAGGCTGTGGTTAGCACTGATAGCTATACAAATTGTATATTTTCCTACACTTATATACCCATGACAAATGCAATTTATAAACCATTCACAGTAAGATGTTAGGAAATGACAAAGTAGATCCTATCTAATAGAATGCTATAACAAATGTTATTTAAAGCTTATGAACCGGTTATTTCTGGAATTTTCTATTTAATGCTTTCAGAACATAGTCGATTGCGGGTATCTGAAACCTAATAAGGAGGGTACTATGATTGAAATATCCTCTACCACTTCAAAGTGGAAGGAATGGAGTCTTGGAGGCCAGGGATAAGAAAGAAGCAAAGAGAAATGATATAGATCCCAGATCTACCAATCCCTGATTTTCTTACCATACAGCTATCTGTAATCAAATACAATCTCACATAGGCTGTTTGTTTCAGTCACTAAGAACTTTGTAAAGGTGGTTATGCAGATACCATCACCCCAAAGTGTACTTACTGTGTTGTATGCCATTGTTTCCTAGGATGTTCACCTGTAAATGTTCTGTATTTTATTCATATTCCAACAAAACAATTACCTACTCTACCTTTTTAAAATCCTAGCCTTACCAGGCTGGGAAATGATAAGAGTATTTATTGTGATAGCAAAGGGACCCAATTTCAAGTTCCCAGTACCCCATAAAAGTCAGGCAGACCCTAGGAACTCAGTGGAGAGCCGTTCTAGGCACAGCTGTAAACTCCAGGTTCAGTGCACTGTCTCAAATGGTATACATTCATCATATACCACATAGCTCTCACACAGGGATCCTAGCTCTTGATAGCTTGAGGTGGAACATCCCTTGAAAGAACCTATATATTAGTGCTCATTCATAAAAGGAAGATTGCTAACAAGCTTGAGCTTATCTAGATGATACGGTATTGTTGCTATATGGAATGAGTTGGCTTTAATTATAAACTTGATAGAATCTGGAATCACCTGGTACAAGTCTCAGTGAGGACCTGTCTAGATATGGTTGGCCCATGAACATGCCTGTGGGGGACTTCCTTAGTTACCTCAAGAAGGAAAGACCTGCCCACTGTGGGTGGCACCACTCCCTAGCCAGGGCTCATGAATTGTACAAGTGAGCTAATAGTAACAGGCACGTTTTTTACTCATTATTGTTGCCATGACTATGACTATGTAGCTGTTTCAAGTTTCTGCTATCTTGACCTCCCCGAAATGATGGGTTGTAACCTGGAATTGTGAGCAAAACAAACCTGTTGTCCCTAAGCTGCTTTGGCCAGAGTATTGTATCACAGCAACAGAAAAAGAAACTGATATAGCCCTTTGTCACCTGAGCTCATAATGTTCTGCTGGAGTTAGACTTAGCTCTTCCATTTTGTTACTTTGTTATATCCTCTCATCAGGCTCTAAACTCTGTCTTGGGAATATTTTTCTTCATATCTTTCTGGTGCTTCTAAGTGCTACGGTAGTTACTCACCACCAGCATAACTGCAATCATCTGGGAAGCTCATTAGTAATGCAGATATCAGGCCTGGACCAAGAGAAGCGGGAGACCTTGGGTGAGGCTCAGAACCACCCAGTTTTAACGGGCTCCCCCGGGGATATACTGATGCAGGTGGTCTGGGAATCACACATAGAGAAATACTATGTTCTGGGCTCACAACCAAGCTATTCAGTCATTTATCTGTTCAGCAGATATTTTTCATGCTAGGTATTAGGGCAGGGACAGGCAGAGATGAAACATACTGACCTTACTATGTAGAAAAGCTCCCAGCCCAGTAAAATAATAACAGTTAATGCTGGGTCAAGGGCAATAACAGGTTCATGCTTGAAAATCGCCTCACCCTGTCAATTTGGCTTTGTTGTGGCACAAATCAGATCAGATTTAAAGGATGAGTTCTTGTTCCATGATCAGAAAGTCAATGTAAGTAGAGACGCAATACAGTAAGCTGGATATAGAAATAGCAGCTGCAGATTACAAGGAGACAGAGATGCAAGTACCACGGTATGGAGGGTATGTGGACCAGTGCTAAGCTAGAAATAATCAAATGCTATCAGCATGAGTGGTGACAAGGTATTTATTTAGAAAGTCCTTGGGAGCCAATGAAAAGTTTTCTTCAGGATGACATGCGTCAAGGTCAGTTTTATCATGGGGAGTCTATGACTTCTTATGGTTTGTTTTACCAGCCCATGTCTCCTAACTTTCAGGTCCTGATTTCAGGAGAAATCAATAAGAAAATTTGATCTAGGGGAAGAACATGGCCCTGGGAACCCATGAATCTCCATTGGCACACTTAAACAAATATGCCCCTCTGAATTTGTTGTTGCTGTTGCTGTTGCTGCTGTTGTTGTTTTGTCTTTTAATGTTTTAGGCGTGTAATTTGATTCCCAATGCAGTCCATTGGCAAATCTTATAAATCAAGGATTACCCAATTTGTTTCAATACGCAAGGAAGCAAAGGTCCAGAGAGGGGAAGAAACTCCTACTGACAGGGTAACTGAGGTAGAGAAGAATTCAGTCACAAGCCACTCTAGATTCAAACCCTGATGTTTCTTTGCTGTTCTTTTTAGCATCTAATTGCCAACTGATAGGACAAGTGTGAGGACTTCAAAACCGACATCATTCAGGGGATCATGAAAACATTGCTGCATCCATGTCTACATTACCCAGGGTATATGATGGCTGTTCTTTTATGATCGGCCCTGAGTATCTCCAGTGTGTCTCTGCTTAACCGTAAGGCCAGTAGGAAAGTGGTTCTATTGTCCTTTCTCCAGTGTTTCAAGTGCCATCAGCACACAGAGTCAAGGTCACTGTTATCCAAGCTTCCACAGCATGCCATCCACAAGGCCTCTCCAGCAGAGTTAGCAACATGCAACTAGGATTGAAATGCTGGGTTAAGTCCATGGGGTCATTTTCTTTGAGACAAGGGATCTTCAAGTTTCTGGGTAGTCGCAAGGCCTCCTTTGGCTCCTTTTTTACTCTATTCTGTGTCTGTCCATTTTCCAGCCTTAAATCAGTGACTTCCTAGAAAATTTAAATAAATTCTCCTTACCTACCTGATTCTCCTTACTCTTTCACCCCTATGGCTTCCAACAACATGCTCCACACCCTTTCACTCTTCTTACTACGGATATTTTATCTGTGATGGTTACTCTTCATTTTCAGTTTGACTGGATTAAGGAATGCCTAGGGGATTTCTGCCTTTAGTGGAAGGAATTTCCAAAGCACATGAGCTCTCAAGGGCCTAATGAATGGGTTGACCTCTTGATGGGTTCAGTATTTGTTAGGTAGGAGGTGGGACCTAGATAAAGAAAGCATGTCACTGGGGCCTTGTACTTCAGAGCTCTTTTGTCCTTTTCCTGTACCTTTCCTTCTGTTTAGTTCCCGTAGGGAAAGCAGCAACGTTCACTGAGTCTTTTGTCACATTGAGCTATTATCTCAGAAACTGCAGAGCTACAGAGACAATTCCTTTCTTCGTGATGTTTTCTTGGACAGTTTGGTTATGAGGATGACAACAACAACAACAACAACAACAATATCCTAATATACCATTATGGAATCAATAATAATTAGAACACGAATGTGCAATGTTTCATTTATTTTGAGCCTCAAAGGTCTCTGAATAAAAGCATTGCTAGAAAAGATCATTTTCCATATCAGAAAACTGAGGCAGAATAGCTGGCTTTCAATAACACAAACATGGAATGCCAATTAGAAAGATAAAGCTAGTGCCCACAGCATGTTTACTTCCTGTGTCCCATACATGGACTTTAGAGTTTAAATCTAAAGTACTGTGGCTCTTACAAAAAAAAAGACAAAAATAAAAAAAGACACCCCAATACTTCCGGAGCACTCTGAGACACATAAAGGAACTTACATGTGTTTTCTTGAAAGCTATTTGAATGCTGAGCACAACAAAGAAATCATAAAGGCTGAGGCATTTTCTAAGGAAAAAATGGAGAGACAATGGGAAGGATATAGAAATGTCAAGTTAACTTTTTGATGTTCAAATGCTTATTAATACCACTTGGGAACTAACTGTTAAATAGGACCATAAAGGAAGAAAGAAAAAAAATTCCTCTTGTCTTTCCTCCCTTCAAAGTCCCTCTGTCTCACAGCTGTGAAATTTCAAGTAGGGTGGGAGGGAGTTTTGCAGAGACATTTCAAAGATGGAATCTCCTGTAGGAATGAGTCCCTCAGGAATAGCACTGAAGTTCTTTCCCGATGGACTCCTCCTGTTTGGCTTCTTAGTACTGTTTCTCAAACCTCCCTCCAGGAAAACAAATTATAATATAATAATCAAGAGTACTTGACAAAATACATGTTGGGTGAGATTTTGCCAGCATGAAGGATACTTTTTATAACTGGGGAAACCTTACAAGCAAGTTTGCAAAAAACGGGCCTCAACCAGGAGATGATGTCTAAGCTGTGTATATCCCTAGGGGGACTTGAAGCTGTCTCTGGATAGTCTCTGGTCATAAATCACTCAAACTCAGATTCTTTCATTACACACTTTTCACATACTCTCAGGGGCCCATAACTCATTAGGATGCTGGGGTTCGGGTCACTGATATGCTCTTAAAACTAGAAAGAGCCAGGATGTGTGTGATGCCAGTTCACCAACACTTGAGAGCAAACATTTCCTCAATGAGCTTTGTTTCAACACCCAGCCTTGAACTGTCACTTCAAACAATAGGGACTGCTCACAAAGGAGGGCAGTGGAGGAGGGCTGGGGACTTCAGCTGAAGAACAGTGGGTTACTGGGAGGAACTGGCCAGAGGAGAGGGGGCTTCCCTGTAAGAAGACCATCTATCCATCCATCCATTGCATCTGTCCGTCCGTCCGTCCATCCATCTATCCATCCATCCATCCACCCACCCACCCATCCATTCATTCACCCAGTCACAGCAGCTATCTGAGGATTTCCCAGTTGGCAACATCTGGGGTCCTTCTGATCAAGCATGAAGTCTCATCTTAATATACTGATCTGCTTCTGTGTGGTGTGTGTGTGTGTATGTGTGTGTGTGTGTGTGTGTGTGTGTGTGCATGTATGTATGTATATATGTATGTATGTATGTGTTTACATAAGGAAGTTAAAGGAATGTCATTATCTACCAACTGTCTTCTTCCTTCTTTTGAAACAGGATCTCTCACTAGATAGGAGCTCTCTAAAAAGGCTAAACTGAGCCCAGGGATCCACCAGTGTCCCTCTCTCCAGTACTAATCATACAGGTGAGTACTACTATTCCCGGGTTTTCTTCTGGGAATAGATTCCAAATCTTAGACTGCATAGAGTGAGATGTCCAGTAGTCCATCTGCTTCCCCTTGTTCAACACCTTTCTCATGGTTTACACATTGACTGCCCGTCCATAGCACACACTGACTCAGTAGGAAATATCCCTCCATCCTCATGCCCACTCCTTCATCAAGCCCCCTCCTCCCCCTCCATCTTGACTGGATTGGATCATTTAGTGACTTTTGACACTGGTTCTCTTTCCTTTTCCTCCTTCAGTCCCTACCCTGTCTCCTCTTGCATGCTTTGGCTCCTTCAGGCCACCTTTTAGGTACCATCTCCAACTTTTCAAGTTTCTCCACTGATATTGTAAGGATGCTGTCCCCCACATCAATGAACCTGCATTTCTTATGAAGCCTATCTGAAATACAATTGGAAGCTCCCCAATCTGCAGTCTCTAATGACCTCACCCAAGTTTGTCATTCCTAATCTATTTTTCTGCTTCATTCCTTAAACAGTTTTCTGTTTTCTCCTGATTTCTACAAATCTTTTCTTAGTCTCTGAAAAATGGAGGTATAAAATTCATGTCATTCACAGTCTGGGAATAGTCACTTCCCAACATTCCATCACTTTAGTTTGTCTACAAAGTCCATATGGACATTTGCAGTCTTGTTGGTACCTCACTCACCCTCTTCCTTGAATGTTGGTCCATCAATAAATGATGCTGTACTCTCCCTCTTCAAAGACTACATTTACAGCCTTTGCCAAACAAATACCACTTCCAGAATTAGCATCCCCAGGTTCTTCTAGTTACTTATCTTGTAATGCCCCTACTTAGTACCTAACTCTTGAGAAGATCTTCATATACAGACTACCTAATTAAATGAGTTCTTCTGCATCTTTCCATAATATAATTGTGACTCACAGGAAGGAGTCTCTGATTCATGGTTCAGGGAGTAAAATCTACCATGGCTGGAAAGGTATGAGTGGTGAATTTACCTCCTGTCTATGGAAGCAGGGGTTTGAACCCTTCACAAATCTTGGTGGTTCAGAAAGCAGAGATCTTAAGCTGAATCCAAGTCCAGGCTATTACCAACTAACCCCACCCATACAACCTCCATAACAGCACCACTCACAGGGGGACAAAGTGTTGGAATGTATGATCCTATGGGGGACACTTCACATCCAAATCACAATAACAAGGAGTATAATACAACCACATCGATGGCCTTCCCTTCAAACCTAAGGTTGGAGTTCTTGCTTTGGAGACTAGCACAGATAAATGTAAACATTTTCTGCCCAAGACAATAATTATGTAGTGTCCAGAACAAAGACTAGCAATGACATACCTCAGAATTATTATCTATAAATTAGAATACTACCACCTGCTTTATAGAGTTATGTAATTATTCGACCACCACCCAGCAAGTTAGCAATTAGTGGTGGAATTAGAAGTCTAACCTCCCTTAATCCCTGTTTGTTTTGTGCTGTCTGTCTGAGTGACTGTAGATGCATTTGCATCTATGTGAATAGTCCCATGGTAAGCCCGGCAATCAACGACCATTCACTCAGTATCAACTTAACTCAGCAAGATGACATGAGAAGTCTGGGATTCTCTTCATCTGTGGCTGTGTACCTGAAGTGAAAATCACCCCATTTCATATCACCAAACATTCTGCTTTAAGCTGTAAGACTATGACCAGATGGTGTGAACAGCTGATTCTCCTTAGAAAACGTGGTAAGAAAAGGCAGGAAATAGAAGAATACAAAAATACTTTTCCAAGTTTGAGGGAGGAAACAGAAGTTGTGCAGAAGAGGGTAAAAACTGCACTTTAAGACAATTAGGCTGAAGCTCGAAGATTTTTTAGCAAAAGCTGTACACGACAATGCCAAGGGTACCATGATCCCCCCACATACACACAAGCATCTCTCTAGAGCAGTGGTTCTCAATGAACCTAATGCTACAGCCCATTACAGTTCCTCATGTTGTGGTGATGCCAAACATAAAATTAGTTTTGCTTTTACTTCATAACTGTAATTTTGTTACTGTTATGAAACAATGTAAATGTCTGATATGTGACCCTAACGTGGTCATGAGCCACAGGTTGAGAACCACTGCTCTAGAGGAGAGAAATTTGCATAGCTGAGTTAACATCAAAGCTAAGTGACCAGGAGTCAATAGAAAATAGAGGCTGGAGGAAGAACTTTGCTTCCCTCAGTGAGAGTCAGTGGCATGGCAGCTTGCTGGCTGGTGGTTGTATCTACTTCTTTTTGACTGTTTGGTATATAAAACTTGCATATGGGTATATACGTAACATACTTGTGTGTGCAGAGGCCAGGAGACAACTTTTGGTTATCTTCAGGTACCACCTACTTTGTCAATGATATGGGCTTTCTCACTGGCCTAGAATTTGCCAAGAAGGCTAGGTTAGTGACAGGGATCAACACATGACTCTGTCTTCCAGCAGCAGGATAATAGGAGCATGCCGCCATGGTGAGCTTATTTTATATGGCACCTTGGAATCTATTTCAGGCACCCACGCTCTCCTTTCTGACTGAGCTGTTCCCCTAGCCTAACATTTTTATTAAATTAAAAAAAAATGATGATGGTCTGGTAATGTATGTGTGTTGGTTTGAACTAGCATTTGTGGAGAATCTGCTGGTATCAGGAATCAGAGCCTGAGCAAGAAGCATGGGATGAGTGCCAGGTGTGGTGGCACATGCCTGTAATCCCAGCACTTGGGAGGCAGAGGCAGGTGGATTTCTGAGTTCGAGGCCAGCCAGGGCTATATAGAGAAACCCTGTCTCAGAAAGAAAGAAAGAAAGAAAGAAAGAAAGAAAGAAAGAAAGAAAGAAAGAAAGAAAGAAAGAAAGAAAGAAAGAAAGAAAGAAAGAAAGAAAGAAAGAAAAAGCCTAGGATGAGCCTCTCATTCTAATTATACTTCAGCAAGATTGGAACCATCATCCCTGGAGTGTAAAAAGACTGAGGATTAGGAAAGTTAAATTCATTGCTTCATGTGAAGGAGTGCGATGGGGTTTGCATCAAGTTACTGTAATGCTGAAACTCATTCATTGGGAGAGGTTCATCCATCTATGATGATTCTGACAGAGCTTTGTTATCTATCGTCACACTCAAGATGATCTCTCCAGACATCCCCTGGCCTAGTTTGATTTCTGTGTTTTGTTTGTTTGTTTGTTTGTTTGTTATGAGATCCATGATTACAGAACTCACTTCCAAAGTGTTCCCATGCTGTCTCGGTGTTCCCAAGAACTAAGGATGCATGGGTAATCTCTCAAGGAGCCCAGCAGGCCAGCAATCCATCCGTCAGGCAGTATGCTCCAGGACCTGTTTCTTCTGCTACACCACTGGCAAAAGAACAAGTGTTAATTATTCCACTTCCAGTGTTCTACAGAGACAGCAGTGACTGTGCAGAAAGGCAGGACATGTGATTAGCTCCAGTCACAGGAGCTCCTCCTCACAGGAAGTCACCACACTGTATCACTATGGGGATGGCAGCCTGTGCCAGGAGTGGCAGGGTGACAGCTGCCCAGAAACACATCCAAATAACACGGTGATCTGTCTCTCTAGATTCATGCCTCTCTTCTGTCCCATGTCTTGGACTCTTCTTTGTTTTTCTCTGTCTTCTTAGCATCTTTATATTTCATTTCCCTATGCTCTTCATTAAAAACTGCTGATTCCTTCCTTCCTCCCTCCCTCCCTCCTTCCCTCCCATGCTTCCTTCTTTTATTGTTTCTTTCCTTCTCTAATTCTCTCTTCAACCAAGCATACTAAGTACCCATGTGCTTTTTTGCAGGGTACCAGCAGAAATAAACAGAACAGTATTGTACAAGACAATCATTGTTGACGATGGTGTGCATCCCTCATTGTGTAGAGGAGAAGAAAATGGAAAGGGGTGTGTCAGTTGGTGGTAGATACAGAACTAGTGTTCTCTCCCTTGACAGTCATTAGTCCTTTGGTCCACCAAACTCCACTAAATAATGCAATTCTCCTATGTGATGCAAACTGGTTCTGCTGAGAGACGTAACTGAAGCCTTTGCACACACAGCACAACAATCATCTTCTCCCTCCTCACATCTTCTCTTGCATCACTTTCCATTCATCCACTAGTCCAGGTATGTGAATGGAAAAATGATGCAAGAGAAAAAGTAGGGGAAGCACGTCGATGCTGACAGCTCAAGGTGACCAATGAGCAGTGATGGTTCTCTTAATCCACATTTGTGTCCTAAGAAAACAGAGATCTGATGGTGGAATGAGAACCTGTGAAGTATTTTTTTTTTTATGTCAGAGTCTGCAGAGAGACTCTGCCACATTTACATCATAGAACCCCACTATTGTTAACTCGGAATTACCGAGCCAGAATGCATTGGCCTGTAGTGTGTCTCTCTACCTGTATTAACTTCTTTTCTCTTTTTTGATATGTCTACTCATGATGGAACACAGACCTGGGACTCCTCTTGACAGGACTGGATCCCAGTGGATTCAGGAGCAAGACCAGGGAATGTCAGGACTCATCACTTTGTCCCTTTCCTCCATTTATTCAGTCACAGGTCCATACACATGATGCTGCCCATACATTAAAGGAGGGGAAGGTCTGCCCTCATCAGTTGACAATTTCTGGAAATATCTTTACAGACACACCCAAAGGTGTATCTTTTAGTGTCCTCGACATTTTCCTTTTTTCTTTTCCCTTGACATTTTTCAATTCAGTCAATTTGACAGTTAAAGTTGGCTATCACAACAGACCTGGGTAAGAATTTAGAATGTCAAGGAATGTTTTTCAGGCCCAGAGAGAGAAATAATTTGTCGAGTCACAGCCTGTTCCATGAGAAATCTGAACTAACTACCCTGTCCCTCTGTGTGTCCAGAGCACTGTCCCTGGTAGACTCATCCCCTCTGGGAAGGCAGGAAATGATGGCTACTTTGATTTCTTTCTCGCCTCTGTATTTGTTCCTGGCTTTCCTTCCTGTCTTCTTACAGGAAATCTAAATTGTGCTGATTTTTCTGGGATCCCTCCAGATTTAGCTAGGTCTATAAACTCCAATATTCTCCTCCATTAG
This sequence comes from Apodemus sylvaticus, assembly GCF_947179515.1. Classification (NCBI taxonomy): domain Eukaryota; kingdom Metazoa; phylum Chordata; class Mammalia; order Rodentia; family Muridae; genus Apodemus; species Apodemus sylvaticus. The sequence goes on along the minus strand of NC_067477.1, from coordinate 102,435,360 downwards.
CTTGGAGAAAGGCTTTCAAAGACCTCTGAGGTCTTATCCTGACGCTCTTTTCTTTCTGCCATCCCCAGGGTGCCAGGCGAACCTTGACAGACAACATTTTAGACTTTTTCACCACACCCTGACAGACTCCCACGGGACTTACAAAGAAGCATGGAAGAGCCAGAAGTGCTGTTCCTTTGGCTGTGGATGAGGAACTGTTGGCCAGGCCCGGATGTACTCATAGGAAGAATGGATAGAGAGAAAGAGAAGAGAAGAAGTAGGAGGTGGAGGGAGGAGGAGGCCCCATTTCTCAGTACTCTAGTCGGGCATTGTGAATATGGTATGTTTCTAGCTTTGCCAAAAAACAAGAGGGTTAACATTTGCCTGCAAATTCCAGGGAACTGAAGCGACATAGCATCTCTGTGTGGGCCAATGAGAGCAGCAGTCTTCTTGGCTCTCTAGGAAGATAAATTTTAGGATTTTTTTCCCCTCCAGGAAGAAACAGTGAGTCAGGGACAAAAAGTGTGAGGCACAGCATGAACCTGCCTGGGCTATGAGATAAGTAACACGTATGTAAAGCTGGCAGAGACTATAGTTGGGTCAGCTGGCCAGAGTATCCCATGCCCCTTGAGTAAGTTACTTCATCTTTGTGAATACCATCTCATCTAGATACTGGCTGCATGACAACTATTCTGCAAGATTGTTTTGGATATCAGAACCACCTAGCACCTAGCATAGAACCGCTCTGTGCACTGAGTGGCAATGATGGGCATTATGGGAAAGAAAAAGAGGTCTGTGTCAGATGGCCATCCATACAGTTAGGTAGTTCTGGGCAACACGCTCTTCTAGGCTGCTCAACACTAGCAGCGAGAGTCCTTAGCCTGAGAGCCTGCTGTGTTTCAGTGTGTGCCTGAAGGGAAGCACCCAGAATGCTCACCAGATGGGTGTTGTATAAATAGCATCTTTGCCCACTGTTGTCGCTGTCCAATCTCTTCCTCAAAGCAAGGTCTTCTGTGTTTCTCAACACAACTGGCTGTGGCCTCTAGTCACCCTTCACCACACCCCTACTTCAGAGATCCAAGAACTCCTGCAACTCACGGTGGCTCCAGGCTGCCACCACCTCGGCAGTGTACTCAATCAAGAGAGCAGCCTAAGGATCCGGAAACAAGCGAAGCAGATCCAAGTGTGCAGGCGCGTCTCCATCTGGCCAAGTGTCTTCTGTCTGGGACACGACCACCCACGCCATTCTTTCTGATCAAACAGTCGGGCTTGCAGTGAATCAGCTCCCGTGGTAGCTGAGCAGGGCCCACTCTCCTTCTGAGGATGGAAGGTCTGCCTCCCAAACAAGCAGGAAGTGTAGGCTGTGCAGCCCTTTCCTCCTAGACAACTCATTCCCCAGAAATGGATGCACTTCTTCCGTCCTTGATTTTAGCCTCATTTGCTTTCATTATCTTGGAGAGATGTAGCTCAAGAGAGGTATGGAGAGGGGAGTCAGGTAGCTTCCCAACAGGTTATGATTTCATCATTAGGAAGTGGACTTCTCGGATTTCTAACGACCTCTCCGCACTCACTAACCTCATTTGGACTGCACAAATAGCAGTGCCTTCCCATCCTACCATAGAGCCATCACTTCTCCACTCAAGACTCAAGAGATGGGAATCGAAGTGAAAGATTAGCCCCAACAACAGGGCACCACCATTGCCGTAACTTGTGAGCTCCCTGGGAAGCGTTCTGATTTAGATCCTTGACGTGTTCCTTCTCTGTCTTACCTGAAAGTAAATGAGAGTCAGAGGCTGAAATAAGACATGAAGAGACTGACCAGAGAGAAGGTTACGTTTCTAGGAGGAAATAGGAGAGAAAGTTGGTTTCATCTTTTTTGGTTGGTTGGTTTTGCCCAGGTATGTGTGGTTTATGCATGTTTGCATTTATGTAGCATACATGTGCATGCAGGTGTACCTGCACTGTGTAAGACTACATACACAGACGGAGTTTGACATAGGAGGTTTTTCCGTGTCACTCTCCATCTTGTGTGCTGAGGCACAGTCCCTCTTCCTGAAGCCAGAGCTCCCTCTTTCAGCTATTCAGCTTCTTCACTATGAGCTACAGGTGTGCTGCCACAGCCTCCAGGCTGTACTGTGGGCTCTGGGGAACCAAATTCCATCCACACACTTAGAGGGGCAGGTGCTTTACACCCTGAGGCTGTCAGCCCAGCCCCAGGAGTGAAATTAAGCAGGTTTCCCCCACTAAATCCCTTCTCCAGCCTTGCATTTCCTGTGTGCCTTTGTGGAGAGACAGTAAGCCTCATCTCTGCCAGACACTGATGTAGGTGCCAGAATTGAAGTGATGTGAGATCTTCCCGAGAGCAGAGAGTGAAAAGAGGAGACAGTAGCATAAAAGATCCATGAATGGGATGTGTGAAGCTACAAAGGAACAAGCAGCAGACACCTTTCTTTAAGGGTCTCAGAGTAACCTTCCCAGATAGACACCTATGAGAAGCTTGAATGGCTTAACCAAGGTAAAAAATAGTAAGTAGCCTGTGTGGCTTTACTCCACTCCACTGTGTTTGAGTCTGAAACCTATTCTCCTTCCCAGGTTTGTGAGCCAGCCTGGTTGGTTGCATCAGAGGACTACTACTAAAAATTATAACAGCTATTATTATTATTTAATAATTAACAAAAATGTAAATATTATTAATATTTAATAATAAGTCTTTGCTATGGCAGGGGAAATTGAAATCTACTCCGAACCCTTTCTAGCTCAGATTCAAAGGCCTGTGCTCTGAGAGATCTCAGAGTCTTCCTAGATTTGACTGTAGCTTTCTGGATGCTAGCTGGCCCCCTGTCTTCTTACTGTGCATTCCAAAGATTCCATCAGCTCAGGATCTAAGAAAATTCTTTATTATTATTATTATTATTATTATTATTATTATTGTTATATATTTTTATTTTCTATATTCTTTGTTTACATTCCAAATGATTTCCCCTTTCCCAGTTCCCCCCCTCCCCATATGTCCCATAAACCTTCTCTCCACCCTTTCTCCAGTCACCTCTCTCCTTTTTCTCTGTCCTGATACTCCCCTCCAATGCTAGATCAAGCCTTTCCAGGATCAGGACCCTCTCCTTCCTTCTTCATGGAAGTCATTTCTTATGCTAATTGTGCCTTGGATATTCAGAGATTCTGGACAAATTAATATCCACTTAAGCCCTGTGGCTCTCAATTCTTCTTCCTGCACTCTCTCTCTAGCCCCGCCCCCCAAGCTTTCTCTAACATTCATTCAACCATACTTTATGAGCCTTTATTTATCTTGGGTGCCACTGCCTGGGGCACGAAGGGGACATAGAGCCCTTAAACCTAGAAAGTCTGCAGTCTCCTTCTGACTCAGCCGTTATTGTTCAGTCTTCTTAAACAAGTTTACTGTGGTCTTTGGGCCCTGGTTTATTTGTCTTTCCAATAAGATCATTAGATTTCACCTGATTTAGCAGGTACAGGTTCAAAGCTTATGGCTGAACACTGAAGGTTTAGTGAGGCGTACATCATTGAGTGAATCAACACACAGCATGGTATGCAGATGCACTTCAGCTCTGGGAGTTCCTCTTGTCTCTAAAGGAAGGAGCATCTTTATGCTGTGCACACCACCCTCTCTCTTAAAGTGGCCATCTTTCAGGGAGATACCCCTTGCCTCTCAGGCTCTGACACACAAATCAATTCCATTTCAAAGCTGTCTGGTTACAGAGAATGTCTGATTTTTCTCTTTCTCTTCTTTCTCCTGCTAAACCCGTTTCTGTCTTCTAAAGAAGATTTCTTCCTGCTATTAGCTATCTTGAGCCCAGGAATCCAATACTTGGAATGAGGTTCTGCGGATACACGCTGAGGCGTTTGGGCCCAGTGTCAAGAGGGATCGCTTTCCAGAACAGTCTAGACTGTATGTGGACCCAGTTCCAAGAGGAAGAGGAGGAGGCAGTACTGCCTGAGTCATGGGGCGATCGGGCTGGGACCCAGGCTTGGAGCAAGCAGAGTTGTCAAGAGTGCTCTCCAGCTGGCTAGGTCAGGCTCAGCTCAGGGTAGCTCTGCCAAGAGAAGCTTCTACTGCTCACTTCAGGCTTTCATCTGTGGGATGCTGCGACTATCATTGTGCTGCTGTGTATGGTGCCTTTACAGGACATAGGCAAAGAGAAGCAATCCCCCCCCCCCTTCCCAGATCCTTGATATTACCTGTGTGAGTTACAGTCTCTGAGTTTGCATGAATGACAGAAAAGGAGGATATGTTAGGCTATGCCACCTGCCTAAAGCTGAGTCTTACATCTGGCCTAGTTCACTGAACTCACTAGCTTCACTGTTTGTCATGGAGAGGAAATCTGTCATTTCTTCTCCGCATGCAAGAATAGAAGGTGAGAAAGACAAGGGTTTAATTATATGTCTGCCACCTTCCTGGAGTCCTACCTTCTCCAGCTTGTTCCTCAGCTATAGACAATGTTTCATTTAGTCAGTTCTAAGATGACATTATTTGATGCAGGAATGAGGAACACAAACAATGCTGCCCATTAGGCTGACACACAACTGACAATAAAATACATCTTCGAAGCAGAGAACAGAAATGTCTTAAAACAAATGAAACATGGCACCTACCTCAGAAGGCTGCTGGAAAGATTAATTAAGATCGTGCATCTGAAAGTGTTTCAAAAACTGTCAAACAAAGCAACTTTGCTGTTGCATTTAATAAATGCAGAACATTGCCACGGAGGGGGGAAAACACAGCCCAAGGTCAGTTAGCCTTGTCTCTCTTGCTAGTACTATCAGCTCCTTGCTGGGAAGTCTTGGATTTCTCCCACCCTTGAGGAACTTGGTTATCATTTGGGTCATAGTTTCTACTCTGCTTTTCTCACAAGTTCAAGGAATATATATATATATATATATATATATATATATATATATATATATATATTCACCTGAAACTCAAATTCAGTCCAGCATTTTCTATCTTTATTTTCCAAGCATGGAAACTTTATATAAATTAAAGGGACCAACAATTGCTAGGTTCAAGGCAATGTAAAGATCACAGGAATAAAACCCAGGCATTCTCAAATGACAGGGTGGATTTAAGGTGAGTTTCTGAGGACTAGGAGGTAAGGACCATCAGAAACTTTCAATGATAGAGTCCAAAGAATGGAAGTCAAGAGGCAGCAGAGAACACAGATTTTATACAAAGACTTCTAATAGAATTAGCTAGATCCACCTCTACAATGGTGCTCCCAGACCGAAAAAAAAAAAAAGTAATAATTACAGGAAACATGTTCAAGTGTTGCAGTGGGAACCAGCAAGATGGCTCAGTGGATAAAGTCACTCACCACAAAGCCTGATGCCCTGAGTTTTGTCCAGGGACCCACATGGTAGAAGGAAGGAGGCAACTCTGGCAAATCATCCTGTGAGTTACACACAAGTATACACTAAAATTATTTTTTAAAATTGTCCTTTTTGGGGCCTCATTAATCATATACATCACTTTATACCAAAGAGGAAAGTTCCTTCTGAATGGGGCAAGGTTCTAGTAGATAAGAAGATTCTATAAATAAAGGCAAAATTGTAAATTATTGATTAGTCATGCTTCTAAGGATTTCACATAGGTCTGTTCCTCTTATTTTGTCTTTATCTGTAGTGTCCACAATAAACAAACAAATAAATACAAAGTTTGGATAATAGCATTTTACAAATAGAATGTCAAGTCACACCAAAATTACAAAGGTTGAGTTTATCTCCTCTTAGGTCCCATTACCTCATTGCTTCTCAATCGGTGGGTTGCAACCTCTTTAGAGGTAGGAAGACCCTTTCCCAGGGGTCACCTAGGATTATCTGCATATCAGATATTTACATTACTATTCACAATAGTAGCAAAATTACAGTTAAGAAGTAGCAATGAAAATAATTTTGTCATTGGAGGTCACCACAACATGCAGAACTATATTAAAGGGTTGCAGCATTAGGAAGGTTGAGAAGCAATGTACTAGATAGATTCCTTAGTACAGCCTAGGCTTAATGCAAGCAGAGGGAACAGTGTGTGTGAAAACATTTTGTTTGGACTTTAAGCATTGCTAAATTCAGGTCTTGATTACATTGCTGAGAAACTAACGTATACTTGGATATCAGGCAATAGAAAGTGGGGGCTAGAAAAGGGGAAATCATTTGAAATGTAAATAAAAAATTATATCAAATAAAAAAAAAAAGAAAGTGAATGACCTTTGTATTATCTGGTAATTCATTCACACCTCTGAACCAGGTAGATAGGGGTTATGGTCTGTGGTTTCTCTGTGTGCTACTAAGTCTTAGGAATCCTACACAGTACTAGTTAAACTCTTGCAATAGGTTGGTGACAGCTGGATGCCAGCCCTGGTTCCCTCCCTTTCTTACTAACAGTCTTGGCACTCCAGTTAAACCATCTGTGGCTCTGTTGCCTAATCGAAGAGACACAATGACTACTGCGTCTTTGCAGAGTTGTTTGTGAGAGTCCCATGAATTAATATGTGGAAGGGTATTGAAATTAAAAAACAATATGTTGGCATCAACAAACCTTAAATATTTAGTTAGTTTCTTCACATGACTGGGCAAAGAACCTCAGCTTCCTTGGGTAAAGCTTGCTTTCTCTGTTTTCAACATATGCACCCTCAGGCATGGGAAGGAGTTCGAGAGGCAATTGTAAGTCTTGTTTGATGTGGGATCTCAAGCCCCTGTTCTGGAGGGATGGGAATCAAACATTGATTTTAAGATACAGTCTTATAAAGTGGATGAAGTAGAGCTGGTCATTGACAGCTGATGGGTCTAACTACAGATCACAAAGAAAAACTATGGGTAAGGAAAATCCTTTGAGAACTTTAATGAGTGTTTCATTAGATCTTATAAACTAAGCAAGACGCTTATTCATATATAGCAGACTGCTATGGCTGGTGGAGATTCAAAATCTTCCCTGGGGTAGGGGGTGAGGGAAGCAAGAACTTAAATGGACAGAAGAGTAATTTGAAAATATGCAATTATATTATCAAATAAGACTGCTTTGTAAAACCAAGATATGGAAAATAATAATGTCATCTGACAAACTGAGTCTTCTACAATCCATATGATGAGTGTAGTCTAGCGATACACATTTAGAACAAAAAAAGTCCTAGCAATCCTAAATGGGGATTTGTGTTTGCAGATGTTTAAATCAAACTGAATAAGAATGGGATTTTGACACACCCACACCACAGATAACAACTGAGCCAGAAATAGAATTCAGATACCTGGGCTTTCTGTTAGATGCAACAGGCTCACTCTGTCTTTTCCTTAGATTTTCATGAATTTTTAACTGGCAAAAATGAAAAAGTGATAATATAATAATGACACTCTCATCCTTACCAAGGTGAATGCAAAGCCTTCTATGATTGATTACTCTTGATTGCAGTGACTTTCTCAATTAAACTGACCTTATTTAATACAAGCATTCATGGTCCTATCATCACACTGAGGTATGAAGGGGACATGATGCTGAAGGAAGAATGATACAAGTTATGTCATGAACAGAAAATAAAAAATAACTTACAATCACATTAAACTCTCTGTACATAAGTGTTTCTATTTGGGCTAATTGCAAAGAACATTTTAGATAGTTCAAAATAAAACAGGAATGCTCAAACTCCAACTTCTAATTCCAAAGGGATAAAAAAAAGGCAAAAATGAAGTGATCATTTGCAATAGTCTGAGATTAGCTGACAGGGAATAGTCATAAACACAGGACATCAAAACTGAGACTTGGATTTCTTGTAATCCAGAAATATGCCATTCAGTTGAGCAGTAATTGGTTCTCTAAATACAACTGAATAAATTTTGATGAAAAAAATATTTATTTGGGACCATCATTCTTGTTCAAAGAAAAAGGGATCTATCTGGAGACTGCCTTCCACTTAGCAGTTCTGAGGTAGTCTCGGGTGTCACATGGTGAGAGACAAGAAGTGTGCTAGAGACTTAACCAAACTGGTTTTAAGAGTAGACACAGTCTCAGGATAACCCATTAACCCATCAATCCACTAAGTCCATTCATTTGAACAGCATCCTAATGGCCTTTTGCATGTTCTAAACAGATGCCATCTCTTAATCTCTCATACTAGGGATTAAGTTTTATATAAATTTCAAAGAAAAGAAGCCATAATCAAACCCTGGCAGTTATCAGGTAATCCAGGTGTGTCAATATAAGGAGAAAGTATGTTGAGACACTGTGGACTTTCTGTCCTTCCCCATAGGAGTTGACACCAGAACACTAGCATGACAGTGAGAGTGTGACAATACCCTTATCTGCTATGATTTGTTCAGGGACAACAGTTTCCAGAGCTACTAAGAGGAATATTTATAATAGGTCCCCTGGCTCCCTTTGCCTCTTGTCCCTTCAATGTTCCACAATTGACTTTCTTATTTAGTAGAATCTGTATAAGACTTGGAATTAGGAGGCCTGTTTGTCAGACCCAGCTCCACTAAATCCCTCTCTTCTTGGATATCCATCTCCCCCACTGGTGATGAAGGGGTTGAGCTGGGTGAGTCTGAGAGCCCGTCCAAGTCTATCATTCCATGGCTCATATAGAGCAGGATATTGATGACTCATTTAGCAGATAAACAAGTTCTTCCCATGTGCAGTCTGCTAAAATAATGAGCGGAACTCTTTCTAAACAGAAAAAAATTTTCACACCCGACAGAGTCCAAAACCTCTGAGGTTTAAACAAGAGGAGCTTAATGCTAAGCAGATGAATCCTCTACAATAACATGGCAACACTTCTTGGCAAGCCACGCTCTTTTATGATCTCCCCTGAATGGTTTGGCTGTTTTGGACAGGGACACCTGAGGTCGTCTGCAGATCTTGCCCTGTCCTTAAGCATCTCAGCACACCCTTTGCATTTTGCTGCAGAACATCCCACTGGGTACAAGAAACAAAAAGTCTCCTTTCCAAACGTCCCCCAGAGAGACTGTAAAGTCATCTGTGGTCACTTTGTAATTATGCTTCCTTATCTCTGCTTTAAGCAAACACCTGACCCAACGGTCCCTGGAATTTGGATACCTGACAGAAATGACAATAACTGTCACATCTCTTGCTTATCTCATGAACACACATCAGCATAAACACATTGAGGTAGACAATATCCATAAGAGAGAAGATACGGAACTGAAACATAGAAAAGTTTCTTGCATAATATTCAACTTCAAGGAAATAGATCCAGGGTCCAAACCTGGAGGCATCTTCCTCCATTTTGTTGCTTCTTATAGTGGGAGGGTTAGGAATCTTCTGGAGTCTGGAGTCTCCCATTGAGATCCCTCTCCTAACATCATTTCTTGGTCAGGGTTTCAGCATGTTCATTTGGCTGTTAGGCACATAAAGTTTAAAACCTGAACTCTTCACAACTGGGATTCTATCTAGAGGTATTTGTTTTTCTTTGGTTTATATGAGAAAACAAACAGGATTTGGTTGATTTTGTTTCACAATAAGATGATTTTCTCCAAATGGCATAGTGATGACCATGCAAACTGTGAGTCTTGTTGCCAATGAGTTACTGTTGTATACCTAGGACTCATTAGAAAAGTGGACCCTAGAGGACAAAGCTCCATCAAAAGTTCTCAGAGGAGAAGGAGAGCAGGGAGGAGTTGTGTGTATGGAGGACTGGGAGGAAAGTTGGGGCCTGATATTGGGATGTAAACTGAATAAATAAATAAATAAATTGATAAAATGTATAATTTAACAAATAGTTCATGATCTCTGAGCTGATACTGGGAGATGGAGCCTTACTAACTGTCCTTCAATGGACCGTTCTCATTTGGACAGAACTCAAGGCAGAGATACCACACTCAGCAAACTCGACAGCAAGACCCACACAAAACCCCTTCAGGCAGATAATTTAACCTTAGAAAAATTAATGAAGGCTCACATCTAGAGTCATCTTTTCCATAGAACAATTTTCTTTTGTTAAGCTCATATATTCTCTGCCATGTTGTACTGTCCAATTGAATGCAGAGAGCATGCTCAGTAAGAGCTGTAAGGGATGAGAAGATAGTGAGGCAAAATCTATAGCTAAGTCTTTAAGAAGATCAATTCCAAGGGCATCTGGTCATGTCACTGTACTCTGTAAAGACGGAGAACATTCCTGGGGGACCTTTCAGTTTAATGACAAGACTAAGTTTTTCTCTGACTGATGGATAATTTTCATTTACTCAGACACAGTGCATGTCACAATCAATTGTGTTTAGCTTTGAGTCACAGATGCCGGGACATAGTGTAGTCTTCTATATGACCCTTTTGTGATACCTCTATGCAGAAGTGTCTCTCTTTGACGACTCAGAAATTCTTACTCATCTTTCAGGACTCAGAATCTTTCTCCACCTCCACATGGACTTGACTGAGCCCCAGGACTCATCAGGCTTAGCGAAATCACAGGTAACTCAGACAGCATTGTAACTTGTGTAGCTTCTACATCCCTCATTCTGCTCTGGCTCCTTACACAGTGGAGTTAGCTACTTTCAGCTCTTGCTTCCTTTCACCCTTTCTATCCTGCCTAAGGTTACATATTAGCATTTTATGAAGACAGAAGTCAAGCCACATAGTGAACTGAAAGCAAGTAAGAGCTCTGGGGGTTGGCATAGCAATAAACACAACTGACAATTGTGCTTGCCCTCTAGAACTTACCATTCATAGATGTGAACTGTGCACCTGCAGGTAAGGAGCTGTGCTGCTCTGAGACATACTGTATTAGGGAACCTAGTCAGCAGTCATTTTGAAAAGAACTACAGGGCAGTCCCGCTATAAGACTTCTAGAGCAGTCTACCCGGGAAAGGTGCCTATTAGCTAGTGGGAATGCTGAAGCCTTTGAAATGAGGACAGTGGGAAGCTGTAAGGCTAAACTAAAGGATGGGGAGCATCAGTTGTCTTGTGAACCTGTCCTTTCCTCTACTCTTCAGCCTGTACTTGTCATGCACCATGCCTGTAAGGCTAGTTATACTGGCAGATTATCCTAGGAGTTGTCAGTAAGGGTATAATTATTCTAATGTCATAAATGGTGATAAATGACAGCTAAGTGCACAATTAAGAGAGTGAAGTACTGGGTTCTTCTTATACTCTATTATACAGTATCTCTTTTTATTGCCCATTGACCTCTTGGTTTTGGGTCCAGCAAGTTCCTGTTACCCTACTCTACTAGATGTCACATAGTCTTTTAGTGGCCAAAACAGTTGAAACCTCTGTGTGCTTCAGGGATATGGGTTATTGAGTTCCACAGTCTTTTCCCATGATCTGGTATGCCACAGATGCAGATGCAGGCAGATATGGTGGTGCATGTCACCCCAACACTTGGTATGTGGAAGCAAGAGGATCAAGTCTAGTTTGAACTACATGAGACTCTGTCTCAAAGGATGACAATAGCATAGAAAATCTCTTTGGGGGTACATTTTTGGATGGTATGCAGACAGCTTGTAAAGAATGAGAGAGAGAGAGAGAGAGAGAGAGAGAGAGAGAGAGAGAGAGAGAGAGAGAGAGAGAGAGAGAGAGAACTATAAACTACAGGAAATAAAATTTACCAAGAATCCCCTCACAGTAACAATAAGCTATAAACTAAACTCACTGGGGATAATATCAGAAAAATAGCTAGGGAGATAGAGTTCTGAGATTATCAATCTTACACAAATAAATAGTTCTGCAGGTGGATGTGTAGCTCTAAGGGCAATCTATGTGACCTAGACTGAACATCCTGGGGCTAGTACTCCAAGCATCTCCAGAGAATTCACACTGATGATGGTGAACCCTGACAAAGCAACATAAATAAACTGCACTCATATGACAATCATATCTGTGTTATCCTAGGTAATGTCTTGGAAGAAAAGCAGTGAGTTCCATGGATTCTTGGGACTGCTAAGGCCAAGATTCACTATTTCCACAAACATTAGTTGATAAATGACTATGGATCAGTTGCTGCATGAAATCTCAGGAGTCAGCGTTACCCAGTCCACTCAAGGAACTGGGAGATATTCTTTTTCATTCTCCTAACTGGTGACTACAACACCCAACAGAAATTGTATAAGTAAAAAAAGATTTGCTTTGAGTTCATGGTCTCAAGGCAATTTCAGACTACCAGGGTTGGAGAGGCCTGGCAGAATTCACAATAGAGGGAAGCACTTGGCAGAGACTCCTCATAAGGCCTCAGAAGACTGAAGCAGACAGTGCAGACAGAACCACCAGTGAGTACAACCTTCTACAGACATGATCAATTTCCACTAGCTACACCCAACTACTTAAAGTCCCTATGTCCTTCAAGTCGTAGCATCAGCCAGAGCACTCCCAACATGAGCCTATGGGGCCCCAAGCCATAACAACTGGCTCAAAGAGCTTAAGCATTCAATTAGATCATGGCTGTACTATAGTATTTATAGCTCTGTGTGCCACCCTGGCTGTCAGCTGGACTTAATATATTAAAAACCACAGTCTACTATGAGGAAGAAAGTGAGTCAGGAATCATTTTTAGAAAGCATGCCTTCTCTAGCTCATCTATGGCCCCTTGATCTTCTTCTGTGTGACTTGTGCTTCTTCCATTTTTCCTCTCCCTTGGGATTCTTATCAGATCCTTGTGCTCAGGATGATGATATTATGCATGCTTTTCTGCTGTGCTCCTTAGGATGTCTCCGGTTCCTCTTGCATTTACTCAGTATGCATTTGATGATCTTTGACGATGCCTATACACATGTGGGTCACTGAAAAAAGTCAAGAATTCAAGTATGCCTTTCTGGAATAAGTGGCTCTATAGCTAAACTGAAGGTTGCTGATACACGAAGTATCACTATGCATCTTGACTCCCTTGATAGTCAATGTTCCCATTAATACAAGTAGGCACACCAACTAAGTAAACTCCAAATTGCCTTTGGAGAATATTGAAATACAGGCACGTAATTCCTAAGCTAAGTGGGGGATATTTTTTTTGTATTGTATTTTTTTTTCCTTGTTCTATCGAATTACACTCCTCCACTGCTGGTGGGGTTGCAAATTGGTAAAACCACTCTGGAAATCAGTCTGGCGGTTCCTCAGAAAACTGGGCACATCACTTCCAGAGGACCCTGCTATACCACTCCTGGGCACATACCTAGAGGATTCCCCAGCATGTAATAAGGATACATGCTCCACTATGTTCATAGCAGCCCTATTTATAATAGCCAGAAGCTATTCCTCCCAGGTGTCCCTCGGAGGAATGGATACAAAAAATGTGGTATATATACACAGTGGAGTACTATTCAGCCATTAGAAACAATGAATTCATGGAATTCTTAGACAAATGGATGGATCTGGAGAACATCATACTAAGTGAGGTAACTCAGTCTCAAAAGATCAATCATGGTATGCACTCACTGATAAGTGGATATTAGCCTAGAAACTTGGAATACCCAAGACATAATCCACATATGAAATGATGTCCAAGAAGAACGGAGGAGTGGCCCCTGGTTCTGTAAAGGCTCAGTGCAGCAGTATAGCGCAATACCAGAACAGGGAAGTGGGAAGGGGTGGATGGAGGAACAGGGGGAGAGAAGAGGGCTTATAGGACTTTTGGGGAGTAGGATCCAGAAAAGGGGAAATCATTTGAAATGTAAATAAAAAATATATCGAATTAAAAAAAAAAGAATTATAAACCAAATTCAAAAAAAAAAAAAAAAAAAAGAATCCAATGACCAGGCACTTAACCCTAGCTCTGCATTTTCCTGAGAAAGGATCATTCCTATGCATGATGATTAGCCTTTATTGTCAGCTCACTGGAATTCAGAAAACACTATGGAAACAAGTAATTTAGCATATTTGTGAGGGGGTTCCTAGATGAGGCTAATGGAAACAAAAGATTCACCTTCAATGTAGGTGGACCATCCCACGGCCTGGAGTTCTAAACTGAATAAAAAGACAAAAGCAAGCTTAAGCACCAACATTCATCGCTCTCTACTTCCTGATAGAGGATGCACTCTGACCAGCCACCTTAAACTTCTGATGCCACCCAGGACTTTCCCACTATGATGAACTATAACCTTGATCCATCAGACAAAAAAAATCAATCTCTTTCTTCCTTAAGTTACTTTAGTCATAAAATTGCTATCCCTTCCCGAAGACTCAGGTGTTAAGGCCTAGGTCTGAAGTTGGTGGATGTGATCAATGAGAAATGAGGACTGATCTAACCAATGTATTAATCCATTGATGGATTTAGTAATGGGTGGCTTTATTGAGAGGTCATGGAAACTTTCAGAAATGGTCTAGCTGGAGGGAATTGTGCACTAGAAGAATGTCTTTGAAGATTATATCATATCACCAAAACCCTTTCTCTCTTTCTCTATTTTCCAGCTATCCTGGAGTGAGTAGCTATCCTCTATCATGCCCTTCTGCCGTGATGTGCCAGCAGCCACAGCATAGGCAAATAATAAGAGAGTGATTCATAGGTTACTACATTGAAATAGACTGTTCTGAAAGCATGAGTCTAAATAAATTCTTCCTCCTTTAAATTATTTAGGGATTTTGTCACAGCAACAAAAGTCCTACTAATATGATGCTCCATAAAAGCTATCAGAGAAAGGTTGGCCTCCTGTAGTATGGTATATCTCTCCTCCTCTCCCTGGCTTATCTTCCCAGGGCACCATGGAAATAGGAGTCATACCCAGAGAAGAAAATAGAGAGCATCAATAGTCATAACCAAAACCAAAGCCAAAAGAAAGGGTTCTGGGTAGGTCCCCTTCTCTTCCTCCTGTACCCCTTCCAAGATGAACACTTAGTGTTCCTCAGGCTGCTCTTATCATCTTGTGAGGCACACAGTCTCTGCCTGTGCAGCCAGAGTAGACAGAACATCAACGTTCTCAGATTCTGTCCAGGCCAACAAATCTCACACTTCCTTCCCAGGAGGGGAAGAGCAATCTCAAGGGTGGAAGCCATTGTTATTCCTTCCTGTGGGCTGGGTTGTTCCAGGAAGGATGTGTACTTCCCCTTGAAACCTTAATTTATTTACTTTTAAAATGGGAAATGATCAGACATTGGAATCCTATTGAAGCTAAAATACCTTAAACTTTGTGTCCCCAACTAGCTCAGGACAGGGCTACTGTGAGTACAGTTTTTTCAAAGAGAAAGCAAACCCTCTGAGATAGAATTTACGATTCCCTAAGTTATAATCTGCTTAGACACATCTCATGGATGGTGTGGAATAAGGAGATGGACCCAGTAAGGCATGGCCCAATTTGTCCTTCAAGAAAGAACACTATAAATGTGACTCTTTGACAGCCCCTAGCAGTCATTTCTTTCAAGTCTGTCTCTGTATATCTGAGGTTATGGTGTTCTCAGAATAGTCTATCCATTCACTGAGATGGCATTACAACTACTGATATCTTAATGGTCAGTGTGGGTTGCAGAATTCTGCTTTGGGTTGACATAAACTTGTCCATTTTAAATTAATAACTATGCTTCTTTGAGCTTTCTTTCACTTGTATTTCTTCCCAATACATTTTCCATGCATGTGATTCCAACCCTATTGATACAGAAAGACCAGGAAGATGATCTAAGATAAAGAGATAAAGAGACTCACTGACCACTCAAATAGCAATGGAGACATTTTACCAGGAAAGAAGTAGGGCACAGATAGTTCCCAACACAGATTAATGGGTTCATTGCTAAACTCTCAATCAGCGGCAGCTTTTAAGAGACAATCTGGTAGCACATTCAAATATTTGCAAATGTGGGAGAACAATTTGTAGAAAGACAATGGGACTTCTCAGTAGTGCCAGGAATAAAGAGAATTTGTTAGTCTCTACAGGTATAGAACACACACACACACACACACACACACAGAGAGAGAGAGAGAGAGAGAGAGAGAGAGAGAGAGAGAGAGAGAGAGAGAAATTGAATTTATGAGACTGACTTACAAGTAACGGTTTGAGTAGTCTAACAATGGCTGTCTTCTGATGGAAGGGCCAGAGATTTAGTAGTTGTTCAGTCCATGAGCCTGTATGTCTCAGTAATCCCAATCTGGTCTAGAGTTTCAGAGAATTCCTGAGGAACTGCTGGTCTTGCATCTACATTGGAATCCCAAAGAATTAGTTTCTAACACCAGCGAAGGAGTGCCCCAGGAATAGGATAGATGGACATGCCAGCAAGAGTGAGGGCAAGTAGGCAAAAAACCAAAAGCTTTCTTCTTCCATTCCTTTTATGTGTGATGCTAGCTGAAGGTGTGGCCCAGCTTTAGGATGAGACTTCCCACCTTAAATGACCCAACTGAAAACATTTTTCATGAGCCAGATGGGTAAAGGACACTAGGAGAACACAGCTCACAAAACCAACTAAGCAGGTCTCCTCGGGGCTCACAGAGACTGAAGAAGCAAATACAGGCAATGTATGGGTCTGAGCTGGCTCCTCCGCATATTCATTGTGGCAATGTAGCTTGCTCTTGTGGGATTCTCAACAAGAATGAGAGTGGAAGTTGGAAGGTAGGTGGTCAAAGGGGTCTCTAGCTCTTTTGCCTATGATTGGGACCCTTTTCTCCCACTAGGTTGCCTTGTCCAGCCTTGATATAAGGGTTTGTGTCAAGTCTTATTGTATCTCGTTAGCCCAAGTTCAGTGGATAGTCCTGGGAGGTCTTTTGTTTGTTTGTTTGTTTTTGTTTTAAGGGAAAGGAATGAGGCATGGATATGGGATCTGGGGGATAGGGAAAGTCAGGGGTGGGGACTGGAAGGAAGGGAAACTGCCTTTGAGGTAATGCATGAAAGAAGAATAAAAGAAAAATGAAATGAAATCCTTCACAAGCATGCCCAGGTGTTTGTATTTTAGTTTATCCCAGATGTAGTCAAGTTGACAGCCAAGATTAGTGTTCACAGAGTTAATGAAGACTACGAAGAATCATAGTCCACTAAGGACACTCTAATAAAAACTGTCTTCAACTTATAAACAACTGGCATTTATTTCTCAAAGCCCTGCAGGCTAGAAATACATGATCAGGGAGCCCATACCCAGGCTCTAGTGATGGCTTTTTTTGAGTTGTTCTTAAGTGGTTGTCACACAGGACAAACTAGGTCATTGGCCTCATTCAAAGACACTATTCCCATTTTTGAGTGTTCTTTATCATAATAAAGAAGTTCTATCTCTCTCTAGATACCATATTCTATAGTGGTAGGATACTTGCATAAGAATCATAAGTAAGATGCATATACACACAACCCACTGTATAAAAACACAATAGGTTGAGCTTCAGACTCAATATCTGGTGTAGAACCTTAAAGAAAATTAAATGCTAAAGCAGATGCATTATGACAAGCCAAAGGCAATAGTTTGGAAAATCTGAATCTCTGTTATATCTTGGTAGATTTTTCCATAGGTTCCAGCTACCCAGATTCTAAAACCTCCAGCCCTAAAAAGTATTCTTCCTCTCCCTGTATCAACAGCTACCACTCCTTCTTATGCACAGAGATGTAAGGCTCTCCCACTTGTAAAGCCTCCATTTATGAATGCCAGGATAACTTTTTGTGTTACATCCCTTCATATCCCAGCTACATAGTCTAGATAAGTTTATAACATATTGAATTCCAAAAGCTTCTATTCAGAGACTACAGCCATTGTGTCTGCCCTGTTCAACTGTGGATTCAAGACATGTGAGTATCTACTGTGTGTCCAACTTTCTAATACTGTATAGCAGTGCTGTCATCTACAGAGTTCATACTCA